>NC_142585.1:45481906-45789379 GCF_965207765.1 Zootoca vivipara | reverse complement strand
CTTCCTTTTCCTGCCTCCCTTTTTTCTTTCTTTCTCCCTCCCTCCCTCCCTCCCTCCCTCCCTCTCTTCTTACCCTTCCCTCCTTCCTTCCTTCCTTCCCTGCCCCTCCTCCCTCCCTCTCTTATTTCTTACCCTCTCCTTTCTCCCCCTCCCTCTCTTCTTACCCTTCTCCTCTCTCCCTCTGCTTCCCCTCTTCCCCTCTGCTTCCCCTCCCCCCTCCCCCCTCTCTTATTTCTTACCCTCTCCTTTCTCCTCCACCCTCTCTTCTTACCCTTTCCTTCCCTCCCTCCCCCTCCCTCAGGCACCGCCTCCAGCTCCTGGAGCGCCTGGCCACGCCCGTAGTCACCGCCCTCCTCCACAGTATGATCGCTGAGCGCCTGGAGTCCACCTGCCGGGGATTGTTCGAGCGCTCCTTCCTGGCCGACTTCCACGTGGTGAGGTGGAAGGGGTGGGGCTTCCAGGGACAGTGGGCGGGGCTCCTTTCACACCTCTTCCTCCTTCCCTCCAGTGGATCGAGCGTGTAATTGGCCGGCTCGACTAGTTCCCCCTCTCACACTTCTCCCTCCCTCCAGTGGATCGAGAGCGTGATTGGCTGGCTCAGCTGGGTCTTCCTGCAGGGGAGTGGGGATTCCGGGGCAGACCCCACCCTCCACCGCTGGCGTTGCCACGTCCAAATGTTATTCTACCGCCTCTACACCGCCCTGCGGATCGAGGAGCTATTTGGCATCATCCGAGGTGGGTTATGAGTTCGAGTCCCTCCCTCTCCGGAAGCTTCTGCCGAGATCTGCTTCATTCATTCATCAGTTCTTTTCATTCAGATTTCCCCGACTCGAAGCCGGCCATTAAGGACCTCAAGTTCTGCCTTGAGAGGACCAACCAGCGGCAGAACCTCCTCAGCTCCCTGAAAAGCGCCCTGGAGATGCGGCTCCTCCATCCCGGTCTGTCTTCTTTTTTTAAAGAAAAAATTCAATAATTTATTGATATTTTATTAATTTTTATTAATTAATATTTTATTAATTGGTTTTTATGCTGAAGAAATGTGAGAAATAGCGAATAAATATGTTAATATTTTTAATATAAACATATTATAAATACATTATATATTTGTTAATTTATAGTATATTTTATTATATGAACGTATAACTTATATTAATATTATATATCAATAAATAATACATATAATACATAGTAATATACAGTACACCTAGTATATATTATACCAATATATAATTTATAATATCTATATATATAAAAATGTAAAAATCGTGAAACTGCATTTTCCACTTTTCTCCGTAACTGCTTGACCGATCGTCCTGAAATTTTGACACAACAGTCCGGGCCACTCCCCGAGCGGGAATCCCTCAAATCACACACCTGGGCAGGTATAGACCTGGTTTTCCACCAAGTCAAACAGCGCCCTCAAGTGGCGTAATGCCCTCCTCCACCCCCTCCCTTTCTGTGAAATCTAAGCCACACCCACAAACCAAATGACATCATCAACCAAGCAACTGAAACCACCAAGTCGGCCATTATCAGACCCCTAGGCCCGGGGGGGGGGAACCCACAGCAACGCACTTGGGGGCGCGGCAAGGGGTTTTTACTTTACAATTTAGCACCACTACCCCCCCCCAAAAAAAATCCCCCACCAAATAACCAACATTGCCAAGTGGAGGTAGGGGCCTGCCTGGGGGGGTGGGGTGTCCGAATAGAGGGCAGGGATACGTAATGGGTCAGAACAGGGTGGGGGGAGAGACAGGGATGAAACCTGCCCTCTCCACAGTATCTTGCCTTGACTCAGGGGGACTCTGAGGCTCAGGGGGTTCTGAAGGGGGACTATTACCCTCCATTTCACAGACTAACGCACAGCAACGCGTGCAGGGCCAGCTAGTATATTATATATTTAATAAACTAAGTAAATTTTATTAATCTTAGTTTAATTAAGCTGATTAGATATTATTTGATTTATTTCCCCGCCAGGGGTAAACACCTCGGACATCATCACCCTCTACATCTGTGCCATTAAGGCGTTGCGGCAGCTGGATCCCTCAATGGTTATCCTGCAAGTGGCTGGGGAGCCGATCCGGAAGTATTTAAGGTGGGGGCACCTCAGGGTGTTGGCTGGGGTGCCGAGGGTACCCAAGGGTGCCGGGTGGGGCTGAATTCTTGGGAGAAGGAAGCTGCGCGTGTCACCTCGTGGAGGTAGGGCACCCAGGGATGCTGGCCTGCAGAGCACCCAAGGTTGCCGGGGTGGGGCTGAATTTCAGGAAGAAGAGAGTGGCGAGTGTCACCTCGTGGGGGGGCGGGGGTCACCCTGTGGGTGAAGGCATGGCAGCACCCGACTAAAACTGGGTGCTCCCCCGGCGCAGAACCCGCGAGGACACCGTGCGGCAGATCGTGGCAGGCTTGACGGGCGAGGGCTCCGGTGACCTGGCCCACGAGCTCTCAAGGGCCGACCCCGTGACCCTGGACAACGGGCAGGAGAGCGATGAGGAGGCCGGCGGTGAGCCTGAAGATTGGGTGCCCGACCCGGTCGACGCCCACCCAGGTCGGTTTTGGGCGGGGGGGAATTGGGGTCTCACCATAGTCCCTCTTTCCTGGCCGTCCATCACGGGTGGGGGCACCCATCTCTCATAGGCGGAGGCACCCATCTTCCACAGGTGGGAGCGGGCCTGTCTCTCACAGGTGCGGGCACCCGTCTCCCACAGGTGGACACCTGTCTCTCATAATGTATAAGCTTCAAACTACATCTCCCAGAATCCTCACCTGTATTTCTCGCAGGTGGGGGCACCCCTCTCCCACAGCCGGGCACCCATATTCTATAGGTGGGGGCACCCATCTCTCCCAGGACTCATGGGTGGGGGGTGGCACCCGTCACTCACCCTCTCCTGGGCCGGCCTCCCCGCAGCCGGAAAGCCCCACGCCAAGCGCCGCTCGGCCGACATCATCACCCTCCTGGTCAGCATCTACGGCAGCAAAGACCTCTTCATCAACGAATACCGGACCCTGCTTGCCGACCGGCTGCTGCACCAGTCGAACTACAGCGCTGAGAGGTGAGCGTGGTTCTCCTTACGGTCGTCCAGACTGACCCCTGGGGTCCCGCCGGAGCCTGAGAACTCGCCTCTCTTCTCCGCAGGGAGATTCGGAACGTCGAGCTGCTGAAGCTGCGCTTTGGCGAAACCCAGATGCTGTACTGTGAGGTTATGTTGAAGGTGAACTAACTTTCACGCAGCGGGGAGTTCCACAGATCCAGCCCCAAAGCACTGCATCCTTTTCCCCGCTCTGAATTTCCCATCGCTCATGCAGCGGGGAGTTCCACCGATTAATCCCCAAACTTTCCCTCTCTGAATTTCCTTCCTTACTACCTTTCACGCAGCAGGGAGTTCCACAGATCAAGCCGCAAGCCCTTATTTTATTTCCCTCACACACTCCCCTAAATTTCCCGACATTGCTACCTTTAACACAGCGGGGAGTTCACCAAACTCTTATTTTATTTCTCCCACCCCACCCCTAAATTTCCCGTCCTTGCTACCTTTCATGCAGCGGGGAGTTCACCAAACTCTTACTTTATTTCTACCAGCCACCCTCCTACATTTCCTGACATTGCTAGCTTTCATGCAGTGGAGAGTCATGCTGATTTTTCAATTTCGAATCTTCTTTTTCCGCGCCAGGACATGGCGGACTCTCGCCGGATCAATGCCCACATCCGGGACGAGGAACAGAAACTTCCGGAAGGGCAGAGTCCCCCCTTCCCCTTGGCGGCGACCATCATCTCCAGCGAGTTCTGGCCGCCCCTCAAGGAGGAGAAGCTGGAGCTGCCAGCCGAGATCTGCGCCGCCATGGATGCCTATGCCCGGAAGTACGAGAAGCTCAAGGTCAGGCGGGTTCCGGGTTCGAGTCTCGAGGCAGGCGGGCATCTTGATTCCTGGAGAGTAACATTTGCCCTCCTTAGGCCATGCGAACGCTGAGCTGGAAGCACCACTTGGGCACGGTCTGCCTGGAGGTGGAGCTGGCCGATAGGACCCTCTCGCTGTCCGTCACGCCGGCCCAAGCAGCCATCATCCTCCACTTCCAGAGCAAGGGTGAGTGAGGGGGTGGGGCCTGTCCCTGCTTGATTGACGTATCCTGCGCCCCGCCTCTTCCTGTCCCTCAATCGATTCCCTTCCCTGCTTGATTTACATATTCCGCATCCCGCCTCTTCCTGCCCTGCTTGATTGACATCTCCTTTTCCCCGCCGCTTCCTGCCCTCTTTGATTGCTACCGCCCCGTCTCTTCCAGCTCTGCTCGATTTTCATACCCTGTGCCTTGCTTCTTCCTGCCCTGCTTGGTTGACACATCCTTTTCCCTTCCTTCCATTCTTGATCCTGGGCTTGATTGACATTTCCTGTTCCCCGCCTCTTCCTCCCCCTTGAGCAATCCTCTTTCCTGCTTGTTTGATATATCCTTTCCCTGCCTCTTCCTGCCCTCCTTGATGGCCGTATCATTTTCCCTGCCTCTTTCTGCCCTTTTCAATAGACATATCCTTTCCCCCGCTTCTTCCTGCCCTCCTCGATTTGCCACACCCTGTCCCCTGCCTCTTCCTGCCCTCCTCAATGGACATATCCTTTCCACCACCTCTTCCTTCCATTCTTTTTTTCCAAAATAAATATCAAATTTTGCAAATATCAATTCAGCATTTAGTCAGATTATACATATTTATCGATTTCCCATGCTTCAGACTCAGACTGGCTGATCCTGGCCTTGATTGACATTTCCTATTCCCCCCCTTTTCCTATTCCTCGAAGGTCGCCCTTTTCTGCTTGATTGACATATCCTTTCCTCCACCTCTTCCTGTCCTCCTCGATGGCCACATCCTTTCCCCCACCTCTTCCTCCCCCTCCCTGCTTAATTGACAGTTCTTTTCCCCCACCTCTTCCTGCCCTGTTCAATTAACATATCCTTTCCCCTCGCCTCTTCCTGCTCCTCTGCCTCGCCTCTTCCTGCCCCCAATTGACATATCCTTCCCCCCCCCTCTTTCTGCCCCTGTCCCACCCCTTCCTGCCAGGCACCTGGACCCTGGAGGAGCTAAGCTCCGCCCTCAAGGTCCCGCCTGCCTCCCTGCGCCGCAAGCTGGCCCTGTGGCTCCAGCAGGGGGTGCTGCGCGAAGACCCCCCGGGTACCTTCTCTGTCGTCGAGGAGGCGCCCAAGGAAGCGCCCGACAAGGTGGTGCTGGTCGAGAGTGATGAGGAGGGCGACTCGGCCATGGCCTCCCAGGCCGACCAGAAAGAGGGAGAGCTGCAGGTATTGACGATTGATTGATTGATTGATTGATTGAGGGATTGGATTGGATTCGCTGTCTGGGCTCCTTCCACCAAAAGGGGATTTGATTTGACTGGCAGCCTCCCCTTCCTCTGTGTTTTGATGGCTTTATCCATCCGTCAATTGATTATTGATTGATTCTTGATAAATCTATTTTTTCATAATAATAGCCTCAGGGTAACAGTGCCAAATTAGGACACAGTTTGATTTGTGAATTGGTTGATTGATGGGCAGCCTTCCCTCCCTCTGTGTTCGGATGGGTTCATCCATCCGTCAATTGATTCTCGATCAATCTATTTTTTCATAATCTTTTTTATTTATAATTGCCTCAAATTTGATTCCCCCCCCCCAAAAAAAGCCGTCCCTCGACTGGATCCTTAGCTCTTTTGCAGCTAGAACGGACCTTCTAATCGAAGGATGGATTTTCTCTGATTTTCCCGATCAATGGATCCCTCCCCAGGTCTTCTGGACCTACAACCAGGATGGGATCTTTGATTTTTTTTCAAGCCCTCCCTCGACCGGATCCTTAGTTCTTTCGCAGCTAAAACGGACCTTTTGATCGAAGAATGGATTTTTCCTGATTGATTGATTGATCGATCCCTCCCCCCCAGGTCTTATGGACCTACATCCAAGATGGGATCTTTGATTATTTTTTCAAGCCATCACTCTATCAGATCCCCAGCTCTTTTGTAGCTAGAACAGACCTACAGGTGAAACTCGGGGAATTAGAATTGTCTAAAAGTGCATTTATTTCAGTAATGCAACTTAAAAGGTGATACCAATATATGAGATAGATGCATGACATGCAAAGCAGGATACGTCAAGCGTTTATTTGGTGTAATTGTAATTATTTGTCGTTAGGCGGGTCAATTATAAATGGAATGTCATTAATGAAATGTCATAGTGATGTTTATTTTTGTTTATTTTTGTATGATTGTAACTATTTGTTTTATTCCTGTGGAATTTCCAAAAGAAAGCATTTGTAAATTCAATGCAGTTTTTGTCGATATTCTAATTTTCCGAGTTTCACCTGTAGACGAACCTTTTCGATCCAGGGATGGATTTTCTCTTATTTTCCTGATCGATCGATCCCATGTCCTTGGGACCTCCCTCCAAGATGAGATTTAAAATATATATATATATATATTATTTTTTAAGCCATCCCTCGACCAAATCCCCAGCTCTTTCGCAGCTAGAATGGACCTGTTGATCGAAGGATGGATTTTCTCTGATTTTCCCGATTGATCATTCGATTGATCCCTTCCCCCCCTAGGTCTTCTGGACCTACATCCAAGCCATGCTGACCAACTTGGAGAGCCTCCCCCTCGAGCGGATCCACAGCATGCTCAAGATCTTTGTCATGACCGGCCCCATGGTCAGCGAGATCGACCTCCGCGAGCTCCAGATCTTCCTCCAGAAAAAGGTCCAGGACGAGCAGCTGGTCTTTTGCGGCGGAGTCTACCGCCTCCCCAAGGCCGGGAACTGAAGTGCCGGGTGCAAATTCCCCCACGGGGGTGAGGGACATGGGTGCGAGGGATGACACGGGTGCTGTCTGTTCGGGGACCCCGGCGTCCGAGGGAGCCGGGCGCTCAAAGGTGCGCCACACAATAATGGCATTTGTTCGCAGTCAAGTGCCTGCTCTTTTCCTTTGAGAATTTATTGATTGCAAAGTAAAAAGTAAAAACAAATATAAAACCACACATTTGTTTCTTCCTATTTTTTCTTTTTGGCTTTGTAATAAAATAAAAGAATAAAATAATGCATAAAGAATAATAAAAAGAAAGGAAAAGTCAAGAAGGAAATGCAAAGATGCAGGGAAAGAAGAAAAAAGGAAAAATGCAAAGAAAGGGAGACAGGTAAAGAAGAAATAAAGGTATAATACTACGGTATTTATAAATAAATTAGATAGATATTTATATATAAATATGATAGATGGATAGATAGATGAATTAAGGAAGGAAGGTAGAAAAAGATAGATAGATTAATTAAGGAAGGAATGCAGGAAGGAAGGGAGAAAAGGATAGATAGATAGATCTATCTGCACACACACACACACACAACTCTGCTTCCGGGAACCTTGTGACATGCCCAGGCCTTATGACATCACGGTGTTCCGGATCCCCAGGAGAGGGACGCCCGGCCATGTTGCTGCCGCTGCTTCTGCTGCCTCTGCTCTTCCTATTGGTGTCGCCGGGTAAGACCAAAATTTTGGGGGGGAGGGGGGACTCAAACCCGCGACGCCCGTTCACCACCCCCTTGCTTTTTTTACGCCCGCAGCCCAGTCCCCGCCACCCGAGCTGGACCCCTACTCGGCCTCAGAGGAGCCCGACGAGATGGACCCAGAGCCCGCTGAAGGAGGAGGAGGACCTTGGCGCGGAACCGAGGTGGGTGCGAGAGCCTGAGCTGCTGGTTTTCCGCTTGCAGGGACCACCCCCCGAACGCAGTTCTCTCTCCCCACCAGGCGTGTTCGGTAGCCTTCCCCAAATAATAATAATAGTAATAATCTAGATATGCAGATAGGTGGATTACAAGTTGTAATAATAATAATAATAATAATAATAATAATAATAATAATAATAATAATAATAATATAGATATGCAGCTAGGTGGATTACAAGTTGGAATAGTAATAATTAGAAATGCAGATAGGTTGAATATAAGTTGTAATACTACGACTACTACTGCTACTACTAATAATATAGATATCCAGGTATGTGGATTACAAGTTGTAGAAGTAGTAGTAATAATAATAATAATATAAATACAAATATCCAGATAGGTAGATTACAAGACTTCAAGTTCTAATAATAATAATTACAAGGTGTAGTAGTAGTAGTAGTAGTAATAAGACAACAGGAAAAGGATAGAAAAGGAAAAAATGCAAAGAAAGGGAGGCAGGAAAAGAATAAAAAAGGAAAAATAAAAAGGAAAAATTTCTCCCCTGAGCTGCTGGCTTGCAGGGACCACCTCCCAAATGCAGCTTTTTTTTCTCCCCCCGCCAGGCACTGATTGATTTCCCGCCGAGGGGACGCAGGAGGAAGCGGGAGCTGGCGTTCCTCGAACATGCGCCCCACCGGGTGAGTATCACACCCCACCCCACCCCCCGGAAAGAGGCGCTGGGTGCCGGGTGGCTGCTCTACGGTTCCCTTCTTTTCTCACCCCGCAGGTCCCCATCCAGCACCGCCGGGTTGCCGTCGCAAGTAAGGCTGCCAGGGAGTGGGTGTGAAAGGCAGGCCGCCGTATCCGTTGGGAAGGGCGCGGGTTCGAGTGTCAGATAGGGGCCACCTTGGGTTCAAATTTGGACCAGGGGACCGGATGCGAAACACAGCCCTCTGCAGAAATTCGATGGGGATCCTTAAGAAGGGCGCCGGTTCGAGTCTCCAGCTTGAGCTGACCCTTTTGGGTTCAGATCTGGGCCGCCTTGGGTTCAAATTGGGGCCGGAGACTGGGTACGAAAAGCAGGCCGTCGTAAAAATTTGAGGGATATCCTTGGGACCGGGTGTGAGAAGCAGGGTGTGGGTTTGAGCTTTTGCTGGCCCTCTTGGGTTCAATTTGGGGCCAGGGACCGGGTGCGAAAGGCGAGCCTGCCATATCAATTGGATGGCGATCCTTGAGAGGAACGCGGGTTCGAGTCTCCAGCTTGATCTTGGGTTCAAATTTGGGCTGGGGATCGGGTTCGAAACACAGCCCTGCCGTATCCATTGGATAGTAATCCTTGGGGTGGGCATGGGTTCGAGTCTCCAGCTTGATCTTGAGTTCAAATTTGAGCTGGGAACCGGGTGTGAAAAGCAGCCCTCCGCCGAAATTCGAGGGCAGTCCTTGGGATGGGCCCATGTTCGAGTCTCCAGCTTGATCTTGGGTTCAAATTTGGGCCGGGGACCAGGTGCGAAATGCAGGCCATCGCAGAAATTTGATGGGGATCCTTGGGAAAGGGCGCGGGTTCGAGTCCCCAGCTTGAACCGGCTCTCTTGGGTTCAAATTGGGGCCGGCGGGGAGGGGAAGCGGTGCGGGAACCTTAGCGTGGCGCCCGGTTTCCCCGCAGTGGCGCCGCCGGAGGAGTGCGATTGCCCCGAGACACTGGCCAAGGGGACAATGGTGGCCATTGTGTCCGTCTTGGCCTTCCTGGGCTTCTTCTCGACCTCCGTCTTGCTAGTGGTGGCCATCTGCCTGCTGCGCATGGTGGACCGCCAGCGGTGAGTTCCACAGGACGATGGGGAAATTGAAATAAAAGGAACAATAATCTGGATAGGCAGATAGGGGGATGGCAAGTTGTATAATAATAATAATAATAATAATAATAATAATAATAATAATAATAATAATGACATAGATATATAGATATGCAGGTAGGTGGGTTGCAAGTTGTCGTAGTAGTAAAAATACCAATAATAATAAAAATACTATAGATATGCAGATAGGGGGTTGCAAGTTGTCGTAATAATAATAATATATAGATATACATATGCAGATACTCTGTGGACGTGTCTTGAACAGATTAATCCACTTTCCATTACTTTCAATGGGAAAGTTCGCTTCAGGTTAAGTACAGACTTCCGGAACCAATTGTGTACTTAAACTGAGGTATAACTGTAGGTGGGTTGCAAGTTGTTGTAGTAGTAGTGATAGTGGTGATGATGATGATAATGATAATGATGATGATAATAATAATAATAATAATAATAATAATAATAATAATAATAATTATAGATAGCAGATAGGTGGATTACAAGTTGGAATAATAATAATATAGATATACAGATAGGTAGATCACAAGTTGTAGTAGTAGTAGTAGTAGTAGTAGCAATAATAATAATAATATAGATATCCAGATAGGTAGATTACAAATTCTAATAATACTAATACTGATATCTGGATAGGTACATTACAATCATAATCATAATGATAATATAGATATCCAGACAGGTAGATTACAAGGTGTAATAATAGTAATAATAATAATAATAATAATAATAATCTAGAAAGGTAGATGACAAGTCATTCTAAAAATTTTAAAAAAAATACCCAGAAAGGTAGATTGCAAATAATAATTGGGGGGGGGGGAGAGAGAGAGGAAGTGGAGAGCCCACTTCCTGCCTGTGACATCTCTATGATTTTAACCCTCCGTCTGCCTTCCAGGAAATCGGGGAAGGACGCCAACGGCGCCAGCATAGCCAAAAGACCCCTCCCTCCACTGCCGTGAGTCCGGCCCTCCGGGGGCGGGGCGGGTGAGGGTCAAAGGTCGGGGCGGGTGCCCAACTGAGCTCCTCTCCCGGTGTGATTGCAGCCCGCCCCGCCCGGAGCGCGTCTACTTAGCGTCGAGGGCCACGCCGGGGTATGAGCGGCTGGTGGCGGCCACCCCGTGAGTAGCTGCCCCTCCCCCGTCCCTGTCCATCATTCTGGGTTTCAGGGGGTGGGACCAGATGACCATCGTCCCATACCTATTAATCATTCTGGGATTCAGCTTGAGGACCATGGTTGTACCGTACCTGTCAATCATTCTGGGATCCAGGGGTCAGGACCAGAGGACCATGGTTGTCCTGCCCCTGTCAATCATTCTGGGATTCAGGGGGCGGGGCCAGGGGGCCATGGTTGCCCCGTACCTGTCAATCATTCTGGGATTCAGGAGGTGGGACCAGAGGAACATGGTTGCCCTGTCCTGGGAAATGTAGCACCCTGTCCCCCCTCCTTCCAGGCGTACCCCGGACGGGGCCTACCTGAGCCCGGACGAGTTGAACCCGGGTCCCAGGTAAGTCTGCGTCCCCTCACCCCCACCCCATCCCCCAACGCCTGGGCTCCCCCCCGGACGCCCCCCTCACCCAGCTCCTCCTCCATTTCCCAGAGTCCACCAGGTGCCGACTTACCAGAAGATGGGCGTCTACCAAGCCGCCGGGTCTCAGTCACCGAGGAGCAAGTTAGTAGTGGGGGTGGGGGGTGGAGGACCCGCCTTCCCTGTCAATCAAGCCAGGGTTTGGCGGGTCAGGATAGATGACCCAGGGAACCCTTCCCTGTTTCCAGGGCTGTTCCGGAGAGCGAATACATCACCGTCAATCCGGCGCCGGGTTTTTCCAGGTGCGGTCTCCCCCCCCCCCCCCCCGGTTCTCTTCCATTCTATATTGGCTCTGCAAAGGGCATATATATATATACACACACACACACACACATACAGTGTATCTCTATGTAGATAGATAGATAGATAGATAGATAGATAGATAGATAGATAGATAGATAGATAGATAGATAGATAGATAGATATCTGAATATATTTATATAGATATCTGAATTTTAGATCTGTCGTTCCCCTGTCCCTATCTCTGGGTATCAATTATCAATATCAGCCGATTAATGAGACTGGTATATAGATATAGAAATATATAGTCATATATTTCACACTTCCTCCTTCCAGCCCTGCTCCGGAGAAGACGTATTCTGGGGCCGGAAAGATCCGCCCCGGCGCCGAGGGCGAAATCTACGGCACCCCAGAGGGGACAAAGCCGGAGCGATCGTACGTGGGCGGAGAAAATCGCTGGGGGGGGGTGTAGAAGGGGAAGGTTTTCCGGGGTCAGGGGAACTCTCCCCCCCGAAGGTGGATAAGAAGGGGGTTGGGCAGCATGGCTTTTGGGCCCAGCTGGGGGTTGGGCCAGATGACCCCGGGGTCCCTTTCGGGTGCGATGGCTCGGCCGTCCTGTGAATCTCGACTGATGGGCCTGTGATGTTTTTTTTCTTCTTTCCCTCCCTCCCTCCCTCCCTCCCTCCCTCCCTCCCTCCCTCCCTCCCTCCCTCCCTCCCTCCTTCCTTGCCTCCCTCCCTCCCTCCCTTTCTCCTTTCCTTCCTCCTTGTTTCCTTCCTTTTCTTTCTTCCTGCTTCTATTCTTCCCTTCTTCTTCCCCCCTTCCCTTTACTTTTTCCTGTTTTTTCCCTTTCCTTCCTTCTTTCCCTCCTTCCCCCTTCTTTCTTCCACCTTCCCTCCCTCTCTTCCTCCCTCCCTCCCTCCACTTCCTTCCCTCCCCCTTCTTTCCCTCCCTCCTTTCTTACCCTCTCCTCCCTCCCTCCCTCCCTCTTTCCTTCCTTCTCCATACCTCCCTCCCTCCTTTCTTACCCTCTCCTCCCTTCCTTCCTTCCTTCCTTCCCTCCCTCCCTCTTTCCTTCCTTCTCCTTCCCTCCCTCCCTCCCTTTCTCCTTTCCTTCCTCCTTGTTTCCTTCCTTTTCTTTCTTCCTTGCTTCTATTCTTCTCTTCTTCTTCCCCCCTTCCCTTCTTTCCTTTTTTCCTGATTTTTCCCTTCCTTCTTTCCCTCCTTCCCCCTTCCCTCCCTCCCTTCTCCCTCTCTTCCTCCCTCCCTCCCTCCCCCTTCTTTCCCTCCCTCCTTTCTTACCCTCTCCTCCCTCCCTCCCTCCCTCTTTCCTTCCTTCTCCATACCTCCCTCCCTCCTTTCTTACCCTCTCCTCCCTTCCTTCCCTCCCTCCCTTCCTCCCCTCCCTCTCTCTACTTCCTTCCTTCTTCCCCTCACTCCCTCTTTCCCTCCCCTTCCCTACTTTCTTCTTCCTTCCTTCCCTCCCTCCCACCTTCCTTCGTTCCCTCCATCCCTCCCTCCTTCTTTTGTTTCTTTCCCAGAGGCCAAGCTTCCCCGATTGCCGAGACACCAGTTTCCGGGTGAGTCAGTCGCCCTCCTCGAATCCACAGTTTTGGAAATAAATCCCGGAATGATTAACAGGGAAGGGGACTCAGGGTCATTTAGCCCCACCCCACTGAATCCCGGAATGATTGACAACTGTCGTTCCACTTGCACCCATTTCACAGGCGGGAAAATCACATTTACGAGGAAGTGGAATGAGAGGGCGCCTATGGAGATGGACGTATTTTTCGACAGGGCCTGGAGGGCACCGCTTGGGGAACGGCCTGGGGCTCCGAATAAAGCTCCACTTTTATCTCTTATGTTTGTCCCGTGTCTTAATAATTTTTTTTTAATTTAAAATAAACTTTATTTCATTTAAAAGCACATACAAAAACAAAACAAAACACAAAAACAAAACATACATTCATAATATAATATCAAACTAAATCAAATCATAATAAATCAGGGTGAAATCATACTCAAATCATATTTAAATCATATATGAAAGAAAATTATAAATCATTCATACAAAATTACATACTTGACAACACTAAACAACAAAAAAAGAAAGAAAATCCCAATCCTTGAATTTATAACAAGTTAAAACAAACATAAGAGAAAATTTAGGGTCTTAGGCCCTCTATTCCCCCCCACCCCTCTAAAAAAAAGGAAATTGACTTCCAGTCACCTTATACTCTGGTCTGCAATTGTTCTTTATATACACACACCTTTTCCCTATCTTCCTTTAATGTCTTTTATTTTCGTGTCTTTTATATATCTTTTATATATCTGTCTTTTTTGATATTGTTTAAGCAGGCTCCAACTTTTTTCTAAACTTGCCTCCTTTATGCCTTTTACCCTGCCCGCTCTAATTGATAGATTTTGGTATGTTACTATCTTTTCCACCCATTCCTCCTTTTTTGGTATTCTTTAACTTCTCCAATTTGTTGCGACAAGTAATCTGCCGGCCGCTGTCGCATGCATGACTAAACATCTATCCTTTGCCTTTATTTCATTGCTTAATAGTCCCAATAAAAACATTTCCGCGTCCTTTTTGAAAGGGTATTTAAAGATTTTTTTCAGTTCATTATATATATCATCCCAGAACTTTTTAATTTTTTTACATTGCCACCAGATCTACATTTGTGTTCCCAGTTCTTCTTGGCATCTCCAGCATGTATGACTTACTCCTTTATACATTTTAGCTACTTTTGTGGGTGTCATATACCATCTATATTGAATTTTTTAAAAAATTTCTTTTAAATCAAAATTTGATACATATTTCAAATCCCGCCTCTACAAATTTTCCCATCTATCAATTGTAATATCCCTCCCAAAGTCTTTAGCCCACTTAATCATTGTATCTTTCATCATTTCATCTTTGGTTTCCCACTCTAATATCAATTCGTATAAATTTTTGATATATTTTCCCTTCCCTTCTAACAGACTATTCCCAAATTTGGACATTTCCTTCTCAAATCCCACCTTTTTATTTAATTGAAATCGTTGCCTGATTTGAAAATATTGTAGCCATACATTACATAAATTTTTGATCTCATATTCTTTTAATTTCCAATCCCCCCCTATATCTTCTAATAATTCTTTATATATTGGCCATCTTATACCCATATTGACTTTTTTTACCGATATTATTTCAAATGGCGACACCCACCACGGCGTTTTAGGTTCCAGTGTTTTATGATACTTTTTCCAAATTTAATATAACGATTTCCTTATTATATTATTCATAAATACGTTATGATTTTCCATTTTATCCTTTAACATGTAGAGATGCCAACCAAAGCCCAATCCAGCTCCTTCCGAATCCAATAGCAAATTATTTTTAAAGTCCATCCAATCCTTTATCCAAACCAGCCCTACCGCATCATGGTAAATTTCTAAATTTGGTAGGCCGAATCCCCCTCTTTCTTTTGAATCAATCATTCTTGCTCTTTTCCCATTTAAATAAATTATGTTATTTCTTTCCGCCAATCTTTAAAATCCTAAAACTGGTAGATTTTGAAATAAATATACATATTAATTTGGGCAATAATTTGGGCAATTAAAATGAGTCTTAATAATGATGATGATGATGCCAGTAGGGGGGGTTATTGGGTTTTTAACTCTGATGGTATGTTTTGTGGTTTTATATTTTGATTTTTCTTTTGCGAACCGCAATAATAATAATAATAATAATAATAATAATAATAATAATAATATATTCAAATAGTATATACATTCAAAAAATAAAAACAGCAATAATAATATAAAAATTCAAATAGTATATAGATTCCTACAGTATATAAATTCAATAAATAAAAATAATATATAAATTCAAATAGTATATGAATTCAATAAATGACTATAATATATAAATAGTATATAAATTCAAATAGTATATAAATTCAATTAATAACTTATTGAATTTATATACTATGATTATAAACTGACCGAAAATCACTGAATATGTGGCTTTAAATGGGCAACTACTGTATCACAAGCAGGCCTATTTTATTTATGTAATGATTTTGTTGTAAGCCAAAAATGACTTATCTTCTGAGTTAGCCAATAAAACTCTGAGACAAGAGGAGTTAGGAGTCCATTATGTTTATTGCAAAGCAATAAGGTTACAGTCGAATTTTTTCGGAATACTGCAACCCCGCCCAAAGGTCAGGCGGTATTTATAACATTTAAGACAAAGGATTTCAATTTAACCAATCACATAAATAATCACATTATTTCATATTTAATATTCATCATCTCATTTCATATTTCATTACCTAATCTAATTGGTTGTTTAGTTGTGTCCGACTCTTCGTGACCCCATGGACCATAGCACGCCAGGCACTCCTGTCTTGCACTGCCTCCCGCAGTTTGGTCAAACTCATGTTCGTAGCTTCGAGAACACTGTCCAACCATCTCGTCCTCTGTCGTCCCCTTCTCCTAGTGCCCTCAATCTTTCCCAACATCAGGGTCTTTTCCAAGGATTCTTCTCTTCTCATGAGGTGGCCAAAGTATTGGAGCCTCAGCTTCACGATCTGTCCTTCCAGGGAGCACTCAGGGCTGATTTCCTTAAGAATGGATAGGTTTGATCTTCTTGCAGTCCATGGGACTCTCAAGAGTCTCCTCCAGCACCATAATTCAAAAGCATCAATTCTTCGGCGATCAGCCTTCTTTATGGTCCAGCTCTCACTTCCATACATCACTACTGGGAAAACCATAGCTTTAACTATACGGACCTTTGTCGGCAAGGTGATGTCTCTGCTTTTTAAGATGCTGTCTAGGCTTGTCATTGCTTTTCTCCCAAGAAGCAGGCGTCTTTTAATTTCGTCACTGCTGTCACCATCTGCAGTGATCAAGGACCTAATCTAATACGCATGTGCAATAAGCATTGCTAACTAAACTTTGATTCTTACTGTGATCTGTTACATATTGTTAGTTTGCATGTATGGGAACCTGTGTTACGTGTGGATGTAACAATTTATGTTCTAGTTTATGAATTGCTTCTTTGTGATTTACGTATTAGCTGACCTATCCCAGTAGGGACAGCTTCTTGCTGAATCATCAGTTTCTTTAAAGCAACAGGTTACCATAATTCACTAATAAAAGCATATTCCAGGATTTATAGGGAATTACATTATTACCTTAATTGGGGCCCTGCTACATTCCTTCCTTTGACTTCAAGCTAAAGGTGCGAGATTACTCGCACCGATCAGCTTGACACTTATGTAACTCATTCAGCTTGACCCTCAGGTAACTCATCTTGACCCTCCTGAGGCAATTGTTGATATTGCAAAAGTAACTGCTTTTGGGCCATGTTTTTGGACTATGTTGGGAAGGATTTAAATACAAATTGTCATCAAAATTTGGTACTGGGTTGGCACCATTCCTTTTAGCCAATAAGACCAGTGCAAATCCCCCTACTAACATCCAAAAATGTATAGAATTGCTATTGCTCTATTTGGATGAGGGCGCTAAAAATAAGGGAGTCTTTTAGAGAGCAAACCAGCTTCCGGAGTGTGACGTAGGGATCCTGATGGTACAATGTCTATTCTAAGTCAAAGTCTTGGTCCTAAGCACACGTCCTGGTGCTCACAGACCAAAGGTGAATCCAAGGAACAAACCCCCCAGCAATCGCAGTCTGTGGTCAGCAAAAGCAGCAAACAGTCCTCGCCAGCGCGGTGTCAATGGCTCATCCATCCACAGATTCAGCCAGATGTGTACTGGTGCAGAGGCCATCAAAGGGGTATGCCCAAGAACGCACCTGGGGAGAAAAAGAAACAAAACACGGCAGAGAGAGACTGTACATGGTGATGTAATGCATGTCCCCCAACAACCACCAGCCCACTGTTGACCCACAGGAGAAATTTGGAGGGTCTAGGGAATATCTGCAAACAGGGCAATGGGGTCTGCGAACAGGGCAATAGGGAGAAGCTCTGACAGAGCTAGGTTGCTTGACAGAGCCAAGCCACTGAATTAGGTTTAGAGCCATCGGTTGGCAACTCTCATTGTTCTACACTCCTGTGGCGGCCAGCTTGGCGGGTTTGCCAACTCCGCTCTATGGTGTTTGCTTCGACAATGGATTAACCCTTCGATGTGCTCTTTCAAAAGGTGACAGTTTCAGGGTTCTTTTTGGGTAACAACAAATTCTGGGCAGGGTAATAGGGAGTACCTCTGTCTATTTTATCACAGCCTCTGAAGTGTTTGCTTTGTCCACTCCTCCAATACCCCGGAACCAGAGCCACCTTTGGGCTCTCCTCTCATCGTCCCATGCTTCTGCCATGACAGGCAGCCTGGCGGGCCACCAACTCCTTGGCGGGCCGTCAACCCTGCTCCACAGCGTTCCGTTTGGACGATGGAGTCACCCCTTGGATGTGCTCTGCAACATGGGCACGGAGGGTTGTGAAAGCACACTCCAAATCTGTGTAGAAGATAGACATTGCCCTCAAAATGTGTACACATTCCTTTTCCATCCTTTTTTTCTTCTTCCAATTATTCCAAATTTATGCCCCCGGCCTGTGTACCAGTTGCACCCCACTCTCCCTCTTTTTCTCCTGAGTGTAAAGGTACCCACTTCCTCACAATGTCAGGTCTACTACTGTAGCTGCTGCTTCCAAGAGCCCCACCTTTTCCAACCCCAACATTCCATTCTTCACTTGCCACCCTTATTCCTCATTACATTTCATTTACATTCCTCAACCGTACTCTGTTCACATATTCCCTGATCATTGGGAGCCAGGCTCCTAAGCCAGGGATTGTGAGGCTCCCCCTGAGGCCCCCCTTCCACCCTCTTGCTTACTGCCTGCACACCACTCTCCCCCCACAAAACATGAAAATGTGTCAAAATATATATATACAGGGTGCAGGAAAACTACAGTTCAGCCAGTTGTCAAAAGCCAGGGCAGAACTGCAGTAAAACTTTTTTTAAAATGACTACTTGTGTTAAAACAGTGAACACCGGGTGCAAAAAACTACATGTCATTCTGAAAGCTTTAAAAAAATGTGAAAAAGGTGAACAGGTAAACAACAATTCAGTATAAACTAGTAAGTAGGCCAATAAGAGCAGGAGGCCTGAGCCTGGTGATAGGAGAAAGCAATGTAACGACACACACATAAAAGCCATACACATACAGTACAGAGGCCTACCACTGCAATACGCCTGGAGAAAGGTTCAGCCAGGGATATAGAGAGCTTTTAGGAATAGGCTCACTCAGAAATCACACAGAGCTGACTCATTGAACAGGCTCTCCCAGATTCACATAAGCGCGCAAACAAATTCACAATTCACACAAGATAGTTCAGGGTAGGCCCGAAAGCCAGGACCAGTTCAGGGTAGGCCCGCTATTAAAAGCCAATACCAGTTCAGGGTACAGGTGTGGGGATGCACAGATAAACAACAGGTACCAAAAAAAAAAACAAGGCCAGAACTACAAAAAACTCAACAAAATGTGAAATTGTGTTTAAAAAATGAAATACAGGGTGCAGGAAAACTACAGTTCAGCCAGGTGTCAAAGGCAAGGTCAGAACTGCTGAAAACCTTAACAGAACGTGAAATTGTGTTAAAAAATGAAATACAGGGTGCAGGAAAACTACAATTCAGCCAGGTGCCAAATGCAAGGGGCAAAACTTGCAGGAAACCTAAAAAATGTGAAAATGTGTCAAAAAGGAAATACAGGGTGCAGGAAACTACAGTTCAGCTAGGTGTCAAAGGCAAGGTCAGAACTGCTGAAAACCTTAACAGAACGTGAAATTGTGTTAAACAAAATGAAATACAAGGGTGTAGGAAACTACAGTTCAGCCAGGTGTCAAAGGCAAGGTCAGAACTGCTGAAAACCTGAAAAAAAAATACTTGAACTCGGGTTAAAACAGGGTGCAGATGTGCTGGGGAAAACTAGAGGTCAGCCTGGTGCCAAAAGCAAGCGAGGTGATAACAGGGTGCAAGATAAACAGGGTGCAGGAAACTACAGTTCAGCCAGGTGTCAAAGGCAAGGTCAGAACTGCTGAAAACCTGAAAAAAATACTTGAACTCGGGTTAAAACAGGGTGCAGATGTGCTGGGGAAAACTACAGGTCAGCCTGGTGCCAAAAGCAAGCAAGGTGATATTAGAAAGCACACACACGTCACTTGCCCCCACCTTCCCAGGCCCCACCTTCTCATGGCCACTGGTCCCATCACCTCCTGGCAAATAGAAGGGGAAGAAATGGAGGCAGTGAGAGATTTTACCTTCTTGGGCTCCTTGATCACTGCAGATGGTGACAGCAGTCACGAAATTAAAAGACGCCTGCTTCTTGGGAGAAAAGCAATGAAAAGTGAGAGCTGGACCATAAAGAAGGCTGATCGCCGAAGAATTGATGCTTTTGAATTATGGTGCTGGAGGAGACTCTTGAGAGTCCCATGGACTGCAAGAAGATCAAACCTATCCATTCTGAAGGAAATCAGCCCTGAGTGCTCCCTGGAAGGACAGATCGTGAAGCTGAGGCTCCAATACTTTGGCCACCTCATGAGAAGATAAGAATCCTTGGAAAAGACCTTGATGTTGGGAAAGATGGAGGGCACTAGGAGAAGGGGACGACAGAGGACAAGATGGTTGGACAGTGTTCTCGAAGCTACGAACATGAGTTTGACCAAACTGCGGGAGGAAGTGCAAGACAGGAGTGCCTGGCGTGCTATGGTCCATGGGGTCACGAAGAGTCGGACACGACTAAACGACTAAACAACAACAACAACAAAATGTGATTATTTATGTGATTGGTTAAATTGAAATCCTTTGTCTTAAATGTTATAAATACCCCGCCTGACCTTTGGGCGGGGTTGCAGTATTCCGAAAATATTCGACTGTAACCTTATTGCTTTGCAATAAACATAATGGACTCCTAACTCCTATTGTCTCTGAGTTTTATTGGGCTAACTTGGAAGATAAGCCATTATTGGCTTACAACATTAGCATACAGGTAAACAGGAGGTAAACAGGATTAACATAAGGTAACAATGCACGATGTCCCAGGACATTGATATGCAAGTACCAGTAAGTATATGGGAGGGGATCCTTGAGTACCTGGCCGGGGGGGGGGGGGGAATGGGTCCAGGTGTGAGTATTGCCTCTGGCTTCGGAGGGTCAGGAATGGCAGGAGATGGTACCTGTATGGATTATGGATATGCAGAGGAGCACCACCCTGGCCACGTGAACTCTTGCTTAAAAGGATTATGGCTGTTCCCTGCATCCCTGAGAGCCCTTGGCCCGAGTAGCAAAAGGGGGGTTTCATTTAGAAATACAGATACATGGTATTCATTCATAAAGAAATATGAAAAAATTCCTTCAGTAGCACCTTAAAGACCAACTAAGTTTTTATTTTGGTATGAGCTTTCGTGTGCATGCACACTTCCTCAGATACACCATGAAGAAATATGGTTACATAGAATCTCAGGCAACAGAGAAAGGGTAGGAAAGAGAGCCTTTATTACACAGGGCTTGATCTTGAGGGGTTCGTGTTGGTGCGATACTAGAGTGGTGTTGTAGGATCAGACAGGGTCCCCTTGAGGGCATTTGTGCCAATCTTTATTCCCAAGTGAAGCCTCGTTCGGGTGCCCCCCCTATAAAATTCCCTAACAAATTTCATTTATTTTTGTTTAAAAATGGACCATTAGTTTATCTCAAGCTTCGTTCCGTGAGGGGAAAAAGAGTAGGCCTCACCTGATTGCTAGGGAGGCTGAGGCAGGCCTAATTTATTTAATGGCTTCTTTGATTTAATGATTTATGCTTTAAACAGGCCACTAGTTTAATTCAAGCTGGCCTATTTATTCAATGGTTTATTTCATTTATTTATTTGTTTGTTTTAAAATGGACCGTTACTTTAGCTCAGGCTTCATTCCGTGAGGGAAAATGTGTAGGCCTCACCTGGTTGCTAGGGAGGCTGAGGCGTTGTCAAGAGCCTATTTTCTTTATTTATTGGTTTATTTCATTTATTTATTTATTTTTTAAACGGGATACTCATTTATCTCAGGCATTCCTATTTTATTTATTTCATTTAATTTCATTAATTCATTTATGCTTTCAATGGGCCACTAATTTATCTCAGGCTTCGTTCTCTGAGGTGAAATGTAAAGGCCGCGCCTGGTTACTAGGCGCCCGACGCGTTGCCAAGGACGCGGTTGCTAGGGCAGCCCGTGATGCGTTACACAACGGAGAAATGTCCGAGCGCGTTCCTGCGCCCCGGCCGTTGACGTCGCGTGCTGGGCACGAAGCAACCAATCCTGAGCCTCCTCTCCATCCTTTCCGACCAGGCATTGGCTGTGCTGACTAAGGGGCGGGATTAAAAAATCAATAGGGGGCGAGAAGGAGTGAGGTGTCGGACAAATGAGAGAGAGGCACGCTAAAATGCAAGCGGCAAACGTCTAATGGGCGTTTGGCGCGCGGGTGGCCGAGCTCAAAAAAGACCAATGGGAATCGATAAAATGCAAGCGCAAAGGAGCGGCATGGGTTTCGTCCAATGGGCGTCTGTGTCCGCGTGGGCGGGCTCGGAAAAGACCAATGGGAACCGATAAAATGCAATCGCAAAGGAGTGGCGTGAGTCTCGGCCAATGGACGTTTTGCGCGCGGGTGGGCGGGCTCGGAAAAGGCCAATGGCACCCGTCTGATGCGCAAGGCCTCGAGGTGGAAAGAAGAGGAGGGCGACTTGAGGAAACGAACCACCTCCGACGGATGGCCAATCAGACGCGGCGGTGGCCTTGATGGGCGGGGTGGATAAAAAGAGGAGGCCCAATAGGCTGAGAAAACGAACCTCCTCCGACGAGGGGCTGGAACCAATGTGGTTCGTTTCTTGCAGGAAACGCACCTCGGCCAATGGGCGCCGCCGCGCGCGCGCCTTCCATCCAATGCCCGCCTCGCGGAGGCGGGGCCGTGGGCTTCCTCCGCCCTGCTCGCCGAATCCGTGGCTCCCGCGCGCGCCGCTTCGGTTGCCCAATCAGCGCCCGCGCCGTCGCGCCTATATAAGGCGGAGACCGTTGCCAGGACGCAGCCAGCGTCCCGCGCGCGTCCAACGATCAGCATCTCCTTTAGCCGCCCAAAAGCAACCGCCGTCATGAGGGAAATTGTGCATTTGCAGGCCGGCCAGTGCGGCAACCAAATCGGCGCCAAGGTTTAATAATAATAATCATAATAATAATTATTATAATTAGGGGGGGTAGAGGAAGGGCGGGGAAAAAAACAAGGCCGCTTAGCCCCCCTTTTTTGTGTGTGTCTTCCCCAGTTCTGGGAGGTGATCTCGGACGAGCACGGCATCGACCCCACGGGCACATACCACGGCGACAGCGACCTGCAGCTGGAGAGGATCAACGTATACTACAACGAGGCCACCGGTGGGTGGCAGGGAGGCCTCTGGGCAGCTGCCCGGGGGGGGGCATAGCTGTCAAGTTCTCCCTTTAAGCAGCATTCCTTTATGCTGAATAGGCTTCCTTGTGAGAAAAGGCAAAACTTGACAGCTATGGGGGGGGGGGAGAGAGAGGTCCAATGGGGAAATGGGAAAGAGAGAAAAAAGGGAAAGGGTTGGGAAAAGATAGAAGGGAAAATGGATAAGAATGGGAAATAGATAAAAAGGTGAAATAGGTAAGAATGGGAAATAGATAAAAAGGTGAAATAGGTAAGAATGGGAAATAGATAAAAAGGTGAAATAGGTAAGAATGGGAAATATATAAGAGATGAAATAGGGAAGACTGGGAAATAGAGAAGAATGGGAAATAGATAAAAAGGTAAAATAGGTAAGAATGGGAAATAGATAAAATAGATAGATGGGGATATGGATATGAAGGTGAAATAGATAAGGAATGGAAATAGAGCCATTAAAACAATAAAGAATTTATCTTTAAAGAATGGGAAATAGAGAAAAATAGATAGAAGGTGAAATGGATAAAAAGGTGAGATACTGTACAGGTGAAATTCGGAAAATTAGAATATTGTCAAAAAATGAATTTATTTCAGCAACGCAACTTTAAAGGTGAAATCAATCTATGAGATAGATGCATGACATGCAAAGCAAGATATGTCAAGCCTTGATTTGTTGCAATTGTAATTATTTGTCATTAGGCGGGTCAATTATAAATGGAATGTCATTAATGAAATGTCATAGCGATGTTTATTTTTGTATGATTGTAACTATTTGTTGTATTCCTGTGGCATTTCCAAAAGAAAGCATTTGTCAAAATGAAAAGAAAAAAAACAAGGAAGTTGAAATACTGAAATCAATGCACTTTTTGACGATATTCTAATTTTCCAAGTTTCTCCTGTAAAATGTTGAAAGAATGGGAAAGAGATAAAAATGGGAGATAGAAATAGAAAGGGGAAATGGGTAAAAAGGTGAAAAAGATAATAATAGATAGAAGGTGAAATGGATAAAAAGGAGAAAGATAAAAATAGAAAAGTTGAAATGGATAAGAATGGGAAATAGATAAAAAGTGAAATAGGAATGGGAAATAAATAATGGGAAAGAGAAAAATAGGTGAAATGGATACAAAGGTAAAATGGATAAAAATAGATAAAAAGGTGAAATAGATAAAAATAGATAGGTGAAATGGATAAAAATGGGAAATAGATAGACTGAAATAGATAAGAATGGGAAATAGATAAAAAGTTGAAATAGGTAAGAATGGGAAATAGATAAAAAAATAGATAAAATATAGGCAGAAGGTGAAATGGATAAAAAGGTGAAAGAGGTAAAAATAGATAGGTGAAATAGATAAGAATGGGAAATAGATAAAAATAGATAGAAGGTGAAATGGATAAAAATGGGAAAGAGATAAAAAGGTGAAGTAGAAAAAAAAGGAGGCCTGGAGATCGAATGGGTATTTAAAAAGCCCCCTGTATGTTAAAAAAAAGGAACCCTAGAGTGCAAATGTGTGTTAGAATGGGTACTTTAAATAATAATAAAGATTCCTTCCAATAGTGCCTTAGAGACCAACTCAGTTTGTTATTGGTAAACTGAGTTGGCCTCTAAGGTGCTACTGGAAAGATTTTTTTTATTTTGTTTCAACTATGGCAGACCAACACTGCTACCTACCTGTAACTTACACTTAATAAGTTAGAAATCAGTTCCAACAGCGTTGCTCTATATTCCAAAAGGAGCCCTGGACTTTGAATGGGTATTTAAAAACCCCCTGTGTGTAAAAAAAGGAGCCCTGGAGTGCAAATGGTTTTTTTTTAAAAAAAGCTCCCTGTACTTAAGTACCCTGTAGAATGGGTACTTAAAAAGTTAATAATATTAAAAATATTTTTATTTCTACCCACCCATCTGGTTCGGTTTCCCCAGCCACTCTGGATGGCTTGCAACAAAATATATGAAAATACAATGGTCTGTTAAACATTAAAAGCTTCCCTTACAGCCCCGGGGTCTATATTCCAAAAGGAGCCCTAATTGGGTATTCAAAAATCTCCACACACACACCCCAATTAATAACTGGGTGTGGAAAAGGCTCCCTGAATTCATACACGTCCTTTTTTAAAAAACAAGGAAATTCTAGATGTATTCCATGTGTTGGTCTATATTCCAAAAGGGACCTGGGGTTGAATATATATATTTATTATACCCCGCCCATCTTGCTGGGTTTCCCCAGCCACTCTGGGCGGCTTCCAACCAAATATTAAATACTATAGTCTGTTAAACATTATAATTTTTGCAATATTATTATTTATACCCCACCCATCTAGCTGGGTTTCCCTAGCCACTCTGGGCAGCTTGCAACCAAATATTAATACAATGGTCTGTTACACATTTAAAGCTTCCCTAAACAGGAAAATATTGTCTTGGTCTATATATTGTATTGGTCTAGAGCAGGCCTGGTCCTCCAGCTGTTTTGGGACTACAATTCCCATCTTCCTTCACCACTGGTCCTGTGAGCTAGGCATGATGGGAGTTGTAGTCCCAAAACAGCAGTTGGGCCAGGCCTGGTCTATACAGTTGTACCTTGAAAGTGGAACAAAAAATACATATAATATTCTTATATAATGTAATAATACAGGTGAAACTTGGAAATTTAGAATATCGTCAAAAAGTGCATTTATTTCAGTAATGCAACTTATTAATTTTTATTTTTATTTTTACAAATGCTTTCTTTTGGAATTTCCATAGTAATAAACCAAATTGTTACAATACTGTAATACAAAAATAAACATCGCTATGACATTTCATTAATGACATTCCATTTAAAATTGACCCGCCTAATGACAAATCATGACAATTGCAACAAATCAAGGCTTGACATATCTTGCTTTGCATGTCCCACATCTATCTCATATATTGGTTTCACCTTTTAAGTTACATTATTGAAATAAGTGCACTTTTCGATGATATTCTTATTTCCCGAGTTTCTTCTTAAAAGAAGAGCCCTTGGATTTCCGTCTTTTTCTTTTCCAAACTGCCTTAGGATACATACAATATTCCTATGTAATATAATAAATAATAATATAAGAAATGTGTATTATAAAGACCACTGGACGTTTAAAAAGCCTTTGGGTTGATGTGTATACGTATACAGTATACACATATGTATGTATGTATGATATATATATATATATCTGTGTATGTACTTAAAACATCCCAAAAATTAATTTAAAAAAAGCCCTAGGGTTGAGGGATGTATTGTTTTTTAAATTTATTTTAAAAGAGTCATAGGACTCATACATATTAAAAAGAACGCTGCAAGTTAAAGATCTATGTATTTCGGTTTATTTATGTGTGTGCATACCGTATTTTTCCTAGGTTTCCCCCCTAAAAATGTCAAAAATTAGGGGGCATCGTCTACACGGATACATTTTTTTAAACCTGAGTCCCCTAGAATAGGGTCATGTAGACGGGAAAATAGTCTAAAATATGTATTTATACTTGAAAAGGCCCCCCCCCCACCATTTTTTTAAAGAAAATATTTCCAAAATCCAGGTTTTCGTGTTTGGATTTTAATTTTTTTCCCTCCCCCCAGGTGGCAAATATGTCCCTCGCGCTGTCCTGGTTGACCTGGAACCTGGAACCATGGATTCGGTCCGCTCTGGACCCTTCGGACAAATCTTCCGCCCGGATAATTTCGTTTTCGGTGCGTCTCTATTGATCGGCATTGGCAACCTGAAAGAATTGATATTTAATTGGTATTGTTTTTATCTTCGTTGGAAACCGCCCAGAGTGGTTGGGGAAACCCAGTCAGATGGGCGGGGTACAAATAATACATTATTATTATTATTATTATTATTATTAAGTTTAGGGAAGTTTTGAATGTGTGACATTTTAATGTATTTTTAACCTTTGTTGGAGGCTGATGGGCGAGGTACAAATAAATTATTATTATTATTACACAGAACATATATATGTATATTATTGCTCCGTGTCCGCTTCCAGAGAAGCGGACACAGAGCAATGGATTCAAACTACAAGAAAGAGGATTCCACCTAAACATTAGGAAGAACTTCCTGACAGTAAGAGCTGTTTGGCAGTGGAATTTGCTACCAAGGAGTGTGGCGGAGTCTCCTTTGGAGGTCTTTAAGCAGAGGCTTGACAGGCATATGTTAAGAATGCTTTGATGGTGTTTCCTGCTTGGCAGGGGGTTGGACTGGATGGTCCTTGTGGCCTCTTCCAACTCTATGATTCTATTATGTTAATATATAATATATAATATAAAATATTATAGTATTATGTTTATTTATTAATATGTTATATATCATAATATATCCTATATATATAACATAAATATATAATACTAATATACCATCATAGAATACTATTATACTAATTATTATTTTATCAATATTATATTAATATATCATAATATAATATTAATTGTTATTAATATTATATAATTATTTTACCATCATAGAATACTATTATATTATTAATACTTATTTTATTAATATAATAGAATATATTATGATTGATTATAATTTTATCCTAATATGCTATCATATTATTAAGAATTATTTTTATTAATATTTGATAATAGAATACTATTATATTACTAATAATGATGATGATGAATACGGCCTCCCCTCCTTTTCTCCCTTCCCAGGCCAGAGCGGCGCCGGCAACAACTGGGCCAAGGGTCACTACACCGAAGGGGCCGAACTTGTCGACTCGGTCCTGGACGTGGTCCGCAAGGAGGCAGAGTCCTGCGACTGCCTGCAGGGCTTCCAGCTCACCCATTCTTTAGGTGGCGGCACCGGCTCTGGGATGGGCACCCTTTTAATCTCCAAAATCCGAGAGGAGTACCCCGACCGGATCATGAACACCTTCTCCGTCGTGCCCTCGCCCAAGGTCTCCGACACTGTGGTAGAGCCCTACAACGCCACCCTCTCCGTCCACCAACTGGTGGAAAACACCGACGAGACCTACTGCATCGACAACGAGGCTCTCTACGACATCTGCTTCCGCACCCTCAAGCTGACCACGCCCACCTATGGCGACCTCAACCACCTCGTCTCCGCCACCATGAGCGGTGTCACCACATGCCTCCGTTTCCCCGGTCAACTCAACGCGGATCTCCGCAAACTCGCCGTCAACATGGTTCCATTCCCTCGTCTTCACTTCTTTATGCCCGGATTCGCCCCGTTGACGAGTCGTGGGAGCCAGCAATACAGAGCATTGACCGTCCCGGAGCTGACGCAGCAGATGTTTGACGCCAAAAACATGATGGCCGCCTGCGACCCTCGCCACGGGCGATATTTAACGGTCGCCGCCGTTTTCCGGGGGAGGATGTCGATGAAAGAGGTCGACGAGCAGATGCTTAACGTCCAAAATAAAAATTCCTCGTACTTCGTGGAGTGGATTCCCAATAACGTGAAAACGGCCGTGTGCGACATCCCGCCTCGTGGTTTAAAAATGTCCGCCACTTTCATAGGAAACAGCACAGCCATCCAGGAGCTGTTCAAGAGAATCTCAGAGCAGTTCACAGCCATGTTCCGGCGGAAGGCCTTCCTGCACTGGTACACTGGGGAAGGGATGGATGAGATGGAGTTCACGGAGGCTGAGTCCAACATGAACGACCTGGTCTCGGAGTACCAGCAATACCAGGACGCCACCGCCGAAGAGGAGGGCGAGTTTGAGGAGGAGGCGGAGGAGGAAGCCGCCTAAGAAGACAAAATATGCTCGAGAGACTTTAGACAGCTTTATTGGACCCCATCCCCTTGGCATATTGACCCCCCTTCTCACCTTCCAGGTTCTTCTCCACCTTAATTCCAAGTTCTCACCAAGCTTCTAGGTGCTTCTGGCCTCCTAAGTTGTCACCATCACATTCAAGCTTCTTCTTCCCTACCTTGGCTCCAAGTTCTCCAGGTGCCTTCCAAGCTTCTCCACCTTGAACCCAAGCTCTCGCCATCTTCCAAGTTTTTTCTTCTGCTCCACTCTGTTCTCACCATGCTTCCAGGTTCTTCTGGCCTTCCAAGCTCTCACCATCACATCCAGCTTCCTTCCAAGCTGCTTCTTCTTCTCCACTTGGAATCCAAGTTCTTCTCACCATCACGTCCAAGTTTCTCCTTCTCCACCTCCAAGTTCTCAGCAGGTGCGTTCCAAGCTTCCAGGTTCTTTCACCATCACGTCCAAGCTTCTTCTCCACCTCCAAGTTCTCAGCAGGTACCTTCCAAGATTCCAGGTTCTTCTCAACATCATGTCCAAGCTTCTTCTCCACATTGAACCCAAGTTCTCACCAGATTCTTCTGGCCTCTAAGTTCTCACCATCACCTGCAAGCTTCTTGTGCTCCAAGGTGCCTTCCAAGCTTCTCCACCTTGAACCCAAGTTCTTACCATCTTCCTTCCAAGTTTCTTCTTCAGCTCCACCTGGATTCCAAGTTCTCACCAAACTTCCAGCTTCTTCTGGCCTCCCAAGCTGTCACCATCACGTCTAGCTTCCTTCCAAGTGTCTTATTCACCTTGAATCCAAGCCGTCTACGATATCCCACCGCGTGGTCTCAAGATGTCCGCCACCTTCATTGGAAACTCCAGCGCCATCCAGGAGCTCTTCAAGCGCATCTCGGAGCAGTTCACGGCCATGTTCCGCCGCACGGCATTCCTCCACTGGTACACCGGGGAAGGGATGGACGAGATGGAGCTCACGGAGGCCGAGTCCAACATTGAACGACCTGGTCCTGGAGTACCAGCAGTACTAGGACGCCACCGCTGAGGAGGAGGGGGAGTTTGCGGAGGAGGAGGGGGCCTATGAAGGAGAGGAAGACACACCAGGCTCGAGAGACTTTAGACAGCTTTATTGGACCACCCCACCCCTTGGTTTCTTCCCTTGTTGGTTCTCCTTCTGACGTTCTCACCAGGTTCTTCTGGCTCCTAAGTTCTCACCATCACGTCCAAGCTTCTTCTTTCTCCACCTTGATTCCAAGTTCTCAGCAAGTGCCTTCCAAGTTCTCACCATCATCACGTCCAGCTTCCTTCCAAGCTTTGTCGTCCTCTCCACCTGGAATCCAAGCTTTCACCATCCCAAGCTGCTTCTCCACCTTGAATCCAAGCTTTCACCATCACGTCCAGCTTCCTTTGAAGCTTCTTCTTTTGCTCCATGTGGATTCCAAGTTCTCACCAAGCTTCCAGGTTCTTCTGGCTTCCCAAGCTCTCACCATCACATCCAGCTTCCTTCCAAGCTTCCCAGTTCTTCTGGCCTCCCAAGTTCTCACCTCATCACCTTCAAGCTCCTTCCAGCTTCTTCCTCTCCATCTGGCATCCAGCTTGCTTCCCTGTTGGTCCTGGGATTCCAGCTCATCTTCTCCACCGTGGCTCCACATTCTTCCATCACATCCAGGTTGCTTCCAAGCTTCCAGCTTCTTCCTCTCCACCTGGCCTCCACCTTCCTTCCCCGTTGACTCCAAGCTTCCACGTTCCTCCTTCTTCACCTTGCCTCCCAAGTTTTCACCAGGTCAAATCTGAGCCTCTGGAAATTCAACTCTTTCCACGTCACGAGTCTCCAGCTTCTCCAACGTGGTCTCCAGGCTCTCCTTGATATTTGGCCTCCTCGGTCTTCTCGAAGATCTGACCTCCCCAATCCACGGTTTTCTCTAGGCTTGAGGGCATCTCTCCATGGTTCTACCATGCCACCTCTGGCAGATCTCCTGGATGTCTCTCCATCTCAGGTTCCTCCTGCAAGTCCAATGGTGGACACGAATGATGGAAGCCCAAAGATGCACCACGAATGTTGGAATCCACGAAGAATGGACGTCCAACGATGGACCACGAAGGATGGAAGATAAAAGATGGACCACGGATGATGGAAACCAGTGATGGGCTACGAAGAATGGATGTCCAACGATGGACCCCCTCAGACGTCACCTCTGGATTCCTCTTCCTCTTTCCCAGAAGGCACCTCTACATTCTTCCTCATTTCTTAGAAGGTCACCTCTACCCTTGTTCCTCCATGGTTCCTCTCTCCCTCGCTTCTCTGTGGTTGTGATGTCATCTGCCGTTGCCGCCGGCGTTGTCTGGGCGGCCATTAAAAATCCTCTTTTCAACCCTCGCGCTGCCTCCGCTGAAGTTCACCAAAATAGGCTTGGCGGGTGCTGTTGCCAAAGGTTTGGGCATAGTTGTCGCGGATTGCTGGGGGGGACGACAAAAATAAATAAATATAAATATATGTGTCAGAGGGAAGGGTGGGTCAAAAGAAATTAATAAATCTAAATAATAATGACTAATAAATTGAAATAAAAAGAATAAATCCAAATAATAATAAATGATGAATCCAAATAATACAATTAAATAATACCAAAAATGAATATCTATGTCAGAGGGGAAGGTTGGGTCTAAATATAGGAATAAATCAAAATAATAATGACTAATAAATAAAAATAAAAATAATGAATCCAATAAAATATTTTTTAAAAAATAAATAAATAAAAATAATAAATAAAAAGAATAAATGATAAATCAAAAGAATAAAACTAAATAATACCAAATAGGGGAACGGTGGGTTTAATAAATGAATCAATCTAAATAGGGTAATAATGACTAATAAAATAATAATAATAATAATAATAATAATAATAATAATAAATCCAAATAAGAATGAATGATAAATAGAAATGATTCAACTAAATAATACAAAAAATAAATACATATCTCAGAGGGGAATGGTAGGTCTAAATAAATGAATAAATCTAAATAATAAGTGATGATGAGTACAGATAATAAATCTAAATAATAATGACTAATCTAAATAAAAATAATAAATCCAAATAATAATAAATGATGAATCTAAATAATAAGGTTTAGGCATAGTTGTTGCAGATCACTGGGGGGACCAAATTTTATAATTATATAGGGGGGTGGATTTGTGAGTGTGGAAGGTGGGAATTAGAAAGAAATAACTAAATAAAATAAGAATGATAATAATATAAACAATGATAAAGAAAAATCAAATTATAACATAATAAATGTAAATGATAACAAAAATTTAATCTAAATAACAGTATAATTAATAATTATATTGCCCCCAAATTTTGGACATTACAGTATTTTTTAGGGAAAAAACAGTCATACACGAAAAAATACGGCAATCTAAATAATGATAAAGAAAAATATAAATGATAACATAAATAATCTAAATCATGAATCTAAATCTAAAAATGATAAAAATCTAAATGATAAGTAATATAATAAATGATAATAATAAATTTAAATAATTAATAATAAACATAAATAATAATGAATAAATAATAAATGCAAATAAGTAATAATAAATAATGTGGAAAGGGAGGAAAAAAGGTGTGGAAATCGGTAATGGCTGAATGGGGGAAATGGACCGAAGGAAAGGAAAAATTCTGGACTGGGGTTGGGGACGGGGACAGTGTGAATGGTGGAACAATCCAAATGGGAATCCATAAATTATTATTATTATTAGTGGGGAAGTTTGAACGGGAAGGGGGAATCGGCCAAAAACTAGAAAAAATCTGAGTGGCAAAGGGAAATACCTGAAAAGGAAAGGTGGGAAATAATAGCCATATCTAGAAATCACCGCAAGCAGAAATATATTAGTCCTTGACCAAATGAGATTTGACCAGTAAGGGGGTCCAGGGTCATCCATCCCATCCCCGGACTTACTGGGCACGAAGCCGGTGTAGAAGGGCATCAGGCCTCCGCTGGTGTAAATCTTGGTGTTGGGCCAGTAGGTGCGGGGATGGCGCTTCCCAAAGCTGTACATGGGGCTCCGAAGCATTTCCTGCGGGGATGAAAGGGCGAGGCTCAGGGTTTGGGACCTCAGCGGGTCATTTAGGCTGACCCGCCCTGGGTCCGGGCTTTGAAATCCTGGAACCCGAGGCAGCAAAGGGACATTATCCGCTCGGAAACGGATAAATTGATGCACGCCATCGCCAGCCGTGGGAGTTGCAGCACGCACCTGGTTGCGGTCAAACTCGTTCATGGCGTCCTTCACCCCCGTCAGATAGTTTTCGCCCATGATCCAGGGGAAGCGAGGGATGTAGCCTGTGTAGCCTGCAACGAGGGGAGGAAATCCCCACAAGGAGAAATGATCCAGGGGAAGCGAGGGGTGTAGCCTGCAATGAGTTAAGGATAGTTCTGGGCGGGGTAAGGGCCTTTGAGCAATTAGTCCCCGTAAGGAGAAATCTGAAAATCCCCACAAGGAGAAATGATCCGGGGGAAGCCTGTTATGAGGGAAGTATAATTCTGGGGGTGTGAGGGTCGGGGAGGGTTCCCTCGAAACCAGCATTTGGGCCCCGTGCAGGGCTCCCTTGTAACTACCACTATGAGTTCACGGCGCAGCCCAGAAGCTGCTGGGTTCCTTTATCTGCGCTGGACTTGAAGCGACTACTCCCCGCAAGGGGAAATCTAGAAACCCCACAAGGAGAAATGATGCAGGGGAAGCGAGGGATGTAGCCCGCAATGAGGGAAGGATAGTTCGGGGGGGGTGAGGGCTGGGGAGGGCTCCCTCAAAACTAGCATTTTCGGCCCTGAAACTACCACTACGAGTTCACAGTGGAGCCCAGAAGCTGCCGGGTTCCTTTGGCTGCACTTGGCTTTGAACGATTAGTCCCCGCGAAGAGAAATCTAGAAATCCCTGCAAGGAGACAGGATCCAGGGGAAGTGAGGGGTGTAGCCTGCAATCAGGGAAGAATAGTTTGGGGGGGTGAGGGCCGGGGAGGGCTCCCTCGAAACTACCACTACGAGTTCACAATGGAGCCCAGAAGCTGCCGGGTTCCTTTAGCTGCGCTTGCCTTTGAGCAAGCGAAACCCCCCACAAGGAGAAATATAGGAATCCCCGCAAGGAGAAATCTAGAAACTCCCGCAAGGCTTGGCCTGAAGCCCTGGAGGCGGCTGGTTTCAGAAAGAAGGTATAGCTCTGTGGGCGGAAGGTGGGGCTTCCCCAGGAAGGGGTGGATCCGGTACCTTACCCGAGATAGCCTTCCGCTGGATCAGGTTGGGCGTGTCCATCTTGGGTGTGCGATCGAATCGACAAACGTCCGACGTCTCGGTGGCCAGCGGGAGGGGTGTGCCCTCGATCCGGGTTGGCTGGGGGGCGGAGAGAGGGTGGGGTCAGCAGGGAGCTCCGCCCTCCCCAAACCCCGCCGCTTCTGACACTGTTGTCGCATGTTTTGCGGAAACGAGATTCCAGAGGGGGGTGTTTAGGTTCACATTTGAACCAGGGACCCGGGCTTACCTCCTCGCTCCCTGCGCCGCCTCCGCTGCACGGGACGGCCCTCCAGCCCTGCCCACAAATCAGGGACATCCCCGGGTCGCAGGGCTGCCCCCGGTCCCGGCCACACACCAGCGCCACGTCCGGGTGGCACAAGTACATCTTCGAATCTGGGTTCAAGTCTGCACCGGTGAGCGCCGGGTGCAAGTCTGCGCCGGCCGACGAGGCAAACTGGCGCCAGCCGGGCCCGCAGGCGAGGCGGATGCCCGGGTGGCAGGAGGGGGTGTCTTTGCCTGGCGGCGGCACCCGCACACATGGTCGGTTGCCTTGTGGGGGAAACGTAGTGCGTGGCGGCACCCGGCCTGGAATGGGAATGCAGCCCTGGTAAGGGACAAAGCCTGAAAGAGAAGTGTCAGAGATATAATAATAATAATAATAATAATAATAATAATTTTTAATATTTAGTCATAATAATTGTGTAATAATAATATTCAGGAATAAAAAATATTCCGCTAAAATAAATTAAAAATAATAATATTCAGTAATAATAATTGTGAAATTATAATATTCAGTAATAGGGGGGCATTTATACATGGGGGCGTCCTATAGACGAAAAAATACGATATATAGAGGGGGGATGGAGAGAGAAATATAGATTAGAGATATAGATAGATAGATAGATAGATAGATATACATACAGATAGATATATAGATATAGGTTAGATATATATAGAGAGATATATATATATAGAGAGAGAGAGAGAGAGATAGATAGATAGATAGTTGTTGTTTAGTCGTTTAGTCATGTCCAACTCTTCGTGACCCCATGGACCATAGCACGCCAGGCACTCCTGTTTTGCACTGCCTCCCGCAGTTGTGTCAAACTCATGTTCGTAGCTTCGAGAACACTGTCCAACCATCTTGTCCTCTGTCGTCCCCTTCTCCTAGTGCCCTCAATCTTTCCCAACATCAGGGTCTTTTCCAGGGAGTCTTCTCATGAGGTGGCCAAAGTATTGGAGCCTCAAGTTCACGATCTGTCCTTCCAGTGAGCACTCAGGGCTGATTTCCTTCAGAATGGATAGGTTTGATCTTCTAGCAGTCCATGGGACTCTCAAGAGTCTCCTCCAGCACCATAATTCAAAAGCATCAATTCTTCGGCGATCAGCCTTCTTTATGGTCCAGCTCTCACTTCCATACATCACTACTGGGAAAACCATAGCTTTAACTATACGGACCTTTGTAGGCAAGGTGATGTCTCTGCTCTTTAAGATGCTGTCTAGGTTTGTCATTGCTTTTCTTCCCAAGAAGCAGGCAAGGTGATGTCTCTGCTTTTTAAGATGCTGTCTAGGTTTGTCATTGCTTTTCTCCCAAGAAGCAGGCGTCTTTTAATTTCGTGACTGCTGTCACCATCTGCAGTGATCAAGGAGCCCAAGAAAGTAAAATCTCTCACTGCCTCCATTTCTTCCCCTTCTATTTGCCAGGAGGTGATAGGACCAGTGGCCATGATCTTGGTTTTTTTGATGTTGAGCTTCAGACCATATTTTGCGCAATCTTAATTCCTGCTTGGGATTCATCTAGTCCAGCCTTTCGCATGATGAATTCTGCATATAAGTTAAATAAGCAGGGAGAAAGGAGTACGACAAGGTTGTATATTGTCTCCCTGCTTATTTAACTTATATGCAGAATTCATCATGCGAAAGGCTGGACTAGATGAATCCCAAGCAGGAATTAAGATTGCCGGAAGAAATATCAACAACCTCAGATATGCAGATGACACAACCTTGATGGCAGAAAGTGAGGAGGAATTAAAGAACCTTTTAATGAGGGTGAAAGAGGAGAGCGCAAAATATGGTCTGAAGCTCAACATCAAAAAAACCAAGATCATGGCCACTGGTCCTATCACCTCCTGGCAAATAGAAGGGGAAGAAATGGAGGCAGTGAGAGATTTTACTTTCTTGGGCTCCTTGATCACTGCAGATGGTGACAGCAGTCACGAAATTAAAAGACGCCTGCTTCTTGGGAGAAAAGCAATGACAAACCTAGACAGCATCTTAAAAAGCAGAGACATCACCTTGCCGACAAAGGTCCGTATAGTTAAAGCTATGGTTTTCCCAGTAGTGATGTATGGAAGTGAGAGCTGGACCATAAAGAAGGGTGATCGCCGAAGAATTGATGCTTTTGAATTATGGTGCTGGAGGAGACTCTTGAGAGTCCCATGGACTTCTAGAAGATCAAACCTATCAATTCTTAAGGAAATCAGCCCTGAGTGCTCCCTGGAAGGACAGATCGTGAAGCTGAGGCTCCAATACTTTGGCCACCTCATGAGAAGAGAAGAATCCTTGGAAAAGACCCTGATGTTGGAAAAGATTGAGGGCACTAGGAGACGGGGACGACAGAGGACAAGATGGTTGGACAGTGTTCTCGAAGCTACGAACATGAGTTTGACCAAACTACGGGAGGCAGTGCAAGACAGGAGTGCCTGGCGTGCTATGGTCCATGGGGTCACGAAGAGTCGGACACGACTAAACGACTAAACAACAACAACAAGCAGGGAGACAAAATACAACCTTGTCGTACTCCTTTCCCAATTTTGAACCAATCAGTTGTTCCATATGCAGTTCTAACTGTAGCTTCTTGTCCCACATAGAGATTTCTCAGGAGGCAGATGAGGTGATCAGGCACTCCCATTTCTTTAAGAACTTGCCATAGTTTGCTGTGGTCGACACAGTTAAAGGCTTTTGCATAGTCAATGAAGCAGAAGTAGACGTTTTTCTGGAACTCTCTAGCTTTCTCCATAATCCAGCACATGTTTGCTATTTGGTCTCTGGTTCCTCTGCCCCTTCGAAATCCAGCTTGCACTTCTGGGAGTTCTCCGTCCACATACTGCCTAAGCCTGCCTTGTAGAATTTTAAGCATAACCTTGCTAGCGTGTGAAATGAGCGCAATTGTGCGGTAGTTGGAGCATTCTTTGGCACTGCCCTTCTTTGGAATTGGGATGTAGACCGATCTTCTCCAATCCTCTGGCCATTGCTGAGTTTTCCAAACTTGCTGGCATATTGGGTGTAGCATCTTAACAGCATCATCTTTTAAAATTTTAAATAGTTCAGCTGGAATATCATCACTTCCACTGGCCTTGTTATTAGCAGTGCTTTCTAAGGCCCATTTGACTTCACTCTCCAAGATGTCTGGCTCAAGGTCAGCAACCACACTACCTGGGGTGCACGAGACCTCTATATTTTTGTGTATTCTTGCCACCTCTTCTTGATGTCTTCTGCTTCTGTTAGGTCCTTACCACTTTTGGCCTTTATTATGGTAATCTTTGTACGAAATGTTCCTTTCATATCTCCAATTTTCTTGAACAGATCTCTGGTTTTCCCCATTCTATTGTTTTCCTCTATTTCTTTGCATTGCTCATTTAAGAAGGCCCTCTTGTCTCTCCTTGCTATTTTTTGGAAATCTGCATTCAGTTTCCTGTATCTTTCCCTATCTCCCTTGCATTTTGCTTGCCTCCTCTTCCCCGCTATTTGTAAGGCCTCATTGGACAGCCATTTTGCTTTCTTGCATTTCCTTTTCCTTGGGATGGTTTTCGTTGCTGCCTTCTGTATAATGTTACGAGCCTCCATCCATAGTTCTTCAGGCACTCTGTCCACCAAATCTAAATCCTTAAACCTGTTCCTCACTTCCACTGTGTATTCATAAGGGATTTGATTTAGATTGTATCTTACTGGCCCAGTGGTTTTTCCTACTTTCTTCAGTTTAAGCTGGAATTTTGCTATAAGAAGCTGATGATCTGAGTTACAGTCAGCTCCAGGTCTTGTTTTTGCTGACTGTGTAGAGCTTCTCCATCTTTGGCTGCAGAGAATATAATCAATCTGATTTCGATTCTTCCCATTTGGTGATATCCATGTGTAGAGTCGTCTCTTGTGTAGTTGGAAAAGAGTGTTTGTGATGACCAGCTTGTTCTCTTGACAGAACTCTATTAGCCTTTGCTCTGCTTCATTTTGAACTCCAAGGCCAAACTTGCCAGTTGTTCCTTTTACCTCCTTATTCCCTACTTTAGCATTCCAATCCTCTATAATGAGAAGAACATCCTTCTTTGGTGTCATTTCTAGAAGGTGTTGTAAGTCTTCATAGAATTGGTCAATTTCAGTTTCTTCAGTACCGGTAGTTGGTGCATAAACTTGGATTACTGTGATGTTAAAAGGTCTGTCTTGGATTCGTATCGAGATCAGTCTGTCATTTTTGAGATTGCATCCCATTTCAGCTTTCACCACTCTTTTGTTGACTATGAGGGCCACTCCATTTCTTCTACGGGATTCTTGCCCACAGTATTACCGGTAGATATGATAGTCATCCGAACTGAATTCGCCCATTCCCTTCCATTTTAGTTCACTGATGCCCAGGATGTCGATATTTATTCTTGCCATCTCATTTTTGACCACATCCAGCTTACCATTATCCATGGTTCTTACATTCCAGGTTCCTATGCAATATTTTTCTTTACAGCATCGGACTTTCCTTTCGCTTCCAGGCATATCCGCAACCGAGCGACCTTTCGGCTTTGGCCCAGCCGCTTCATCAGCTCTGAATCTACTTGTACTTGTCCTCCGCTCTTCCTCAGTAGCATGTTGGACGCCTTCCGACCTGAGCGGCTCATCTTCCAGCGTCATAACTTTTATATGCCTGTTGTCTTTGCCCATAGAGTTTTCTTGGCAGGGATACTGAAGTGGCTTGCCATTTCCTTCTCCAGGTGGATCACGTTTAGTCAAAACACTCCACTATGCCCTGTCCATCTTGGGTGGCCCTGCATGGCATAGCTCATAGCTTCTCTGAGTTATTCAAGCCCCTTCGCCACCACAAGGCATTGATCCATGAAGGGGAGATAGATAGATAGATACATGAATAGATATAGAGATAGGTTAGATAGAGAGATATATATAGATAGGTTCGATATATAGAGAGATATATATAGAGATATAGAGGTTAGATAGAGATATACTGTAGATAGATATACATACAGATTTATATAGATTAGATAGGTAGATATAGATAGATAGATAGATAGATAGATAGATAGATAGATACATACATACATACATACATACATACATACATACATACAGATATATAGATAGAGATAGATAGATAGATAGATAGACATACAGATAAGAGATATAGATATAGAGACCCACCGGAATACCCCGGGATGTAGTTTTGGTGCTGGTCCATGCATTGGCTGAATGGCCGGTCACGGCCGGTGAAGTCGCCGACAAATTTAGGCCTGGTCAGCGGTGCCAGGACGGAAACAGGGCTTTTCTGGACGTTGGGGTCAGTCAGGACGTCACAGGTGATGCGGCCGTAGGGCTTGCCCACCTCGAAGCGGACCTGGGGGTAGAAGCCCGAGTACCTGGAGAAAAGAGGCGGAAAGTGGGGGGGGGGGGAGAAAAAGATACAATAATAATGATAATAATATATTATTTATACCCCACCCATTTGACTGGGTTTCCCCAGCCACTCTGGGCAGCGTCCAACACAATATTAAAATACAATAATCTATTCAACATGAAACACATCCCTAAAGATGGGAAAATCCAGAGCGGGTGAAGCACGGCAGGACCCCTGGGCATCATCTAGACCAACCCCGTGGGAAGGAAGCCATCGGGGTGGGTGTCAAATGAGAGAAATGTTATTTATATAAGGATTGCAAGAAGCTTTTTAAGTTAAGTGATGAAAATCAGCGTAAAGAAGGAATTTTGGAGAGGAATAAGAGTGCTTAAGTACAGGTGAAAATTAGAATATCATTGAAAAGTGCATTGATTCAATAATGCAACTTACTATTTTTTATTTTTATTTCGAGAAATGCTTTCTTTTGGAAATTCCACAGGAATAAAACAAATCGTTACAATCATACAAAAATCGCTATGACATTTCATGAATGACATTCCATTTATAATTGACCCACCTAACGACAAATAATGACAATGACAACAAATAAAAGCTTGACATATCTTCCTTTGCATGTCTTGAATCTATCTCATAGATTGGTTTCACCTTTTAAGTTGCGTTACTGAAATCAATGCACTTTTGGACGATATTCCAATTTTCTGAGTTTCACCTTTATATAAAGATTGCAAGAAGCTTTGCAAATTAGATGATAAAACTCAGTGTAAAGAAGGCTTTTTAGAGATGAATAAGAATGTTATAATTTCTTAAGTAGTGAAAATATAGGAGTTAGTTATAATCGTAAGAAAATCAAAAGGAAGGGTTGAAGTCAGGCTTTTAGCCCTAATGTGTAAAATAAAGGGAAATGTAATGGAAAATAATGATAATGGTAAAATGAATCAAAATGATTTGGCAAAAATAAGAAATGGTAGATTGTGATCCGCAAAGAAATAGGTAGATCGGCAAAGAAATAGGCCTGGCCAAGCTCAAACTGTTTTGGGACTACAACTCCCATCATCCCTAGCAAACGGGACCAGTGGATTATGGGAAATGTAGTCCTGGAGGGCCACTCTAGAGAGAAACAAGGCAAAAGAGAATTGAATGGGACCTCTCATAATCATCTAGACCAACCCGCTTTTGGAAACGGCGATTTTTATTTATTTATTGCGCATAAATAGTGCATATATCACTCCCTCCCTACCTCTCTCTGATTAGAGACCCTCCCCACCCCCAAATTTGGGGCTCAAACTCACCCTGGAATGTAATATGGTTCCTGCGGGAAAAACTTCCCTTTCTGAGCAGCCGCCATCTTAACCTGGCACCTTTGGGTGTTGGGGGTGGCTGGGTGGGCCCTGACTTCTCTGGGGTGCAGGCTGCCTCCTGGGGGCAGCTGGGCTCGCCGGCGGCGACCATTGTGAAGCCGGCGTGTGTGACATCGGCGGGCAGGCATTCAACAGGCCAAGCTAGTGGGAGAAATGGCTTTTTCCTGGCCAGATTTCTCCCATAAATTAATGGGAAATTTAGATTTAAATGCAGACGGGCCGAAATCGCAAGGGTGCAGCTAGATGGGCAGGCGAAAGCTGTGCTTTCCCAGGCGGGAATCTCACCAGTGCAGCTCTAAGAAACTCATTTCTAAAGGAGAAAAAGAGGCCTGAGCAACGGCACTTCCGCCTGCGGGGATGGGCTTTGGTTTGCTGGTGGAAAGGCCGTTTTCTACGCAATCCCTGCCTGCAGAAAAGCAGGAGCTCCAGGTTGTTGCGCAGGATCAACAGGAGGGATGGAAAAAGGGTCCCAGGGTCATCTAGCCTCGCCCACGAGAAAGCAGGAACTGTGGAGCTACGAAACGAGGGATGGGCCTTGACGTTTTTAGGCTTTGGGAAGGCAGAGACCCCACTGACCTCACACTCGGGGCTGAGCCGTTCCCTCGGGGCGCCGGACATTTCCCAGGATATAAATACCCGCCGGAGGGGAGGCCGAAACCCAATAATAATTCGGCTCTGGGGGGAAGGGGGGAGGAATTCACAGGATTGTAGAACGACAGAAAGGGTCCTCAAATCATAGAACGGTTGAGCTGGAAAGGTACACCTGTGGCCATCTAGGCTGACCCCAGCTGTCCCAATGGTCCCTCCAAAGCTCCCAAGGAAGGAGGGAGGCCTGGGATTTGAATCCGCACCCGGTTCTTAATAGGCATCGATCCGGGGTTGGGGACCCCCCCTCTCATTTAGCCCTCCCTCCCTCCCTCCTGTTACCCCCACTCACTTTCCCCACCCTTTCACTTTCTTGCCTCCCCCTTCCCCCAGTTCTGTCAATAGCTCCTCCCTTCCCTCCAATTTCCCCATCAATCCCCCCTCCCTCGCAGTTCCCCTGTCAATCATCCCCCTTCTCTCCATATCCCCTGTCAATCTCCCCCAGTTCCCCCCAATTTTCCATCAATCTCACCCAATATTCCTCCATTTCTCCTGTCAATCTCCCCCCAAATTCCCCCCAATTTCCCTCCATTTCCCCTGTCAATCTCCCCCCAAATTTCCATCGATCTCACCCAATTTCCCCTGTCAATCTCCCCCCAAATTTCCTCAATTTCCCCTGTCAATCTCCCCTCCCCCCCAAATTTCCCCCATCGCCCCTGTCAATCTCTCCCCATTTTGCCCCCTCCCTCCATTTCCCCTGTCAATCTCCGTCCAATTCCCCCCCGTCAATCTCACCCTCCCCCCCTTCCATTTTCCCACCCTCCCTGCTCCCCGCCCCTCCCTCCCCTCCGCGCCGAGCCGCGCCTCTCCGGCTCCGGCGTGGGAAAAAACGACCGAGACTTTCCCACGCTCTCCGACTCATGCTAATGAGCCCCGCCGGCGGACCCGCCCCCGGGACCCGCCCCCCGCCCGGCCGTGCCCATATAAGGAAGCGCCTGCCAGGAGCGCTTTGCCAGGGAATGAATGGGAGCGCGCTGGAGCGGATTAATGAATGAATGAATCAATTCTAGGGGAAAGGTGGGGGGGGGGGAGGCGGCTGAATGGCCTTTTTAAAGCCCCCCCTCAAAGATCCAGTCCATTTTCCCAGGCCTAGACACCCCACAAAAGTCCCTTTTTAAAATGGGGGTGGGGGTGGGGAATAGATAAGATAGGTAGCAGTTGAAGAGAAAAGGGGATATATTTGAAAAACTGAGCATCAAACAAGCCATCGGTGGAAGAGGAAAATTAAGAAATGAATAAAAAAGTCAAAAATAAAATAAAATTTTACTTGTGCTTGGAGAAATTAGTGTTTATTGTTTTATGTAAGTTTGTATATATGTATGTATGTATTGTCTAAATTTCTAATAAATAGTTAAATTTAAAAAGGAAAAAGGAATAAAATAATTATAATAATTATAAAATAAAAACTCCCTGAAAAAGGGAGGGGGGATAGGAAGAAATGGGGATTAGGAAAGAAAGTGAGGCAGGAGGAAAACCTTTGAAAATTAATAAAAAGTCAAATAATAATAAAAAAGTCCCTGCAAAAGGTGGGTGGGGGATAGAAAGGAATGGGAGTTGAAAAGGAGAAATAAAGTGGGGAATATTTTACAATTAAAACATGGAAGGGGAAAGAAAGGGAGGCAGGAGGGAACCACTTGAATATTAATAAAATAATTATAATAATAATAAAATTAAAAGTCTCTGAAAAAGGAGGGGGGATAGGAAGAAATCAGTTGAAAAGGAGAAATAAAGTGGGGAATATTTTGTAGTTAAAACATCAATGCAAGAGGAAATAGCAAGGCAGGAGGGCGACATTAAAAATTTGAATAAAATGTTAAATAAGAATAAAATAAAAAGTCCCTGAAAATGGAGGGGCGGGGCTAGAAAGAAATCAATAGTTGAAAAGGAGAAATAAAGTGGGGAAATTTTTATAATTAAAACATCCTTGGAAGAGGAAAGAGAGCGATGCAGGAGGGAGATCTTTTTTTTTTAAAAAAAAATGTTTTAAAAGTCCCCGAAACAAAAGGGGGAACCGAGGCCAGGAGTTGAAAAGGAGAAAAGAAAGTCAGAATTTTATTAAATAAAAAATTGAAAGTCCCTTAAAAAGGGGGACAGGAAAAGATTAAAAAATTAATAAAATGTTTTAAAAGGCTCTGGAAAAAAGGGGGAATAGAAAGAAGCCAGAATAAAGTTGGAAATATTGAAAAATAATAAAAAGGGCCACCAGTGGAAGCCAGGAGGAGAACATTGGAAAATTAATAAAGTCCCGGGAAAAAGGGAGAGAAATGAAAATGAGAAACTCTGGGAAAGTCAGATTTCTTAAAAAAATTAAAATACAAAAAAAAATCGAAGACGAAATGGGCATTTGAAAATGAATGAAATTTATTATTGCAGTCAAAGACCAGTTCAATAGATATTATATTTACATGAATTTACTGGGTGGTGTAGCATTTACATTTTGGGGGTTCTTGTTTTTAGGATGTAGAATGAAAACCTCACATTGATGATGATGATGATGATAATAATAATAATAATAATAATAATAATAATAATAATAATGTTTGATGTTTTATAATGCTTTTATATGTGCTGCCCAGAGTGGCTGGGGCAGCACAGCCGGATGGGTGGGGTATAAATATAATGATAATAATAATAATATAAAATTCTTTGGCGGCTATGGGAAATTTGTTATGGTTTCTTGGAAGGCCTTGCAAGAGAAGAAAATGCTTCATTCTTGGGAGGATCAAAGAATCCCCATGCGATTTTATTTTAAAATTCATTTTTATTCAAGATTTTCTTGCTTGTCGGACAAGTAAAGGCCCTTCTCCCCACACAACAAAAACCTCAAAGTCCTTTCGGAATTAATTTTTTTGCAGGCAATGCAAAATCCCCATCACATTTGGAGCTTTGGTAAAATAATAATAATAATAATAATAATAATAATAATAATAATAATAATAATAATAATAATTCCTTCCAGTAGCACCTTAGTGTGAGCTTTTGTGTGCATGCACACTTCTTCAGATATAACAACAACAACAACAACAACAATAAAAATATTGTTTATACCCCACCAATCTGGCGCCATTATTTTGCAGGTTTTACCAAATGAAAAATGAAAAATATTAACAAGGAGGCCAAACCCTCAACAATTGGAAGCCCTGCAAAATTAGGAAATAGTATTCTTGTGCAGTTACTATTTGAAAAATATGAATGATTGAATGAATGAATGTATGAATGAATGTATGAATGTACCACTTTATTGCGGGAGACCCTGAAAAATAAGAAATTATAATCCCTGCACGTAAATGTATTGGAAGCCCTGCTTTAAATCATCATAATAAATCCTCCGAATGAAATCCCTGTGCGGTATCTGCAAATACAAATAAACAAATTTTAATAAAGAAAATTTATTAAAGAGAAATCAAATACAAATGAATGGTATCAATACAAATGTAAGAAAAAGAAATAGAATAAATGCAATCAAAACAGATTTAATAAAGAGAAATCAAATACAAATTAATATCAATACAAATGTAAGAAAAAGAAAATGAATGCAACTAGTACAGATTCAATAAAGGACGAAAAAGAATTCCAATACAAACAAGTCCAATGCAGATTTAATAAAGAAAGGAAAATCAAATACAAATAAATAAAGGTATATACCAATTTAATGCAAAGAAAGGGAAATCAAAGACGACACAAAATCAGTGCAAATTTAAGAAAGAAAAATATAAATGAATAAAATCAAATACAAATTTAAGAAAAAAGAAATAAATAATAAATGTAAAAATGTAATAAGAATAATAAGTAATTAGATAACATAAATTGCAATTAATAATAGAATAATAAAATAATAAAAATGTAATAATAATAGTAAGTAATAAAATAATATACTGTGAAAAAATTGTAATAATAATAAATAATAAATGTAAAATGTAATAAGAATAGTAACAAAATAAAATACTAATAGTGATTAAAATTGTAAATAAACAAACAAGCAAACAAACAAATAATAATAATAATACCAGCGCAAACACAGCGCGCTTTTTATTCCCCCTCGCTGTTTTTTCTCTGCTGGGAAATCGAAAGGCGCCTCCCTTTTCCCTCAACGTTCTACTTTCTCCGCGCCTCAGCCAATGGGCGCGTTCCCTTCCCTGCCCGGTGCGCCTCAGCCAATGGCGGCGCTGGGAACGCTGGTGGCGGCCAATGAGCGCCCTGGGAACGTCGGTGGCGGCCAATGGGCAGCGCCGGTATGCAAATGAGTGCTTCAAAAGGCGGGCGGCCGAGCGAGAGCTGCGCTCAGTCGGACGAGGCGGCCGAGTACGGAGATCGGCGCGGCGGCGGCGCATGCGCAGAAGACCGCCCCAATAAAGGGGGGCGCGTTTGGATCCGGACCCCCCGCCAGCGAGAAGCCGAGACGTGACGTCATTCGCGATCCGAAGGTGCTTCTAAGCGGACTCGAAAGGGGGGGGGCTTGAAGAGCCTCGAAGAAAGGGGGGCAGGGCTGGTTAGCGACCCCCAACCGGATCGTCGCTTTGTTGGGCTGGGCGGGGGGTCTCTAACGAGGATCCCCAAGGGGCGTCCTTAATACCCCCCCCTTAGAGACCCTGGTTTAACCCATCCAAACCAGCGGGGGAGGGGTCTTTCACCCGGCTCCTTAACTTAGACCTTCCTTAACCCACTTAACACCAGCCTTCACTCCCCCTTGGAGCGTCCTTAACCAGGTGGCGGGGGTCTTTAACCCTTAGCTCTCTTTTAGAGGGTCCTTAACCCATTGGGGAGATCTTTAACCCTGAACTCCCTTTTAGAACTTCTTTAACCCATTGGGGGGTCCTTAACTCCCCCTCGGAGCGTCTTTAACCCTTCAGCTCCCTTTCAGAACCTCCTTAACCCATTGCGAGGGGGGCTGTTTCCTTCCCTCCTCATCGGAGCGTCTTTAACCCTTCAACTCCCTTTTAGAAACTTCCTTAACCCTTTGGGGGGGTCTTTAACCCTTCAACTCCTTTTTAGAAACTTCCTTAACCTATTTGGGGGGTCTTTAAGCCTTCAACCCCATTTCAGAACCTCCTCCACTCCTTCGCTTCTTAACCCCCCCTTCCTCCCGTACGCGGGGGAGGGGTGACTTCCCCTCCCCCCCGCCTCAAAAAAAGCCTCGAATCCGAAGGGGTCTCTAAGCTCCCCCCCTCCTCCCCCCCGCACCGTTCCACGCATGCGCGCCTCGTCCGCTACAGCCGCCAGCGCCGCCGCTCCGGCCATGAGCCAGGCGGAGCTGCCTCCTCCTCGTTCTCCAACGACGGCGCCCCCGTCGCCCCCGCCGCCGCTGCCGGGCGAGCGGCGCTTCCGCGAGGCGGTGCGCGCGGGGAACACGGCCGCCGTGCACGCGCTCCTGCGCGGGATGAGCAGCTGCGAGTTCAACGTTAACTCTTTCGGGCCCGAGGGCCAGACGGCCCTGCACCAGTCTGTAAGCGACGGGAACCTGGAGCTTGTCAAGTTGCTAGTCCGCTTCGGGGCGGACGTCCGGCTGGCCAATCGCGACGGCTGGAGCGCCCTGCACATGGCCGCCTTCGGGGGACACCAAGACATCGTCCTCTACCTGGTGGCCAAGGCCAGAGGAGGAGGGGGAGGCGCCGCCGGAGGGGGGGGCAGGTGAAAGGGGGGGGAACGGCGTACGATTCGAACTCACGACCCGCCACCGAGGACTTGGGAACGCCATTGGAACGCACCGTGGGGGAAAACAGGGCAACAGCACACGCCTCACGCCCATGGCACACCAGCCAAGAGTCTGGGGAACACCCATTGGAATGCACCATGGGGGAAAACAGCGCACGACTTGCACCCACGACGCACCAGCCAGGACTTGGGAACACCCTTGGAAACAAACGTGCGGGGAAAGAACGCACGACTCGAACACACCACACACCACCCAGTGGGAACATGCCGTGGGAAAAGCGGGTTGGAGGGCCGCCCCCCCAACAAAGCTTATGGAGGGGTAGGTGAGCGGCGGACGTCACCCCACCCCCACGCAAAAAAACAAAAAGAAATCGGCACGACTTGAACCCACGGCCACCACCGAAGGACTTGGGAACACCCATTGAAGGGCGCCGTGGGGGAAAACAGCGCACGACTCGAACCCATGGCGCACCCCCCCCCCAGGACTTTGGAACATTCCCTGGGGAATGCGGGTTGGTCTAGATGGCCACCGGAGATCCCCCCTTTCCAAACCAAGCTTCGGACCTTGGAACACCCCCCCCCAAAGGCTTTTCAGACCTCTCTCCGTCTACCTCTGCGGCTGCGCGACGTTGCCTCGCTTTTGGGGGGGAGAGCCCCCCGAAAAACACCGCCCTCAACTTGAACCCACGATTCTCCCCCACTTGGCAGCCCGTTGGGGAAAGCGGATTGGACTAGATGACCGCCGGAGGTCCCACTTTCCAAACCAGGACTTTCCATTTGCTGGACTTGATCTACCTCTGTTGCTGCGCAGTGTTGCCTCGCTTTTTGGGGGAAACTCAACTCAATGGCGCCCTCTGCTGGCCAAGCAAGGGAGGCAGAAGAAACTTTCTTTGGGTGGGGGAAATACCATTTAATGTCTGGAAATGGGGGGGTGTTATAGAGAGATATATTATATTGTCGACTGCCCATTGAAATGCTGCTTGTCTCCCTTGCCAGGGGAGACCCCCACCCCACCCCGATTTCACCCCCATTTTATACAGGGTGGGACATCCCAACCACCCCTCCCCCAATTATCCCTTGAAAATATAGCTATTTTAATAGATCATTTGTGCAGTGTGTGTTTTTTCAGTGGGGTTGGGCTTTTGATGAGGGTGGGCGGGTCAGCCTCTCCAGCAGTACGGGTTACTCGTGAGATGATTTAAGGACCCTGCTATCTCTCCCGCTATCTCACGCTATCTCCCCCCCCCCCCCCGCTTTTGGAAGAATTGGAATGCTTCATATAGATAATCAAGAGCCCCTCCTTTGAAGAATTGGAATCTTCCGTTTAGATAATTAAGAGCCCCCCTGAAGAATTGCAAGGCTTCCTTTAGAAAATTAAGAGCTTCCCCTTTGAAGAATTGGAATCTTCCATTTAGATAATTAAGAGCCTCCCTCTTTAATTAGCCCCCTTTAAATAACTGAAACTTTCCATTTAGGAATGGGGACGCTCCTTTTCCCCCTTCTTAAGCACCCCCCTTTTAAAGAAGCACTCCATTTAGATGTATAACAACAACAACAACAACAACAACAACAACAACAACAACAACAACAACAACAACAACAACAACTGGACCTAATGGTCAGGGGTCCCTTTACCTTTACCTTAATAATTGGGAATGCTCCTTTTGTATAATTGATAATCCTCCCTTAAAACAGAATGGAAAGCTCCTTTTTGTAAGTGATAACCCCCCCTTCAAACAGAATGAAACGCTCCTTTATAATAATTGATAAACCCCTCTCCCCTTAAAACAGAATGGAAAGCTCCATTTAGATCATAACTCCCTTTTCAAATATATTGGAATGCCTTTAAATGAATAGGTATGTCCTGAACCCTGCAATCCTCCTCCTCCTCCAATTATTATTATTATTATTATTATTATTATTATTATTATTATTATAGCACTTTATGGGGTGTCAGTAAGGCCTTCGAGGATGTGGAAATTCCTGTGTCAATCGGCGAATAAAGGTTAATAAAGGCTAGTAATTGGGTTAATAAAGGCTAATAAAGGAAGCAGCCCTCCTTGAATTGGCTTGAATTGGGCGTAGTCTCAGGCTTGGTCGGCTTTTATTTTATTTTATTATATTCTATTGTATTAATAGGTCTGATATGTTTTGAAATACTGTACGTGGGACAATTATGTCTGGATGGATCCTCCAGCGGAACAGGCAGTCTATCTGAATTCCTCTGTTAGTAGGCTAAGTCTAATCATCGGATTGATAGGCTCCTATTAGTAGAATCGAAGGCAATTGATAGGATTCATAGGAACCATTAATAAGATTCGTAGGCTCCTATTAGTAGTATCCAAAGGCTCCTATTAGAAGGATTAATTGGCTATTAATAAAATTCATAGGCTCCTATTAATAAGACTCATCTGCTCCTATTAGGATTAATTGGCTATTAAAAGGTTCATAGCCTCCTATTAATAGGATCCATAGGCTCCTATTAGAAGGATTAATTAGCTATTAATAAGATATGTAGGCTCCTATTAATAGGATTCATAGGCTCCTATAAGAAGGATTAAAAGCCTAGTAATAAGATTCATAGGCTCCTATTAGTAGGATTAATTGGCTATTAATAAGATTCATAAAGGGGCCCCTGGCCATCAGGTCCAGTCATGTCCGACTCTGGGGTTGCGGTGCTCATCTCGCGTCATTGGCCGAGGGAGCCAGCGTTTGTCATGTGGCCAGCATGACAAAGCTGCTTCTGGCGAGCAAGAGCAGCGCACGGAAACGCCATTTACCTTCCCGCCAGAGCGTTCCCTATTTATCTACTTGCACTTTGACATGCTTTCGAACTGCTAGGTGGGCAGGAGCTGGGACCGAGCAACGGGAGCTCACCCCGTTGCAGGGATTCGAACCACCGACCTTCTGATCAGCAAGCCCTAGACTCTGTGTAAGTTTAACCCACAGCGCCACCTGGGTCCCTTAATAAGATTCATAGGCTCCTATTAATAGGATTCATAGGCTCCTATTAGAATTAATTGGCTAATTCTAATAGGAGCCTGTGAATCAGATTCACAGGCTCCTATCAGAATTAATTGGCTATTAATCAGATTCATAAGCTCCTATTAGCAGCATTACTTGGCTATTAATAAGATTCATAGCCTCCTATTAACAGGATTAATAGGCTGCTCTAGTTTGCCAGAAGCGGCTTTGTCACGCTGGCCACATGACCTGGAAGCTGTACGCCGGCTCCCTCGGCCAATAATGCGAGATGAGCGTGCAACCCCAGAGTCGGTCACGACTGGACCTAATGGTCAGGGGTCCCTTTACCTTTACCTTTACCTTTATCAGAAGAATTAATTGGCTATTAATAAGATTCACAGTCATCTATTATTAGAATTCTTAGGCTCCTATTAGAAATGGCTATTAAAAAGATTCATAGGCTACTATTCATAGGATTCATAGGCTCCTATTAGCAGGATTAATTGGCTATTAATAAGATTCATCAGCTTCTATTAATAGGATTCATAGACTCCTATTATAATTAATTGGCTATTAAGCAGATTCATCAGCTCCTATTAATAGGATTGATTGGCTCCTATTAGTATTAATTGGTTATAATAGGAATCATTGGCTCCTATTGATTTGTGGGCTTTTGTTACTGTTTCCTGGGGGGTATTATATCCTAATTAGGTTTATATGTTTTGGATTAGGCTTTTATTAGATCCTAATGGAACCCCCAGTGCCCGGCCCAGCCTATCTCAATATTTTATTTTATTTTATTTTGTCAAGTGAAATGAATTCAAGAAACGGGAAAGACTCGAAACCTGCATTTATTGCCGTGATTATTGGCAAGTTTGGGGCCATGGGTTCGAGAGGCGCGGGCCGGCTTCAGGACACCGTCGGACGGAGGAAGTCATCGTCCCCTAAAGAGGAGAGGGCAGAAACGATGAGGTCAAGAAACAACAACAACAACAACAACATCATCAACAACTAGTAGTGTCTGGTCCTCAAGGTTGCACTATGACTTGTACCAAATAAACCAGCCCTGAGGACTGGAAACTTTATTTTGGAAATCTCTCAGCGATTAGTACTAGAATCTTTTTCCAATAATGATGATGATGATGATGATAATAATAATAATACTAATAACAGAAGATTCAGGTAGGAAGATGTGTTCAAAATATATGTTTGAGACCAACTAAGTTCGTTCTTGGTATAAGCTTGCCTATGCATGCACACTTCATCATATATTAATAATATTAATACTAATACTACTAATAATAGTGATGTTTCTGGTCCTCAAGCTTGCGCTAGGACTTTTCGCAAAGAACAGAGCCCTGAGGACTAGAACCTTTTTTCGAAGAATAATACTAATAATAATCACTAATAATACTAATAATAGGGCCGCCGCACCTTCGGGGAGCACCCCGCAGTACTCCTTGCACTCCTTCTCCAGGTAGAACTTGTTGGCGTTGGCCCCGCAGCCCTGGAAGGTGATGCAGGCGCCCCGCGGGGCATCAAAGGCCCAGAATTCCGAGGGGCAGGGACCGCCAGGGATTATGGGAAGGCGGCAGGCAGCTGGGGAAGAGAAGAGGAGGGTCTTGAGATGTTCCCGGAGAGCCTCCAGGCCCAGAGGAAATCTATCCCAGCCCACCGTTCGAGGATTGACAGCTGAGATCCCTTATTGGCCGCGGGTCAGTTTGGATGACCCTGGGTACCCTCACCTTCCGTCCGGCATGTCTGAAGGCAGGCCCTCTCCGTGGGGAAGCGGTTGGTGTTGCCCAGGCAACCGCCGTAGAGGAAACTCTGGCATGCCTGGGCACTGGCATTGTAGAAATAACGGACTTCTCGGCCAAGGCAGGGGCCTTCATCCTTGAGGAGCTGGCAGTCGGCTTGCGGGGAAGGGAAAAGAAAATCTCAATCGAGGATGGGGGGAACATGCAAAGTAGCATGCAATATCTGGGGAACTCCCTGTCTCTTGAAAAGTAGCAGGCAAAATCTGGGGAAATCCCTGCCTCTTGAGAAGTAGCATGCAAAATCTGGGGAACTCCCCATCTAAGTAGCATGCAAAATCGGGGGAATTCCCCGCTTTGTAAGAAGTAGCATGCAAAATCTGGGGAACTCCCTGCCTCTTGAGAAGTAGCATGCAAAATCTGGGGAACTCCCTGCCTCTTGATAGATATCCCAAGAGACCCTCACCCAAACTTCCCTGCCCCACAAGGAATGGCACCCCCTCCACATTGCAAGTGCGCACCTTCCCCAACGTTTGGGAGCGCGGGTGCAAATCCATCGGCGGAGCCTTCCTCCTCAAACAAGACAGTCCTCCGCACCCTCTCCTGGAAAATGTCGCATGAGGCATTGTCAATGGGGTACCCTGAGGTGCCCCCCCCCAAATGGTCAGCCCTGCCCCGGGGGTGGAGGGCAGGCCGCCCACGGAGCTTTCGGAGCGGGTGCACGATGGGTGTTAGAAATGGGAATCGTGTGCAACAGTGGTGCTCAACCCCAAAATCACGCCACACCCTATAGGTGCAAGCTCAGCACCCATAGGAGTCACACAGGCCCGATATCTCAGGCTGCATTTGTCAGTGGCGTCAGATCGAGGTCAAAGGCTTGATTGGAGGAGGAGCTTTTTGTGGGCGAAGTAGAGAGGTCCCTGGGTGCTCCCGGAAGCCTGAGCACCCACCCACCCATCCCCTTAGGGTCACCTACCTGGGGCGCTTCTTCAGCCTGGGGCGGAATGCACTCCCCTAAGGAAAAACAGAGGGGGTTTGGACCCATTTTTTGAGGGGGCTTCTCTGAGAAGGGATCCCATTTGGGTGTGGGAAAGTGGGGTGCAGCGGGTCAGACTAGATGACCCCGGAAACCCCCAAACCCCAAATCTATAGGCCAAGGAAACTGGGCTCTACAAAGTGTGCAACCGAAATAGGCAGGAAATCCGAACGGATTTAAACCTGCCACCTCCTCCCCTCCCCCCCCCAACTTGCCTTGGTTGCTCAGGACAAAGATGGCGTCCTCAGGGATCCCCAGGCCCAGGGCCCGTCTCCGGAAGTCCTCCACCAGGTTCTCGCTCAGCACCGGGGTCCTCCCTGCAACAGGGCGAGGGATTCGAAACTCACTGAACTAGAAGGTGAGAAAGGCAGGAAAGGAGACTTCCCAAACACTTTCCAGTGGCGGGGAGTTCCCCAGTCGGAATAAATAGGAGCTATATTCCAGCTGCAGGGAGTTGCACAGCTTAATCACCATTACTTTTCCTGCCCAGGTATTTCATGCAGCGGGAAGTCAGCTGGGTGAACAAAGAGGCCTTACCAAATAGAGCTACAGGGTCACGGAAGCGACCTTTCAATATATTTTTAATTAGCTAGATTTCATGCTGCAGGGAGTTTCCTTGGGCGGTTGTCTATCTCCCACAGCTGAACTACATTTCTCGCTGCGGGGATTTCTACGCACCGTAGAGCTTGGCGGTGGTGCTGAGCCCGTGGGTGCTGTTCTTTTTCATCACCCAGACGGCAAACTCGTTGGGGTCGGCGTGCACCACAAAGGTCTCGCCGTGCGCCTTCCATCCTGGAACGAGAGGCGGTGAGAGGCTTGAGGGTTCTGCCTTCAACTTGATATGGGAGCAAAGGCTTCATTCATGGAGGAACAATGTGTGGGATGAGTAGAGAGGAAGGCACACAAAAAAATAAATATATACAAAGGCACCGGAGATTTATTTGAGGGGTTCCGATGAGTCAACTTTATAGGTGAGCAAAGGCTTTATTCATGGAGGAACAATGTGCGGGACGAGTAGAGAGGAGGGAACAAAAAAAATAGAAAATAAACCTACTTGCGTTTTGGAACGTGAATCTTCCCAACTCGGCGCTCTGCTGGTAGTTCTCCGTGTAGGCCCGGCAAGCCCCTTGCCTGTGACAAAAGAGACAGGATCAGGGGCGTCAGACTATATGACCCCACGGGCCCTTCGGTGCCAATCTCCACCTCTGTTTGGGCTGGATGACCCTTGGGGGTTTCCTGAACGGATTTTCCCCCTTGTACGGTTGCCACGCACCTGAGCCGGGTGCTGGTGGCACTGAGTTCCCCAGGCGCCTTCCCCGGGCCCAGGACCAGAGTCCCGGCACTGAGGTGACTGCGGCGGGCCTGGATCCAGCGGCAGGTCGATCCAATGGCCACCTCGTACCATTTTCCGTAGAGCTGGGGGGGGGGGAAGAGCATTACTTTATTATTATTATTCCCCGGGTGGACAAGCTGCTATTGTCTCCCCCAGAACCAGCTGCCGTTCCATTTAAGGGCATGAGTCGGGCAGTTCCGCAGGTTAACAGGGCCCTCTTTCCCTAGGCCCTTCACAGGCTGCCACTGGCTTCCATGCAAAGTGGCAGGGAGTTCCCTTGGTTAATATATACCTTCCCTACCCTGAATGACCGGGAAAGTGGCAGGGTGTTCCCCAGGTTAAATTTCATTTTACGTGAATCAAATGTGCCGCCAAATCTCAGGGGGTCCCCTTGTTTTCCACAGTGTCCTTTGGCCCCAAAGGTGCCATTATTATTATTATTATTATTATTATTATTGATGTATTTGGCATAATTAAGTTTCCAGTTGCCCTCTATGTGGGACAAGAAGCTACAGTTAGAACTGGATATGGAACAACAGATTGGTTCAAAATTGGGAAAGGAGTACGACAAGGTTGTATATTGTCTCCCTGCTTATTTAACTTATATGCAGAATTCATCATGCGAAAGGCTGGACTAGATGAATCCCAAGCCGGAATTAAGATTGCCGGAAGAAATATCAACAACCTAAGATATGCAGATGACACAACCTTGATGGCAGAAAGTGAGGAGGAATTAAAGAACCTTTTAATGAGGGTGAAAGAGGAGAGCGCAAAATATGGTCTGAAGCTCAACATCAAAAAAACCAAGATCATGGCCACTGGTCCCATCACCTCCTGGCAAATAGAAGGGGAAGAAATGGAGGCAGTGAGAGATTTTACTTTCTTGGGCTCCTTGATCACTGCAGATGGTGACAGCAGTCACGAAATTAAAAGACGCCTGCTTCTTGGGAGAAAAGCAATGACAAACCTAGACAGCATCTTAAAAAGCAGAGACATCACCTTGCCGACAAAGGTCCGTATAGTTAAAGCATAGTTAAAGCTATGGTTTTCCCAGTAGTGATGTATGGAAGTGAGAGCTGGACCATAAAGAAGGCTCCCTTTTCTCCTTAATTCCCCCCCCTCCTTTCGTTTCCTCTTTCCTTCTTTCCTTCAAGTGGGAGGCAGTTCCGCAGCCCCACGGCCCCCCTTACCTTCTGCACTTCCATAGCTTCCTGGGCTTGTCCCTCGCCCACATTCGCACCCAAGACCAGGGTGGTGAGTGCGAGGATCGCGAGGGGCTCCATATTTTTCCCAGAGAGAGGAGACGTCTGGCTGCGGCGGTGGAGAGTTGGCTTCTGGGGTCCGTCAGGAGAGAACTTTGGCCCCGGCCATTGACCTTCGGCTTATCGCTTACGTTATCAGCAACCTTCGTTATTTGCTGAGAGGATGGATGACGCCAATCAATCGTCAATATCAGGTGGGAAGCTGGCGTCACAATAGAAATGAATTGAAATAAATAGCTCTTATTCTCGGCTGTTGCTTACATTATTAGCAGCGTTTGTTATCTGTTATTAATAAGCAGATCCCTAAGGAATAAGATGCAATTCAATAATCAATATCAGAGAGGAAGTGTGCATCTTCATAGAAAGAAATAGAAATAACTCTTTTTCTCGGCTTCTGCTTACATTACCAGCAGTGTTTGTTATCTGCCATGTGATTAATAAACAGATCCCTAATCAATAATCAATATCAGATAGGAAGTCTGCATCTTCATATAAAGAAATAGAAAGAAAGAGCTCTTTTTCTCAGCGTTGGCTCACATTATCAGCAGCGTTCATTATCTGTCATGTTATTAATAAGAAGGTCCCTGAGGAATAAAATGCAAATCAATAACAGATAGGAAGTGTGCATCTTCATAGAAAGAAACAGCTCTTTTTCTCAGCTGCTGCTTACATTATTAGCAGCCTTTGTTATCTGTCATGTTATTAATAAGCAGGTCCCTAAGGAATAAGATGCTAATCAATAATCAATAACAGATAGGAAGTGTGCATCTTCATAGAAAGAAACAGCTCTTTTTCTCAGCTGCTACTTACATTATTAGCAGCCTTTGTTATCTGTCATGTTATTAATAAGCAGGTCCCTAAGGAATAAGATGCTAATCAATAATCAATAACAGATAGGAAGTGTGCATCTTCATAGAAAGAAACAGCTCTTTTTCTCAGCTGCTACTTACATTATTAGCAGCCTTTGTTATCTGTCATGTTATTAATAAGCAGATCCCTAAGGAATAAGATTCGCCGAAGAATTGATGCTTTTGAATTATGGTGCTGGAGGAGACTCTTGAGAGTCCCATGGACTGCAAGAAGATCAAACCTATCCATTCTTAAGGAAATCAGGCCTGAGTGCTCCCTGGAAGGACAGATCGTGAAGCTGAGGCTCCAATACTTTGGCCACCTCATGAGAAGAGAAGAATCCTTGGAAAAGACCCTGATGTTGGGAAAGATGGAGGGCACTAGGAGAAGGGGACGACAGAGGACAAGATGGTTGGACAGTGTTCTCGAAGCTACGAACATGAGTTTGACCAAACTGCGGGAGGTAGTGCAAGACAGGAGTGCCTGGCGTGCTATGGTCCATGGGGTCACGAAGAGTCGGACACGACTAAACAACAACAAAGGAATAAGATGCTAATCAATAATAACAGATAGGAAGTGTGCACCTTCATAGAAAGAAATAGCTCTTTTTCTCGGCTTCTTATTCTTAATTCTTATATATTTATTATGATTACTTGGTCAAAATAAAAAAAAATATTTCAAAAAATTAGTAGTTATCATCATTTTAACTATCTATACTGATCATTGATTAGATTTTCTCTACGATAGCAGCCACTGAGGACTAGAAACTTGCTCCATTTGTAGGTGAAGCGGAAATTATTTCCTATTAAATGCAGTTCATTTTGGACCCAGGTTAGAAAACATTATTTTCCTTACTTTCCTTTTTTTTTAAAAAATAATCCTATTCAAAACTTCCTTGAGGACTAGCAACTTGCTGGATTTTAAAGTTAAATGCAGGTGATTTCCTGTTAAATTCACCTTATTTTCCTCTGGAAAAACCATTTTTAAGGCCAATTGCAGCTCAATTTTGTATTCAACGCAGCTTAAATTTTTGTTTGCACACTGTCAATCATTTGCCAACCACCGCCAATCATTCACAGAAGCAAACAAAAAAAGGCCAAAAAGCTTGCAAAACACCCCAAAGCTGGAGCAAAGTTTGGGCAAACTTTGCAAAATGTCCCAAAGACAGCCGAAGGTTGCAAAAAATAATAATAAAGGTTTTGCAATCCCCAGTTTAGAGATCCTCCATTAAATAATAATAATAATAATGATAATGATAATAATAATAATAATAATTCTGGGCGGCTTCCAACAAAACATTAAAATACAGAAATGAAACATTAAAAGCTTCCCTAAGCAGGGCTGCCTTGAGATGCCTTCTAAAGGTCTGGTAATTGTTGTTCTCTTTGACCTCTGGTGGAAGGACATTCCACAGGGTGGGTGCCACTACCGAGAAGGCCCTCTGCCTGGTTCCCTGTAACTTGGCTTCTTGTAGCGAGGGAACCGCCAGAAGACCCTCGGCGCTGGACCTCAGTGTCCGGGCAGAATGATGGAGGTGGAGACGCTCCTTCAGGTATACTGGACCGAGGCCGTTTAGGGCTTTAAAGGTCAACACCAACACTTTGAATTGTGCTCGGAAACGTACTGGGAGCCAATGTAGATCTTTCAGGACCAGTGTTATGTCCAAAATGACTCCCAGGCTGCGCACCTGGTCCTTCAGGGGCACAGTTGCCCCATTCAGGACCAGGGAGTCCTTCACACCCGCCCGCCTCCTGTCCCCCACAAACAGTACCTCTGTCTTGTCAGGATTCAATCTCAATCTGTTAGCCGCCATCCATCCTCCAACCACCTCCAGACACTCACACAGGACCTTCACCGCCTTCACTGGTTCTGATTTGAAAGAAAGGTAGAGCTAGGTATCATCTGCATACTGATGAACACCCAGCCCAAACCCCCTGATGATCTCTCCCAGCAGCTTCATATACATATTAAAAAGCATGGGGGAGAGAACAGAACCCTGAGGCACCCCACAAGTGAGTGCCCAGGGGTCTGAACACTCATCCCCCAATACCACTTTCTGAACACGGCCCAGGAGGAAGGAGCGGAACCACTGTATGACAGTGCCCCCAGCTCCCAGCCCCTCTAGACGGTCCAGAAGGATGTTATGGTCGATGGTGTCAAAAGCCGCTGAGAGATCCAGCAGAACTAGGAAACAGCTCTCACCTTTGTCTCTAGCCTGCCGGAGATCATCAACCAGTGCGACCAAGGCAGTTTCAGTCCCATGGTGAGGCCTGAATCCCGACTGGAAGGGATCCAAATGGTCCGCTTCTTCCAGGTGTGCCTGGAGTTGTTCAGCAACCACTCGCTCAATCACCTTGCCCAGGAATGGAAGATTTGAGACTGGGCGATAGTTGGCCATAATGGCTGCATCTAAAGACGATTTTTTAAGAAGTGCTTTAATAACCACCTCTTTCAGCGGGTCTGGGAAGGCTCCCTCATAGAGAGAAGCATTCACCAACCCGCAAAGCCCATTGCCCAGCCCTTCCCAGCTAGCTTTTATAAGCCAGGATGGGCAAGGATCAAGGAGACAGGTGGTTGGTTTCACTCGTCCAAGCAGCCTGTCCACATCCTCGGAGGTAACAGATTGGAATTGATCCCACACAACTTGACTAGACAGGACTCTAGCACTCCCCCGCCCCGGCCCTGCTCCCACGGTGGAGTCTACCTCTTCCCGAATCTGAGCGACTTTATCTGCAAAAAACTTTGCAAAATCATTGCAGGAGATCATGTGGCCCGTACTGGGCCCGGATGGAGCAGGTGGTTCCGCTAAATTGTGAACCACCTGAAAGAGTCTCCTGCTGCTGTTTTCTGCAGATGCGATGGAAACGGTGAAGAAGGTCCTCTTCGCCGTCACCATTGCCACTTGGTAGGCTCGAAGTTGAGCTTTAGCCCGTGTTCGGTCTGATTCAGAATGAGTTTTTCGCCACCGGCGCTCTAGCCGTCTCAACGACTGTTTCATCGCCCTCAGCTCTGGGGAAAACCACGGGGCTGTCCGGGTTCCATGCAATCGAAGAGGGCACTTCGGAGCCAGGCAGTCAATAGCCCTGGTTAACTCCGCATTCCAGTGGGCCACCAGGGAATCAGCTGAAAGGCCATCAACATGGGATAAAACATACCCTACCACTCTCTGGAAGCCAATTGGATCCATTAAGTAGCGGGGGCGGACCATCCGAATCGGTCCCACTTCCCTGCAGAGGGGAAGGGTTGCAGAGAAGTCCAGTTGCACCAGAAAGTGATCTGACCATGGCACTTCTTTTGTTTCGCTTTTACTTAATGTCAGATCACCAACATCCATAGAGGTAAACACCAGGTCCAAGGCATGTCTGCGGCTATGAGTTGGGCCAGACTTATTCAGGGACAGCCCCATGGAGGCCATGCTTTCCACGAAGTCCCGAGCGGCTCCTTGTAAGGTCGTGTCGACATGGATGTTAAAATCCCCTAGGACAACCAAGCTAGGTGCCTCCAGGAGCACAGCTCGGGCAGGGAATCCTTGGTGCAGCAGGGAGGTCGGTACACCAGAAGGAATCCTGTACTGCCCCTATTGCCCAACTTCCAGAACATGCACTCAGAATACTCGGTCTTACCAATAGGACACCTGGTGCAAACTAATGACTTCCTAAAAATCACTGCAACCCTCCCTCCCCGCCCAGATGGCCTGGGTTGCTGTGCATAAGAGAAACCTGGTGGACAAGCAGCGGCAAGGACAGGCCCATCTGCTTCATCCAACCAGGTCTCTGTCACACATGCCAGGTCAAATCCTCCACCCACAATCAGGTCGTGAATGGCAGTGGTCTTATTCATCATTGACCTGGCATTGCACAGGAGCACCTTCAGGTCATGTGGGTATCCCTTGCCGATTCCAGTATCCGGTCAGGAACAGACCCGGAGGCAGGGATAGTCCTCAGACAACGACTAAGTCTGCCTCCTCGGTAATGACATGGTCTGGTCTTAGCGTAACTCCTCCTCCTACCCGTGACCACTGAGATCGGTTGTCCCAGTTCATCCCCCCCCCCCCGTGGAATCTGCCCCAGCCATTTTTCTGGCTGGGACCCCCTCCTGGGCAGCCCTGACCCCTCCACCCCTCCCCTTAAAAACAAAATAAAACCTTTGTAAAAAAACAGCAAAAAATGGAACAAAAGAAAAACACAAAAAACACAAAAAACACAAAAAACAATAAAACCAAAAACAATAAAAATTACAAATATACCCAAAGTTTAACAAATTCCCATACCCAACTAAAAATCCCTCCCACCTACCACCCCAAAGAAAATAAAAAACATAAAAATTCTTTAAAAAGCATTTTAAAAATAACTCTGTGCTGTTTTAAATCCCCCTGGGCAGCACCAGCAGCAGAACAGCGGCAGCAGTCCTTATGAGGCCCTCCAGGCCCTGCCCTGAGCCAGGTGGAGAGAGGCAGGGACAGGGCCTGTGGGCACTCACAGCAGGAAGAGTCCTGGGCAGCATTACTAATTATTATTATTATTAATAATAATAATAATTGCCCCGTGAGCCACGTTTTAGTTGTTGTTGTTTACGACTAAAACGTGGCTCTCGGGGCAACTATTACTAATAATAATAACAATAATAATAATAAGTAATGGAGGATTGCCTAGGATTTTAATTGATATTATTATTATTATTATTATTAGTAGTAGTAGTAGTAGTTGCCCCAAGAGCCACCTTTTAGTCATTAAAAAAAAAGATTGCTGAGGACTTTAATTGATATTATTATTATTATTATTATTATTATTATTATTATTATTATTAGTTGCCCCAAGAGCCACGTTTTAGTCATTCTGTGGGTCATTCGGCTAGATGACTCTGGCGCCCTGTCAATCATTCTGGGATTCAGTAGGCTTCTGCTAGAATGAACCGGGGGGGGGGCCTGTGAGGTCACAACCACCTCTGTGACATCACACAGGAGCTCGTGGGCGTTGCTCTGCTGCCCCGCCCACCCTCCCGGGGATTCCCCCACTTGATCACCATGCGCTTTGCCAGGAAGAGGGACGTCAAGGAGCAGATTGAGGGCCTCCAGACCATCATCCACCTGCAAGGTGGGCCGGATCGTAGGGAGAAATCTAGCAGAAAGAATTAAGGAAGGAAGGAAAGAAAGAATTAAGGAAATAAGAAAGGAAGGAAGGATGAAGGAAGGAAGGGAAAAAGGGAGGTTTTAGGAAGGAGGGAAGGAAGGAATTAAGGAAGGAAAGAAAGAAAGAATTAAGGAAGGAAGGATGGATGGATGGGTGGATTTAGGAAGGAGGGAAGCAAGGAATTAAGGTAGGAAAGAAGTAAAGAAGGAAGGAAGGAAGGAAGGAAGGAAGGAAGGAGGAAAGGAAGGAAGGAAGGAAGGAAGGAAGAATTAAGGAGGAAAGGAAGAAAATAAGGAAGGAAATAAGAAAGAATTAATGAGTTGAGGAAGGAATTTAGGAAGGAAAGAAGGAAGGAGAGAAGGGAGGTTTTAGGAAGGAGGGAAGGAAGGAATTAAGGAAGGAAAGAAGAAAGAATTAAGGAGTTAAATGAAGGAAGGAGGAAAGAATCAAGGAGAAAAGGGAGGGAGGGAGGGAGGGAGGAGGGAGGAAAGATTTAGGAAGGAGGGAAGGAAGGAATTAAGGAAAGAAAGAAGGAAAGAAAGAATGAAGGAATTCATAGAATCATAGACTCATAGAGTTGGAAGAGACCACAGGGCCATCCAGTCCAACCCCCTGCCAAGCAGGAAACACCATCAAAGCATTCTTGACATATGGCTGTCAACCCTCTGCTTAAAGACCTCCAAAGAAGGAGACTCCACCACACTCCTTGGTAGCAATTTCCACTGCCGAACAGCTCTTACTGTCAGGAAGTTCTTCCTAACGTTTAGGTGGAATCTTCTTTCTTGAAGTTTGAATCCATTGCTCCGTGTCCGCTTCTCTGGAGCAGCAGAAAACAATCTTTCCTCCCCCTCTATATGACATCCTTTCATATATTTGAACATGGCTATCATATCACCCCTTAACCTTCTCTTCTCCAGGCTAAACATACCCAGCTCCCTAAGCCGTTCCTCATAAGGCATCGTTTCCAGGCCTTTGACCATTTTGGTTGCCCTCTTCTGGACACGTTCCAGCTTGTCAGTATCCTTCTTGAACTGTGGTGCCCAGAACTGGACACAGTACTCCAGGTGAGGTCTGACCAGAGCAGAATACAGTGGTACTATTACTTCCCTGGATCTAGACACTATACTCCTATTGATGCAGCCCAGAATTGCATTGGCTTTTTTAGCTGCTGCATCACACTGCTGACTCATGTCAAGTTTGTGGTCTACCAAGACTCCTAGATCCTTTTCACATGTACTGCTCTCAAGCCAGGTGGCACCCATCCTCTATTTGTGCCTTTCGGTTTTTTTGCCCAAGTGTAGTACCTTACATTTCTCCTTGTTAAAATTCATCTTGTTTGCTTTGGCCCAGTTGTCTAATCTGTTGAGGTCATTTTGAAGTGTGATCCTGTCCTCTGGGGTATTAGCCACCGCTCCCAATTTGGTGTCGTCTGCAAACTTGATCAGGATGCCCTCAAGCCCATCATCCAAGTCATTGATAAAGATGTTGAATAAGACTGGGCCCAAGACAGAACCCTGTGGCACCCCACTAGTCACTACTCTCCAGGATGAGGAGGAGCCATTGATGAGCACCCTTTGGGTTCGGTCAGTAAGCCAGTTACAAATCCACTGAATGGTAGCATTGTCTAGCCCACATTTTACCAGCTTCTTTACAAGAATATCATGGGGCACCTTGTCAAAGGCCTTGCTGAAATCGAGATAGGCTACATCCACAGCGTTCCCTTCATCTACCAGGCTTGTAATTCTGTCAAAAAATGAGATCAGATTAGTCTGACATGACTTATTTTTCAGAAACCTATGCTGACTTTTAGTGATCACAGAGTTTCTTTCTATGTGCTCACAGACTGTTTGCTTAATGATTTGCTCTAGAATCTTTCCTGGTATTGATGTCAGGCTGACTGGGCAGTAATTGTTTGGGTCCTCTCTTTTCCCCCTTTTGAAAATAGGGACAACATTTACCCTCCTCCAGTCTGCTGGAACTTTGCCTGTTCTCCAGGAATTTTCAAAGATTATTGCCAGTGGTTCTGAAATCACCTCTGCCAGTTCTTTTAATACTCTTGGATGTAGTTCATCTGGCCCTGGAGACTTGAATACATCTAAACTAGCCAAGTATTCTTGTACTACCTCCTTACTTATTCTGGTCTGTGTTTCCCCTGCTGAATCATCTGCTCCATATTCTTCAGGTCAAGCATTGTTTTCTTTTTTTGGAGAAGACTGAGGCAAAGAAGGCATTGAGGAGTTCTGCCCTTTCTCTGTCCCGTTTGCATTTCACCATCTTCTCCTCTAAGTGACCCCACTGTTTCCTTGTTCTTCCTTTTGCTACGGACATACCCATAAAAGCCCTTTATGTTGCTTTTAACCTCTCTGGCGAGCCTGAGTTCATTCTGTGCTTTAGCTTTTCTGACTTTGTCTCTACACGTGCTGGCTATATGTTTGAATTCCTCTCTGGTGATTTCCCCCCTTTTCCATTTTTTGTACATATCCCTTTTAAATCTTAACTCAGTTAAAAGTTCTTTAGATAGCCACCCTGGCTTCTTTAGGCACCTTCCATGTTTCCGTCTCATTGGTATTGCCTGAAGTTGTGCTTTTAAAATCTCACTTTTAACAAACTCCCAACCATCATTCCCTTTTAGTATTTCTGTCCATGGGATCTCACCCAGCGTTTCCCTAAGTTTTCTGAAGTCGGCTTTCTTAAAGTCTAGGATTTGAGTCTTAGTATGCTTGGTTGCTCCTTTCCGCTGAACAATAAACTCCAGAAGAGCATGATCACTCCCACCTAATGATCCTGCTACTTCTACCCCACTAACCAGGTCATCACTATTGGTTAGGACCAGATCTAAAATGGCTGATCCTCTTGTTGCTTCTTAAGGAAGGAAGGAAGGATTAAGAAGGAATGAAGGAAGGAAGGATTAAGGAGGAAAGTAAGGAATTAAGGAAGGAAGGAAGGCATGATGAAGGAAGGAAAGAAGGGAGGTTTTAGGAAGGAGGGAAGGGAAGAATTAAGGAAGGAAAGAAGGAAGGAAAGAATTAAGGAATTAAGGAAGGAAGAAGGAAGGAGGAAAGAATTAAGGAGGAAAGTAAGCAATTAAGGAAGGAAGGAGGGAATTAAGGAAAGAAGGATGAGAGAATGAAAGAAGGGAGGGAGAAATGTAGCAGGCCAGGAGGCTGGATCACAGGGAGAAATGGAGAAAGAGGGGACAATGATATTGTAATGTAATAATGTAATAATAATGTAATAGGTTCCTGCCAACCTAGCAGTTCGAAAGCACGTCAAAATGCAAGTAGATAAATAGGAACCGCTACAGCGGGAAGGTAAACGGCGTTTCCATGTGCTGCTCTGGTTTGCCAGAAGCGGCTTTGTCATGCTGGCCACATGACCTGGAAGCTATACGCCGGCTCCTTCGGCCAATAATGCGAGATGAGCGCGCAACCCCAGAGTCGGTCACGACTGGACCTAATGGTCAGGGGTCCCTTTACCTTTAATGTAATAATTTAATCATAATAATTGGAGAAAGAGGGGACAATGACATCATCATTTAATAATTTTATAATATAATATTATAATATAATTTAATCGTAATTATTAGCGAAAGATGGGACTTTGAGGATGATAATTTGTTGTTGTTTAGTCGTTTAGTCGTGTCCGACTCTTCGGGACCCCATGGACCATAGCACGCCAGGCACTCCTGTCTTGCACTGCCTCCCGCAATTTGGTCAAACTCATGTTTGTAGCTTCGATAACACTGTCCAACCATCTCGTCCTCTGTCGTCCCCTTCTCCTAGTGCCCTCAATCTTTCCCAACATCAGGCTCTTTTCCAGGGAGTCTTCTCTTCTCATGAGGTGGCCAAAGTCTTGGAGCCTCAGCTTCAGGATCTGTCCTTCCAGTGAGCACTCAGGGCTGATTTCCTTCAGAATGGATAGGTTTGATCTTCTTGTACCGTAGTCCATGGGACTCTCAAGAGTCTCCTCCAGCACCATAATTCAAAAGCATCAATTCTTCGGCGATCAGCCTTCTTTATGGTCCAGCTCTCACTTCCATACATCACTACAGGGAAAACCATAGCTTTAACTATACGGACCTTTGTAGGCAAGGTGATGTCTCTGCTTTTTAAGATGCTGTCTAGGTTTGTCATTGCTTTTCTCCCAAGAAGCAGGTGTCTTTTAATTTCGTGACTGCTGTCACCATCTGCAGTGATCAAGGAGCCCAAGAAAGTAAAATCTCTCACTGCCTCCATTTCTTCCCCTTCTATTTGCCAGGAGGTGATGGGACCAGTGGCCATAATCTTGGTTTTTTTGATGTTGAGCTTCAGACCATATTTTGCGCTCTCCTCTTTCACCCTCATTAAAAGGTTCTTTAATTCCTCCTCACTTTCTGCCATCAAGGTTGTGTCATCTGCATATCTGAGGTTGTTGATATTTCTTCCGGCAATCTTAATTCCGGCTTGGGATTCATCTAGTCCAGCCTTTCGCATGATGAATTCTGCATATAAGTTAAATAAGCAGGGAGACAATATACAACCTTGTCGTACTCCTTTCCCAATTTTGAACCAATCAGTTGTTCCATATCCAGTTCTAACTGTAGCTTCTTGTCCCACATAGAGATTTCTCAGGAGACAGATGAGGTGATCAGGCACTCCCATTTCTTTAAGAACTTGCCATAGTTTGCTGTGGTCGACACAGTCAAAGGCTTTTGCATAGTCAATGAAGCAGAAGTAGACATTTTTCTGGAACTCTCTAGCTTTCTCCATAATCCAGCGCATGTTTGCTATTTGGTCTCTGGTTCCTCTGCCCCTTCGAAATCCAGCTTGCACTTCTGGGAGTTCTTGGTCCACATACTGCCTAAGCCTGCCTTGTAGAATTTTAAGCATAACCTTGCTAGCGTGTGAAATGAGCGCAATTGTGCGGTATTTGGAGCATTCTTTGGCACTGCCCTTCTTTGGAATTGGGATGTAGACTGATCTTCTCCAATCCTCTGGCCATAATAATAATACTAATAATAACTATGACTACTATGAATGTCTTGATCACACACCCCTGACCCCCCCTCCCAGAGCAGGGAAGGAAGCTCTTCGCTCAAGGGGCGGAGGAGAATGTCGGCAAGAACAAATACCTCCTGGGCTACCTCCGGGGAGATGTCCGTCAAGGGGCCCACGAGCTGGACCTGTCCATCAAGGTATGGGGGGACAAGGGGGTGGACTGGATGGCCCCTGGGGACCCCCTTCCCTCTCCCCCTTCTCTTCTAGGATTTCATCTCTGCTTGCTTGGTTCGGGGTCAGCCCAGATGATCATGGGGTATCCTACCCCAAAAGGGAATCCTCATAACATGGGAATTCCTTCGCTGTCCATCATTCCTGGATTTGGGAGCTTGGATTCCCAGATCGGAAGGCTTTGAAGTAGAGGATTGATGGGAGGAGGGAAGGAAGGAATTAAGGAAGGAGGGAAGGAAGGGGTGGGTGAGAGATAGAGAGAGAGAGAGAAGGAAGGAAGGAAGGATAGATTTAGGAAGAAGGAAAGGAAGGAAAGAAGGAAGGAAGGAAAGAAATAAAGAATTGAGGAATTAAGGAAGGACAGAAAGAAAGAAGGATTCAGGAAAGAGAAAAAGGAAATAAAGAATTAAGGGAGGGATTAAGGAAGGAAGAAGGAAGGAAGGAAGGAAGGAAGGAAGGAAGGAAGGAAGGAAGGAAAGAAAGAGGAAAGGAAGGAATTCAGGAAGGGAGGAAGGGATGTTGACCCATCTCTGGAACATCTCCGAAGACCTTCCAGAGACAGCTCCACGAAAAGGTAGATGAGCCAACCGGGATTGTGGGAAAAGGGACCCCGAGTCATCTATCCTGACCCGCCGGCCTTGTCCTTCTCCCCGCAGTATGACCACGCCACCATCACCCGTGCCTGCCGTGACCGCAAGAGGGAGAAGGTGGCTCTGGCCGAATACACGGTGGAGGTGAGGAGGCTGTCGCGATCGGTAATCGTAGGGGGGGGATTGACGACCGATCGATCAGCTCGCTGATTGATTGATTGGCCTGCTGATTGACAACATGTCCCCCCCCCCCGGACAGCAAGCTCGAGCTACGCTGAGCAGCTACGTCTTCAGCCGCATGAACACCCACAACGCCCTGCTCTACGAGGTCAAGCGGCGGGGCACGCACCTTGAGGAGCTACAGGTCATCTTGCGGGGACTCATCGCCCTCGAGACGCCTGGGCCCGAGGCTCAGGCCCAGCTGAGGGTGAGAGGGAGCGTGGCGCTCTGTAGAGATCCCAGATTCAAGAAATAAGACTGTTTGTATTGATTAAAGAATAATAATAAGTTATTAATATTTAATCATTTATTTCATGTTATAATTAGGTTATTAAATAATATTATATCACAATCTTAAATACTGTAATAATTTAGCAATCCCAGATTCAATAAAAAATACTATTCTTATTGATTAAATAACAATAGTATTATTAATATTTAATAATTCATTTAATTTTATAATATAACTAGCTGACCCGGCCACGCGTTGCTGTGGTTCTTTCCTGTGACCCCCCCCCGTCCTGATCCACGACGTATCCTGCCCCTCCTCCCTCCACGCTGGCTCATCCCTGTGTTTCGGTAGGATACCCTTCCCTCTGTTGTCCGTGGGGAGTGTTGGCCCCTCCCCCATGTATCTCCATACCTTGGCCCCCACCCTTGGAGAAGGAACTGTTAGGTTCTGGGTTCTATTTCCCAGCATGCACTTTTGTCTGAGCCCTCTGTTGTCCCTGGGGAGTGTTGGCCCCTACCCCCGGTATCTTCCTACATTGGCCCCCACCCTTGGAGAAGGAAATGTCAGTTTCTGGGTTCCATTTCCCAGGATTTACTTTTGTCTGAGCCCTCTGTTGTCCCCTCCCCCCTGTATCTCCATACATTGGACCCTGGGCACATATCGTGAACATTTCTATATATTTAGATTAAGGATTGGGGGTGGTGATGCGCCCTGGGACCCAGAGAACTACTTTAAAAATCCCGACCGGGGGGGGGGGGTCAAATAGCGAAGCCCCACAGCCCCGTAGCAACGGACAGGCCCAGACAGAAGGAGGGGGGGTCTTATGGGCCACTTGGCGTGGGCCTCCGAATCCAAAGAGGGCCTCAGTCAGCATACTGTATTCACAATCAGTAAAATGGAAAAAAGTAACAAAAGGGTTAAAAACAGGGCCACATTATCTACCTGGCCCGGGCCTCTGTCTGGCCCTGCAAAGGACCTGGCAACAGAAGGCGCATTCTGAAACACCCAAGTTGTTCAGTTCCAGGAAGTGGCAAGGGGAAGGTAGGGGATTGTAAATCGAGGGGGTTGGAATTGGGCACTGCAAATATATGAGGACTTAAACTGGGGAGAGAAAGTGCATGGTTGTTGTTTTTTTTAAAAAGACGCAGAGGGTTGCATTCAGTCGTAGTATATGTGAAATGGAGGGTAATAGCCCCCCTTCAGATCCCCCTGGGCCTCAGAGTTTCCCTGAGTCGAGGCGAGATACTGTGGAGAGGGCAGGTTTCATCCCTGTGTCTCCCCCCACCCTGTTCTGACCCATTACGTATCCCTGCCTTCTATTCATTGGACCTTGTTGCTGGAAAAGGCCTGTTTTCAGTTGAAACAAAATAAAAATATTCCTTCCAGCAGCACCTTAAAGACCAACTAAGGTGCTACTGGAAGGAATTTTTTTATTTCGTTTCGACTACCTCAGACCAACACGGCTACCTGCCTGTTTTCAGTTGGTTTGGTCTTCAACACCTCTGCTGGATGGATGGATGGATGTGAGTGGTGGATCTCGTGGTGGAGGCGGGGTTTGTGGGTTGCTGTGCGTTAGTCTGTCAAATGTAGGGTAATAGGCCCCCTTCAGATCCCCCTGAGCCTCAGAGTCCCCCTGTTTTATAGGATCTCGTGGCGGAGGCGGGGTTTGTGGGTGTGGCGCGTTGTTGTGGCTAATCCATGTGACTGCCCCCACGTGTCCCGATCCATGATCTATTCTGTTTGTCGTCCCCCCCCCTCTCCATGACCGGCGTATCTCATGACGTTTTGAAGGATGGTACTTATTTTTGTCTTGTGGTTATTTAGTGGGGGATTTGGGGGTGGTAGTGGTGCTAAATTGTAAAGTAAAAACCCCTTGCCGTGCCCCCAAGTGCGTTGCTGTGGGTTATTCCCCCCCCCGGGCCTAGTGGAGGCCTGGCAGGGGCTACATAAAACAAAGGCCATGTTGCGACCTGCGATCCGGGCGCTCGCCCTCTTCCCCCCTGGGCCTAGTGGGGGCCTAGCAGTCTGGCAGGGGCCTAGGGGTCTGATAATTTCCGTCTTGGTGGTTTCAGTTGCTTGGTTGATGATGTCATTTGGTTTGTGGGTGTGGCTTAGATTTCACAGGAAGGGAGGGGTGGAGGAGGGTATAACGCCACTTGAGGGCGCTGTTTTACTTGGTGGGAAACCAGGTTTCTACCTGCCCAGATGCGAAATTTGAGGGTTTTTTGTCCCCAACAACGCTCAGGGAATGGCCTGGATCGCTGTGTCAAAATTTCAGGACGATCGGTCAAGTGGTTATGGAGAAAAGTGCGGCTGACACTTTCAAGATTTTTACATTTTTATATATATAGATGATATTAAATAATAATTTAATAATATTAATAGTATTTAGTAATAATAATATTATTAAATACTACTACTGTACTACTACTACTACTACTACTATTATTATTATTATTATTATTAATTTTGAGTGATTGGCCAAACCCTCCACCTGGATTTTAAATCCCCCCAAAATGCCGCCAGCCCTGCCTTGCTGCAGCGGGGAGTTTTCCCAGGTTAACGGCTCTGCCCCCCCCCCCCCCGGTTGCAGGAGATCCGCCGGCTGGAGAACAGCGTGGAGAAGACCCGGGTGCTAATTGCGACGGCCGAGAATGCCCACATGCTGTACCGGAAGATGTTGGACGTGCTGAAAGACGTGAGGGCTTCTGCCTGCCCCCCGCCCCCCCACCGAAATCGGACTGTGTATTGCTTAATAATAAAAATAATTTGGGAAATAAATAAATAATAAAAAGGGTAGTTTCTCGATGGGACTATATTGCTTCATTATTATTATTATTATTATTATTATTATTATTATTATTTTCCACGTTATAATTATTAATGAAGCACTATACAGTCCCATTGAGAAACTGGGTAGTTTCTTGATGGGACTGTATATTGCTTCATCATCATCATTATTGTTATTACTATTAATTTCCATATTATTATTATTTCTTCCCAGGAATTGTCTCACCTCCCTCTCATCCTGGACGACCTGCAGAAGCGGGTGGAAGTCTATCAGGTGGAGCTGCAAGGCGTCCGCCTCATGACCCTTGACACAACAGAAGCCATGGAGGCGGCTCAGGTGAGAGGCTGCAAATTATTATTATTATTATTATTATTATTATTATTATTATTATTTCTACCCTGCCCATCAAGCTGGGTGTCCCCCAGCCACTCTGGGTGGCTTAAAATTTTCCCATTATTATTATTATTATTATCATTTTTATTTGTTTTCCAATACAGCCAATTAACATATTATTATTATTAATCATTTTTATTAGTTTTCCAATAAAAACAGCCAATTAACTTATTATTATTATTATTAAATCATTATTATTTTTCCAATACATACAGCCAATTAACATATTATTATTATTAAATATTATTGAATACAATATTAGATATTTCTTTACTCTTTACTATTTATTATTTGTATTATGAGAGTTAAGCAACGGATTAAAGAATGATCATGAGTCAATCATGTCAGCAAATGAGTATCATCATCATTATTATTATTAAAATCATTTTTATTCATTTTCCAATACAGCCAATTCACATATGATTACTAATAATAATAATAATAATAATAATAATAATTTTTATTGGTTTTCCAATAAAAACAGCCAATTAACATATTATTATTATTATTATTATTATTATTATTATTATTATTATTATTAAATATTATCGAAGGCTTAATATTAGATATTCCTTTACTATTTAATATTTATTATTTGTATTATGAGAGTTAAGCAACGGATTAAAGAATAATCATGAGTCACTCATGTCAGCAAATGAGTGTCATCATTATCATCATCATCATCATTATTTCCAGGCCGACATGCTCAACACCGAGACGGAGCTGGTGGCCGAGAAGAAGTTCCGCGACAACTCCCTCAACATCCAGAAGAAGCAGATCGAGAGGATCCGCAGCAAGGACGCCTCTGAGAGGCACCGCCGGACGCTGGTGAGCAGCTGGGAACCCTGGTGCAGCGCCTACCCCTTCCCCCTGCCCCACTGTTCTAACCACTGCATGTCGCCCCCTCTCTCCGCCAGCAAGGACGCCGCGACATGGACTTCCCCAGCCTGATGGGCCGCGAGGGGATGAGAGGTAAGCCAGGGCCCCCTTCCCGTGCCTGGGAGTCGTAGCGTGCGGCACCAGGGAGTTGTAGTGCGCGGTACCCGGGAGTCATAGCGTATGGCCCCCGGTCACCTCTCTCTCTCCTCCCAGGGGCCAGGCTGGAGGCCTCCAAGGCCATGATCGAGTACCAGGGCCTGGTGACAGCCGAAGTGGACAAGATCAAGGCCGCCGTCCAGTGCTCCCACCTCTGGGTATTGTAGTTCCTGACGCCCGGGCGGGAAAGCTTGGGGGGCGGAATCCATCGCCAAAAGGCAGCTTTGAATGTTGAACAGACCGTTGTAGTTTCATATTGGGTTGGAAGCTCCCCAAATGGGGATATTATTATTATATATATATAATAATCCCCATTTGGGGAGCTTCCCCAATCATTATCATTATCATTATTATTATGTCTAATGACTGGTTGTGAATTTCAGAAAGAAAGAAATCGGATCAATATCAACAATTGGCTGTAAATTGAAGAAAGAAATCTCCTCAATACCAATAATTGGTTAATAATAATAATAATAATAATATATTTGTGCCCTGCCCATCTGGCTTCCAACAAAGGTTTAAAAATACATTTAAATGTCACACATTCAAAACTTTGGTTGTAAATCCAAGACAGAAAGAAATCTCATCAATACCAATCATTGGTTGTAAATCTCAGCAATATTTATAATTGGTAGTATATCGCTTAGAAATCTCATCAATACAAAGAAAAATCTCATCAATACAAATTATTGGCTGTATATCTAAGAAAAACCAAATACCAATAAGTCCTTGTAAATTCAATACTCATCAATACCAATAAGTGCTTGTAAATTAAATAGTCTCATCAATACCAATAATTGCTTGCAAATCTGAGAAACAATGTTTGGTTGTAAATCTAAGAAAGACAGACATTTCATCAATACCAATAATTGGTTGTATATCTGAGAAAAATCAAAACACCAATACCGGTAAGTCCTTGTAAATTCAATACTCATCAATACCAATAAGTGCTTGTAAATTCAATAGTCTAATCAATACTAATAATGCTTTCAAATCAAATAAGCATTGATTGGTTGTAAATCTAAGGGTGGGGGAAAAGAAATCTCATCTATACCAAGAATTGGTTGTGAATTTAACAAATACTTTTTAATCAATTAATCAATTTAATCAAATAATCAAATAATTGATTAATAAATCAATACATATTAGATTTGCCATCTAATCAAGAAATCCCAACAAGTCCTAATGATGGGTTGCCTGTCTAATAAATAGAAAAAAACCTCTACTAATTGGTTGCAAAACGAGTAAAAACTTTGGTGCTGTAGATCAATAATCAATAATTATAGCACCAATTTCTTTCCCCGCAGGATATCGCCGGGCGCTTCCTGGCGCAGAAGAAGTCTGAGGAGGACCTCCAGCAGCAGATTGCCGAGTGTGAAAGACGCCGGCGGGAACTTAAATCCCACCTGAAGGCGCTGGAGCTGGAGCGGGCGGAGCTAAAGTTCCACCCGGCACCTGGCGCCCTCAGGTAACAGTTCGAATTTGAAACGCTTTGACGGGATCCTGGGGCAGGCAGTTCCAAACATCCAAAAAAAACCCCGGGCGCCCTGCTTTCCCATGCAGCTCCCAGAAGCTGACCGAGGAGCTGGGCGCAGCGCTAGAGGAAGAGAGTCGCCGCCTGGCGGAGGCCCAGCACCACGTTTCCCAGAACCAGGAGTTGCTGCTACTTTTCGAGAACGGGGTCAACAACCTCGCCATTCGCCTGTGTGGTGTCCACGTGGCCGGGCAGGTAGGGAACTACAGTTCCCAAAGTCAGCTTGGGTCTTGGGAATTGTGGTTTACGGGCAGCCTCTCCCACTCAATTCTGTTTGACCGGGAACCGTAGTTCACCGGGTTCCACACCATACTATAGTTCCCATGGGCAAGGCCTTTGAAATGCCATCCTGTGTGGTTTGCACAGGGTACAAAGCTGATCCCTTGTGGCAGGAAATTCTGGAAACTGTAGCGCTCTTTGCACCCTGGCAAACTTTAGTTCCCGAATTTCCAAAAAGGCAGTTACATTTCATGCTGCAGGGAGTTTATTGATTCACCCCAAAGCCCTCCATTTCCCCATCTTGGCTCTCCAAACGTTCCCCTCCCTCTGATGCAACAGGGAGTTCCCAAGCTGAACCCCAAAGATCTGCTTTGAAATTGTTCTCCGTTCCAAAAATGCAGCTATATTTCATGCTGCGAGGAGTTCAATCAATCAATCAATCTACCCTGAATCTCAAAAAATCCAGCTATATTTCATGCCGCGGGAAGTTCAATCAATCAATCAATCAATCAATCCACCATGATTTTCCAAAAATGCAGCTATATTTCATTCCATGGGGAATTAAATCAATCAACCCCAAATTTTCAGAAATGCAGCTATATTTCATGCCGCGGGGAGTTAAATCAATCAATCCACCCCGGATCTCAAAAAATGCAGCTATATTTCATGCTGCGAGGAGTTTATCAATTAACCCCCCTTTCTCTCCCCTCCAGGATGAATTCCGTGGCGAGGCCTGGGACATCTTCCAGAAGCTCCAATTCTGCGAGGGGCGGCTGCTTCACCTCCTCAAGGTGGCGGCCCAGCCGCTGCACTTTGACTTCAGCCAGGAGGAGTCCAACGAGGTGCGCGGGAACTGTAGCGCCAGCTTCAGCAAGGCGCCTGGCGGAGGTTTCTCACCACAACGGCGTTCTGATGTGACCGGGGGGGAGGGGGAGGAGCACACCAGGCATGGAAATGTAGCGTCTCCATAATAAGATTTTTCCCGTTCCCCCAAGCAACGCCGGGAACCGTAGCGCCAGGTGTCAAGTCGGTTGAGATTCATCCGGGAATATCGACATTGGGAATTGGAATTGGGAATCTGGCGCTGAGAGGCTTGATGAGCGTTTGACACAGGGCAGAACCATCCCAGATAGATTAATTAATTAATTACAATAACAACTAATAATTAACTAATAATTAAGTTGCCCTCCACAGACCTTTGTCCAGGTGAGGAACGTCTTGGAAGAGAGCACCCGGGAGGAGCCGCAGAACCTGAGAATCACTTTCGAGGACGACGAAGACGTCCGAGGTACTACCGGGCACTGCGGCGCTACGACTCCCAACCAGCTGGGTCCGGATCGGATGGGGGAGACGGGCTTCCCCAGAGTCTTAGCAGGGAGGGTTGCCAAGCTGTCATCCATCTCTGGAAGGGGAGAAATGGGGGAAATGGTGGGATTGTAGAGTGGGACACCGGGCGGCCATCCATCTCAACCCCGTTGCTCTCACCCAACAGAGGCCTTCAATTTTGCCGACATCGACCACAGCTACCTCCCTGGGCGCGAGGAGATAAAGAAGCAGGGCCTGAAGCTGATCGACGACAAGACCAAGGTGGTCAAGAAGAAGCAGAGGGGGGCCTCCAAAAAGTGAAAGAATGCAAAATATTATTAATAATTAGAATAATTCCTTTGCTGTGTAAAGCCAAAATAAAGAATTAGGTGTTTGGAAAAGGTTGGGTGTGAAGATTGTCCCTCCTGGGGCGCCATAGACCACAATCAAAGGCCGCCACACACAACATGGCCGCCACGTCCCTGAAGACACTTTTGCCTCCCCAGCCGCTTGTCGTAGACACCCTCCCTCCGCCCTCCTCCAGCTCCTGCCTCTTTATTATTTATTCTTTCTATATATATAAATTTATCGGTATAAATTTATCGGTATAAATTTGTATTATATGCATAAATTTATCGGTATAAATTTATATTATATTTATATGCATATATTATTTATCTCACAGCATATTAAGCCCACGCGAGCCGCGCTTCCTTCCACCGTTGCCTAGCGACCAGGCCTCCGCTGGACAATATTGTCCCTCTCCAGCCACCGTCGCTACCAACGCCCTGCAATTGTCCCTCCGCGTTTCCCGTCGCGAGCGAGCGCCCTCATTAGCTGAAATCTGCCGCGGGGGGGGGGGAACTATGTCCCTCAACGGCCGCCGTCCGCCGCCGGAAGTCGTCCCGCTTAGCGAAGAAGGAGGAGGAGGAGGAGGGCAAAGATGGCGTCGTCGTCGTTGTGAGGGGCTGCCTTGCCGCTCGTCCGCTCCTCTGCTGGGCCGGCCTGGGCGCCGGCTCCTCCCAGGCGGGATGTTCTCGGCGCTCAAGAAGCTGGTGGGCTCGGAGCAAGGCCCCGTTCGGGAGAAGCCCATCCCGGCGGGCTTGCAGTCCATGAACCAGGCGCTGCAGAGGCGCTTCGCCAAGGGCGTCCAGTATAACAGTGAGTCGGGATGGCGATTAATATTCATGAGATGAACTGCTGGCTATTAACTCCGCTCCGCTTCATATTAATATTCATGACTTCTATTAATATTCATGAGATGAACGGTTTATATTTATATTTATATTAATATTCATGAGACGGACGATTCCCATTAAGAGCTCCTTAAGCTCTTATTTTCCCGTTCTGAGAAACCTAGCTCCTCAAGCTATTTTGCATGGCATGAGGCAGGAGCTCCCCGCTCTGGGAAACCTAGCTCATAAGCAATACTATTAATCACCAGGACAAATTATGGCAGCGATCACAATTCTTTCTTCCTCTTCCATTTTTGATATAATGTTTAATATTGTTAATGATGACCAAACTGTTTGTTAGCATTCGTTGGTTCAAATTGTATTTATGGCTTTCGTCCTCCGGGCTCTGAAATGGCAAAATATCAAGAGTATTATTATTGCACCTCCATGTACACACACACACACACACACACACACACGTGTAATAATAATAATTTATTATTTATACCCCGCCCATCTGGCCGGGTTCCCCCAGCCACCCTGGGCGGCTTCCAACAAAAATACAGAAATCAAACATCAAAAGCTTCCCTAAGCAGGGCTGCCTTGAGATGACTTCTAAAGGTCTGGTAATTGTTGTTCTCTTTGACCTCTAGTGGGAGGGCATTGCACAGGGTGGGTGCCACTACCGAGAAGGCCCTCTGCCTGGTTCCCTGTAACTTGGTTTCTTGTAGCGAGGGAACCGCCAGAAGGCCCTCGGCGCTTGACCTCAGTGTCCGGGCAGAACGATGGGGGTGGAGACGCTCCTTCAGGTATGCTGGACCGAGGCCGTTTACGGCAGTGTTTCTCAACCAGTGTGCCTCCAGATGTTTTGGGACTACAACTCCCATCATCCCTAGCTAGCAAGACCAGTGGTCAGGAATGATGGGAGTTGTAGTCCCAAAACATCTGGAGGCACACTGGTTGAGAAACACTGGTTTAGGGCTTTAAAGGTCAGCACCAACACTTTGAATTGTGCTCGGAAACGTACAGGGAGCCAATGTAGGTCTTTCAGGACCGGTGTTATGTGGTCTCGGCGGCCGCTCCCAGTCACCAGTCTAGCTGCTGCATTCTGGGTTAGTTGTAGTTTCCGGGTCACCTTCAAAGGTAGCCCCACGAAGAGCGCATTGCAGTAGTCCAAGCGAGAGATAACTAGAGCATGCACCACTCTGGCGAGACACTCCGCGGGCAGGTAGGGGCTCAGCCTGCGTATCAGATAGAGCTGATAAACAGCTGCTCTGGACACAGAATTGACCTGCGCCTCCATGGACAGCTGTGAGTCCAAAATGACTCCCAGGCTGCACACCTGGTCCTTCAGGGGCACAGTTACCCCATTCAGGACCAGGGAGTCCTCCACATCCGCCCGCCTCTTGTCCCCCACAAACAGTACCTCTGTCTTGTCAGGATTCAATCTCAATCTGTTAGCCGCCATCCATCCTCCAACCACCTCCAGACACTCACACAGGACCTTCACCGCCTTCACTGGTTCTGATTTGAAAGAAAGGTAGAGCTAGGTATCATCCGCATACTGATGAAAACCCAGCCCAAACCCCCTGATGATCTCTCCCAGCGGCTGCATATAGATGTTAAAAAGCATGGGGGAGAGGACAGAACCCTGAGGCACCCCACAAGTGAGAACCCAGGGGTCTGAACACTCATCCCGCACCACCACTTTCTGAACACGGCCCAGGAGGAAGGAGCGGAACCACTGTATAACAGTGCCCCTAGCTCCCAAGCCCTCTACACGGTCCAGAAGGATGTTATGGTCGATGGTGCCAAAAGCCGCTGAGAGATCCAGCAGAACTAGGAAACAGCTCTCACCTTTGTCCCTAGCCCACCAGAGATCTTCGACCAGCTGCATCTAAAGGCGGTTTTTTAAGAAGTGCTTTAATAACCGCCTCTTTCAGCGGCTCTGGGAAGGCTCCTTCGCAGAGAGAAGCATTCACCAACCTGCGAAGCCCATCGCCCAGCCCTTCCCAGCTAGCTTTTATAAGCCAATAAGTCAGGATGGGCAAGGGTCAAGGAGACAGGTGGTTGGTTTCACTCGTCCAAGCAGCCTGTGCACATCCTCGGAGGTAACAGATTGGAATTGATCCCACACAACTTGACTGGACAGGACTCTAGCACTCCCCCGCCCCGGCCCTGTTCCCACGGTGGAGTCTACCTCTTCCTGAATCTGAGCGGTTTATCTGTAAAAAACTTTGCAAAATCATTGCAGGAGATCATGTGGCCCGTACTGGGCCCGGATGGAGCAGGTGGTTCCGCTAAATTGTGAACCACCTGAAAGAGTCTCCTGCTGCTGTTTTCTGCAGATGCGATAGAAACTTGTCATCTCTGATAAGGAGGGTGAAACGGACTATAGAGATGAGGTGGAGCGGCTGACAGAGTGGTGCAGAGTTAATAACTTGCTCATAAATACAAAGAAAACAAAGGAGCTTATGGTGGACTTTAGGAGACAGAAGAACGAGGTCCAGCCACTTTTGATTGACGGAATTTGTGTGGAGAGGGTAACAACGTTTATATTTCTAGGCATTGAGTTACAGGAGGATCTGTCCTGGAGTGTTAATACAAGGGGGCTTGTGAAGAAGGCGCAGCAGAGACTGTATTTTTTGAGAATTTTAAGGAAAAACCATCTTCCACAAAAGCTGCTGCTTGCCTTCTATCACTGTGCCATACAGAGCGTGCTCACGTATGGTTTATGTGTGTGGTACAGAAGCTGTACTTCTCAGGATAGAGCAGGGCTGTGTAGAATTATTAAAACAGCAGAGAGCATTATTGGCTGCTCACTCTTCACCTTAGAACAAATCTACACCACCAGGTGCCATAGAAAAGCACTAGACATATCAAGAGATCCAACGCACCCTGGTCACCATTTCTTTCAGCTCCTGCCATCGGGACAGAGATATAGAACTATGCAGGCAAGAACGAGCCGTCTCAGGAACAGTTTCTTCTCTAGAGCGATTTTGGCCTTAAATGGAAAGCCTGGACTTTGAAGTCATTTTATTTGTTATTTGTATTATATTTACTGTTTTTAATTAGGTTTTGTAAATTTGGATTATGCGGAATGCTTTATCTGAGTGGATGTTGTTTGTTGTTTAGTCGTTTAGTCATGTCCGACTCTTCGTGACCCCATGGACCATAGCACGCCAGGCACTCCTGTCTTGCACTGCCTCCCGCAGTTTGGTCAAACTCATGTTCGTAGCTTCGAGAACACTGTCCAACCATCTCGTCCTCTGTCGTCCTCTTCTCCTAATGCCCTCCATCTTTCCCAACATCAGGGTCTTTTCCAGGGAGTCTGCTCTTCTCATGAGGTGGCCAAAGTATTGGAGCCTCAGCTTCACAATCTGTCCTTCCAGTGAGCACCCAGGGTTGATTTCCTTCAGAATGGAGAGGTTTGATCTTCTTGCAGTCCATGAGTGGATGTAGCAACCAAGTAATTTTGTTGTTCCCACAAGGGGACAATGACAATAAAGATATCTTAAAAGAAGGTCCTCTTCGCCGTCGCCATTGCCACTTGGTAGGCTCGACATTGAGCTCTAACCTGTGTCCGGTCTGATTCAGAATGAGTTTTTCGCCACCGGCGCTCTAGCCATCTCAACGACTGTTTCATCGCCCTCAGCTCTGGGGAAAACCACGGGGCAGTCCGGGCTCCATGCAATTGGAGAGGGCGCTTCGGAGCCAGGCAGTCAATAGCCCTGGTTAACTCCGCATTCCAGTGGGCCACCAGGGAATCAGCTGAAAGGCCATCAACATGGGATAAAACATATCCTACCACTCTCTGGAAGCCAATTGGATCCATTAAGTAGCGTGGGCGGACCATCCGAATCGGTCCCACCTCCCTGCAGAGGGGAAGGGTTGCGGAGAAGTCCAGTTGCAGTTGCACCAGAAAGTGATCTGACCATGGCACTTCTTTTGTTTCGCTTTTACTTAATGTCATATCACCAACATATAACGTGTGTGCTATATACCGTATTTTTTGCTCTTTAAGACACACCTAGTTTTTAGAGGAGGAAAACAAGAAAAAGTATTCTATTGAGCCTTCAGTGCCTCAGAAGGAAGGAAGGAAGGATTAAGGAGGAATGTAAGGAAGGAAGGAAGAATTGAGGAATGGAAGAAAAGAAGGGAGGGAGGGGTGAGAGAGAGGGGGGAAGAGAGGGAAGGATGGAGGGACAGGGATTGAAGAGAGAGAGAGAGAAGGAAGGAAGGAAAGAAAGAGAATTAAGGAGGAATGTAAGGAAGGAAGGAAGGGGTGGGTGAGAGAGAGGGGGGGAGGACGAATGGAAGGGGTGAGAGAGGGAGAGGGAGAGAAAGGAAGAGAGAGAGAAGGATGGAAGGAAGGATGGAAGCTGGCGGGAAGGGCAGAAGGGGCTCCCGTCGGTCCCTCCTCCTGGCTCCCTGCTCCTCTGCCAACGGCGGCTCCTCTGCCTGCTCTTGCAAGCAGGAAGGACTATTTCTCTTCTTATTCTGTTTCTTATTTTCTATTTTTTATTACTCTCTTTATTTTCTCTTTATTTTTTTCTTTTCTCTTCTTCTCTTTCTTATTTTCTGTTTCTCTTCTTACTCTCTCTCTTATTTTCTTCTCTTATTTTCTATTTTCTATTTCCATTTCTTCTTATTCTTTCTTATATTCTATTTCTCTTCTTATTCTATTTCTGTTTCTTCATTTTCTCTTTCTATTTCTTCGTCTTCAATTTCTTTTCTCTTTCTTTGATTTTTTCTTTTCTATTTCTATTTCTTCTTCCTCTCTTTTTAATATTTCTTTCTCATTCCAAATTTTTACCCAGTGAAGATCGTCATTCGGGGCGACCGCAACACAGGGAAGACCGCCCTGTGGCACCGCTTGCAGGGCAAGGCCTTCCTCGATGCCTACGTCCCCACCCCGGAAATCCAGGTTACCAGCATCCACTGGAACTACAAGAGTGAGTTCCCCTCTCTCAGAAGCCTAGCTCCTCAAGCTATTTTTCCCCCGTGTCTCGGGTTCGAATCCTGATCCCTGACCCCCTCTGGTTCCCCCCCTTTCCCTAGCCACCGATGATGTCGTGAAAGTCGAGGTCTGGGACGTCGTTGACAAAGGTGAGCCCCCTTTGTCCTGGGTCTGGGGTCATCCATCCCAACCCGCCAGGGCTCTCTGCTCTGAGAAGCCGAGCTCCTCCTGCCATTTCATATTGCACTGCATGAGGCGGGACCTCCCCGCTCCGAGAAGCCTAGCTCCTCAAGCTTTTTTTTGGCGTCGCAGGCAAGTGCAAGAGGCGAGGCGACGGGCTCAAGTTGGAGAACGAGTCCCAGGAGGTAAGCTGGGTCTACTTTTCCCCATACCGAGAGCCTCTCCCCGCTCTGAGAAAGCTAGTCTGCCTCTCTTTCTCTCTCTCGAACCCAAGGCTGAAGCGGCGATGGCCCTCGATGCCGAGTTCCTGGACGTCTACAAAAACTGCAACGGAGTGGTCCTGATGTTTGACATAACCAAGCAGTGGTGAGGTGACCCACCCCACCCTAGGGGGCGGGCGGTGTATGCCCTACCCGAAGGTGCTGACCCCACCTCCTCACCCTTGCCCCCCCCCCCGCAGGACCTTCGACTACGTTCTCCGTGAGCTGCCCAAGGTGCCCAACCACGTCCCCGTCTGTGTGCTGGGCAACCACCGAGACATGGGTGAGCACCGGGTCATCCTGCCCGACGATGTCCGGGACCTGATCCGCAAGGTCGACAGGTATGGGGGGCGCCGAGAAAGCTAGCTCCTCAAGCTGTTTTGTCTTGCATTGCAGGAGCTCCCCGCTCTGAGAAGCCTAGCTACTCAAGCTATTTTTTTTATTGCATTGCATTGCATCAGGCAGGACCTCCACACTTTGAGAAACCTAGCTCCTCAAGCTATTTTTTATTGCATTGCAGGAGGCGGGAGCTCCCCGCTCTGAGAAGCCTAGCTCCACAAGCTATTTTTATTGCATTGCATCAGGCAGGAGCTCCCCACTCTGAGAAACCCAGCTCCTCAAGCCATTTGTAATGGGATTTCCTCTGAAGGCAGCCCTGTTTAGGGAAGCTTTTCGTGTTTGATGGACCATTGTATTTTAATATTGTGTTAGAAGCCGTCCAGAGAGGCTGTTGTAACCAAGCCAGATGGGTGGGGTATAGATAATATATTATTATTATTATTATTATTATTATTATTATTATTATTATTATTATTTCACTATCCCCTCCTCTCCTGGCACCCCACGCAGGCCGCCCGGCGCCTCCTACGTCCGCTACGCTGAGGCCTCCATGAAGAACAGCTTCGGCCTCAAGTACCTGCACAAGTTCTTCAACATCCCCTTCTTACAGCTGCAGGTAAACAGTGTGGGGTCAGTTTGGATGACCCATTATCATCTTTTCACCACCAATCTTTGGACGATTGCCCCACTTCTTGGGAGATGCTAGTGCCGGGGGGTGGGGAACGCCCCAACCCATTGCCTCCGTCTCTCTTTTTCTCTTTTTTTCCACCCCCTCCCTCTCTCCCCCCCAAAAAGAGAGAGACACTTCTCCGGCAGCTGGAGACCAACCAGTTGGATATCGATGCCACCCTGGAGGAGCTGTCCGTGCAGCAGGAGACGGAGGACCAGAACTACGAGATGTACGTCCGGCCTGCCCCCTCCCTTGGGTCACCCCCCCTCAGAGCCTCATGCAATGCAATATAAAGTAGCTTGAGGAGCTACCCTTCTCAGAGCGGGGAGCTCCTGTCTTGTGCAATGCAATAAAGAAAGGCCCCGAACTCCGCCCCTTTCTCTGTTTTTACTTAATTTTAATTAAATTTATATTCCTTTTTCTTTCTCAATAAAGATGTGTATGTTTATTTCAATCCTGCCATCAAGTCTATGATCTTCCTTTCCTTCTACAAATATACTCTAGCTATTTTTTTATTGCATAGCATCAGGCAGTAGCTCCCTGCTCTGAGAAACCTACGGGAGCTCCTCAAACTATTTTTATTTCATTGCATGAGGCAGGAGCTGCCCACTCTGAGAAGTCTAGCTCCTCGAGCTATTTTTTTCATTGCATTGCAAGTTCTCTTCCAACATTTTCTTTCCTTCTTTCTCTGCACAGCTTCCTGGAAGCCATGGCAGCGCGCGTCCGGGGAACTTCTCCTCCGGCCCCTGACGGGCAGAGTCCCCCGCCGCCTGGTGACAACGCTTCGGGGGGCTCCACTCCAGGAACCCCACAGCCTGCCGAGCCCCCCCTCCCGCCCGAGGCCCCGCCCCCCACCCGCCGCAGCTTCATCTCGCGCATCTTTGGGGCCACGACAGAAGGCCCCCCTCCTCTCACGCCTGGTGAGCCTCTTTTCAGGGAGCTCCCTGCTCTGAGAAACCTAGCTCCTCAAGCTATTTACATATTACTCCCTGGTTCTGACCCCCGCATCCTCTCCCCCCCCCCCGGCGCAGACCCCTCCGTCCCGCCGGCCCCGACAGTGGAGGACTTTGCCCCGGACGACAGCCTGGAGGGCAGCTTTCTGGAAGACCCTGGGCCGTCACGACACAAGGGGGCACCCTCGGCCGGACCCCCGGAAAGCAACAGGTGAGGGTACCGCCCCTTCCAAAGGGGTGGAGGGGGGGCATCCAAACCTCAGGCTCCCCGCTCTGAGAAACCTAGCTCCTCAAACTATTTCTTATGGCACTGTATGAGGCAGGTGCTCCCTGCTCTCAGAAGCCTAGCTCCTCAAGCTATTTTTCTTTGCATCTTTTCCCCACACCCTTGACCCCTTCTGCTCCTTCCTGCAGCCGCCACGACGCTCCCAGGAGCCCGGGACTGGTATCCGGTACCGCACCCCCCGGCAAGGACGGGGCACTCTCGAGTGAGGAGGACGAGGAGGGCCGGCCGACGGCCTTCGCCATCCTGGGGGATGAAGACATCGCCCCAGAGCTAGAGGGGGAAAAGTGGTATGAATGAATGAATTAATAAAAATAAAAATAATTTATTTTTTGTACCCTGCTGATCTGGCTGCGTTTCCCCTGCTACTATTAGAAGGATAATATATTATATTGTTTATTACTTTATTACTATAATTACTATACTATACTATTATTAGGATAATATATCATATAAAAATATATATTTTATTATTGTATAATCAGGATATTGTATATTATATTATGAGGATGATCTATCATGCTACTGTAATACTGGCCCCCCTTACCTCCCCAGCCCTCCCTCCCCATCTTTAAGGTCACCACCCCAACTGGAACCGACCCCAGACGCCCTTTCCGGCCTCCCCACGGCCCCCCGGCCCCCGGCCCAAGCGCCGCCCCCCGGGGCGAAGGGCGAGGAGTCAGAGAGCGACCCCGAGGGCCCAGTGGCTGCACAGATGCTCTCCTTTGTCCTGGACGACCCTGACTTTGAGAGTGACGCGTCGGCCGGCGTCGTCAAGGCGAGGGGTGTAAGTCAGGGGCAGGGGAATTTAAAAAATAGCTTGAGGAGCTAGGTTTCTCAGGGCGGGGAGCTCCTGCCCAACCCCTGGGGCCACCGCTTCCTGTCTCCTCCTTCCTCCAGGACAAGTTCCCTGACCTCTCGGACCTCTCAGATGCCTCGGACCCCGGAGGGCACCCCCCGCCGCCCCCCACCCTCTCCTCCTTCCGGCCGAAGAAGGACGAGGCGGATCTCTTTGGGTTGGGCCTGGACAAGCCGAGGCGGAAAGAAAGCAGCGAAGAAGGTGAGCGGCACATAATGATGATGATGATAATACTAATAATAATAGTAATAGTAGTAGTAATATTCTGGGTGGCGCTGTGGGTTAAACCTCAGAGTCTAGGGCTTGCCGATCAGAAGGTCGGCGGTTCGAATCCCAGTGGGGTGAGCTCCCGTTGCTCGGTTCAAGTTCCTGCCCACCATGGCAGTTCAAAAGCACATCAAAGTGCAAGTAGATAAATAGGGACCGCTCCGGTGGGAAGGTAAACGGCATTTCCGTGCGCTGCTCTAGTTCGCCAGAAGCAGCTTAGTCATGCTGGCCACATGACCCGGAAGCTGTCTGTGGACAAATGTTGGCTCCCTCGGCCTAGAGATGAGCGCCGCAACCCCAGAGTCGGACACAACTGGACCTGATGGTCAGGGGCCCCTTTACCTTTAACATATATACACAAATAATATATAAAAATATAATAAAAATTATATTATTAAAACAATAAAAATAAAAATAGTATAATAAAATAAAAATAGTATTATATAAAAATATTTTGTATTTTTATTCAATGCTATGGTACACAAACATTACAGTTCCACAGGGCTCTTCATCAGTTGATTTGACTATGCTACGGTGCCACAAGCTGGAGTCCCCCCAAATAGGGGGAGTCTTATACATGGGGGCATCAGAAAAATGTGGTTGTTTTAATTAAAAGAAAGAAAGAAATTAAATTATTAAAAAAATAAAAATTCTTACTGTGAATGGTGCTGACGTGAGAAGGGCCGGTATATAAACTGAGTAAATAAAATAAAATAAAAAGAGTATCAAATAAAAGTTAGGAAAAAAATGAAACAAAACGAATCTTCTTCTTTCTATAGATCAGGACAAGCCACCTTCCAAGGAGAAGAAGAAAAAGAAGAAGAAGCGGAGCGGCAAGGAGGTAGCGCCCCCCCCCTGCAATGCAATGCAATTAAAAAATAGCTTGAGGAGCTAGGCTCCTGCCTCCTGCAAAGCAATATGAAATACAGTGGTACCTCTACTTACAAATTTAATGAGTTATTCGTAAGTAGAGGTACCACTGTAGCTTGAGGAGCTAGCCTCAGAGTGGGGAACTGTAGTGCGAGTGTGAGGAACTACATTTCTCAGCCGGGCGCCTCCCCAAAAAACATTCTCTCTTTGTCTCTCTCCCGCCCCACCCCCAAGGACGAGAAGTCGGCGAGGAAGAAGAGCCGCCCCAAAAAGGGCAAGGAGGAAGAGGACGGCGCACGGCGGACGAAGGCCAAGGGCAAGGGCGACAATGCCATCGACGAATTGGAGGCCTTCCTGGGGGGCGGCGGGGGGGCAGGCACGGCACGGGGGGGTGGGGACTATGAGGAACTTTAGCTCCGCCCCCTCCCAACAGGGGGCCCCTGGGAACTCCTTCCACCTAGAAGGCCTGCCCCCAACCTTTGACGGACGACTCAAGGAGCTGTAGCTCCACCCCCTCGACGGGAGGGTCCACCCCCCCTTTGACGGACGCTATTTTGTACAAGGGGACCCTCCGGAAAAACCAGACTTCCTGCAGCCCCCCCCCCCCCGGTCACTGATCCGGGGTCTGGAGACGCATGTTTGGCCCCCTCCCCTGGTTTGCCCCGCTTTTTTTGGCATTGCTGTGACCGCCCCCCCCCAATGAATCTTCTGGCGCATTCCGTTGCCTTGTGCTGCTTTGGGGGGCGGAGCTGGGGAAAAGGAAGTCCTGCCCCCTCCCCGCCTGCCTTGAGGCCGCTCCAATTCCGGGCATGTGAAACTGACCGTCGACTCAGGTATCTCTCCCCCACTTCCGGCCTGCTTGATCCTGCGAAAAAGGGGGCCATGGGGGAAGGGGCTGGCGGTTCCCCTCTTGACTTCTTCCTCTTCCCTTCTTCCTCCTCTTCTTTTCCTTCCCCCTTTCCTCCTTTTTGCCCAGCATTCTCTTCCTCTTCCCCCTCTCTGATCCCCATTTCTCTTTCCCTTCTGTCCTTTTTTTCTTCCTCTCCTCTGGTCCCTTCCTTCCTTCCTTCCTTCCTTCCTTCCTTCCTTCCTTCCTTCCTTCCTTCCTTCCTTCCCCTTCCCTTCCCCCTTCTTGCACTTCCGCTCCCTTTCCTCTTGCTTCTCCCTCCCCATTTTAAACATCCTTCTCCCCCTTTATCTCATCTGCTTCTTTCTCTTCCTTTCCATTCTTCCTCTTTTCTTCCCCTTTCTTCTCCCCTTCTCCCTCTTTCCTCTTCATCTCTTCTGCTATTTCCTCTTCCTCTTTTTCCTCCCTCAATTTCCCTCATTTCCTCTTTCTCCTCCCCTTCTTCCTCTTCATCTCATCTGCTATTTCTTCTTCCTTTTCCCTCTTTTCTCTCCCATTTCCTCTTTCTCCTCCCCTTCTTCATCTCATGTGCTATTTCTTCTTCCTTTCCCCCTTTCCTCTCCCAATTTCCCTCATTTCCTCTCCCTTTTCCTCTTCATCTCACCTGCTATTTCCTCTTCCTTTCCCCCCTTCTTTCCTCTCCAAATTTCCTTAATTTCCTCTTTCTCCTCCCCTCCTTCCTGTCCCTCCCCATTCCTCTTCCTGTTCCCCACTTTCTTTTACGCCCCGCTCCTCTGCACCCATCAACTTATAAACATCCTGTTTGCACAAGGCCACCTGCCTCCGTGTCATCTTTGGTGCCTGTTTTGGGAAAGGGAACTGTAGCGTGCTGTGCGTGGTGCCTGGTTTCAGGACTGCGAAGACTTGGCCCCTTGCTTTGTGGCAAGGAAAGGACCTACCTTGGACAACGGCCACACCAGGCGCCTTCATAATTTCCGACAACGCAAGTCCTATGGCAACTGTAGTATGCTCAGGGTTGCCTTGGGAACTGGAGTATGCCCAGGGGCACCGATAACTAGGTGCCACCATAGACCCGTAGGAAAGAGAGATTGGCTGTTAAGGGGAAGAGGTCGCCTCCTGGCTATACCTAGCAACCACAGTTCCCACGACCCATCTTGCCGTTTTAGGCAGTGCTCTGGGAACTTTAGTTTGCTCTGGGCGCCACTCATTCCTGGCAGCTAAAACTCCCAGAGTTCCGTGGGCGAGAAGGATGGACCGTTACAGTTTTCTAGGAACTGTAGCTCTAGGAGAAGGGGGCATTTTGGCGGTCGAAAACTACAGTTCCCAGAAACCACAAAGAATTCCCAGAGCCAAGATTTCCAAAGTAGAGAATTGTAGTTCTCTGAGGCGCCTCATGAAAAGTCTGGTACCTTGAGGGTACTACAGTTCCCAGTGCAGTTTTGGTCAAGGTGTGGCTGTTTAGAATGGGGTGAATGCGCCTGGCTTTTGCCGCTGTCCCCCTGAGAATCCTGGGAACTGTAGTTTCTGGCAGATGCTGAGAAACTACCTGGAAGGGTTGTCGCGGGGGAGCTAAGTGGAGACGGGGATCCAGGTTCAAATCCTCTCCAGGTGATCAAAACGGCGTGTGGAATAACGGGAAATGTAGCATTTGTGCCTAGAACAGTTTTATTTCACTCCAGGTCCCAGGTGCGAATGTGACCCCAGACCGGATATTATTATAATATTATTAGGTGTGGGAAAATGAAACATTGGGGGTCAGTAGCCATCGTCTGCCCAGGTGACCTCATAGTCTGGAAAAGCGGCACTCAGTTTTTCGGTGGCCACTGAATGCTTTGCGCGCCCAAAGCCCTAAAAGAGAAGAGGAAAATTAGAGCAATACGAAACTAATATATAATAATAATAAATTTCTAATACATTTTAATGTATTTTTAATCTTTGTTGGAAGCTGCCCAGAGTGGCTGGGGAAACCCAGCTAGATGGGTGGGATACAAATAAATTATTATTATTATTATTATTATTATTATTATTATTATTATTATGTATTGTTATGATGTATTATAATGTAATTTAATTGTGCCATTAATACATAATAAATGAAAAATAACTATATAATTATAAAATACAAATGCTATAATAAAGAAGAAATAGGGATATAAAATTATACAAAAATATCCAAATAGTAACACGACGAAGTTTTATCATATAGATCTTTTTAGATATATAATGTATTATAGAATGATATATATTCTTAGTATCATTTTTATCCTTAATGCGATAGTATTCTTTGAACCGCCCTGAGATATAATAATAAAGAGCAGTTTAATAATAATAATAATAATAACAACAACAACAATATATTAGGTATGTTTTGTTGTTTAGTCGTTTAGTCGTGTCCAACTCTTTGTGACCCCATTGACCAGAGTATGGGAACGGTTTAATAATAATAATAATAATAATTAATAGGTATAGAGCAGTTTAATAACAACAACAATAAAGCCACTATATATATATATATATATATATATATATATATATATATATATATATATTAGTGTATTTCAGCCCGTTCAATAACGGGCGCTAGAAGATATGCGAGAGGAGCAGCGGGGCTGCGGCTTTCCCTCTCTCTCTAGAAAGAAAGAACAGTTTGGACAGGAGGGTTCAGTGACCGCAGTTAGACGATTACATTAGCAATGCCTGATCACTTAATTCAGAATACATGGATAGAATCATAGAGCTGGGAGGGACTCCCAAGGTCATCTAGTCCAACCCCCTGCAATGCAGGATTCTTTTTGGCCAACGTGGGGCTCGAATCCTTGACTCCCTGAGATTAATGAGTCTCATGCTTTAGTGAACTGATGGTGCACAGGGGAAGAATACGAATACTTCAGATGGCACTGCCTAGAAAACACCAATTCTCACATTCTAGGAGAAGAGAGTCGGCGCCCTGCCCTCGCCCGGGAGTGCTGCTATCACCGATGCACCTGTGACTAAGCCCAAAAGCGCAGATATATCGTGTGGGACCCTCCCCCGGAAGACACAATATGAAATATTGGCCGGGGGGGATGAGGGAAAGAGGGGGGCCAGCTGCGTCCCCCTTCTTGACGGGGCAGCGTCACTCTCCACGATCGCGTGAAAGGCTGTGTGACGGAGGAAACGACACCCTTTCATCCTCCCCACCCACCCCGTGAAAGCCAAGAAAGAAAGAAAAAGTTTCAGGAAGATCCAGCCTTTTCCTGTCCCTATAAAGTTGTCTCATCATCTGCCCAATAAAAGACCTAAGTGCCATAACAGGATCAGGGGCCAACCTGGCAGGACACTGGGGGAAGAAGGCGAAAGGCTGTAGCAAGTAAACAGGGCTGGTGAAGAAATCTCAGCCTTTTACCAGGGGACGCTGTGGCTTTAAACCACTCCAAGAAGGGTTTCCTCAAACGTCCCTTCCCTGCTCCGTTGCCTCGCTCACCCGTGCTCCGGTGTCTGATTAAATGAGAAGGAAGTGTGGGAGTGAAGCTCTCCCTTTAAGAGGCAGCCTGCAATGACAATTTCAACAATTCGTGGTTGCAGGCTGCCTTTTAAAGGGAGAGCTTCGCAGCCTCCACTCCCAAACTTCCTTCTCGTTTAATCAGACCCCAGAGTGCAGGGGGGGGGGAGAGGAAAATAGGATCGCTGAAAGGGGGGGGGAGGAAGAAAGAAGGACAGGGCGGGGGAGGTTCAAGGAGGTGAGAAAGCGAGCGAGGCAACGGAGAAGGGAGTGAAAATTACAATGGCAATTTCAACATTGCAGGATGGCATTCCACAGCTCTCACTCTTCCCCTCTTGTTCACATCGGCAGACTGAGGATGCCGGCGCTAGAACATCCCGGGGTTGCCGGCTCTGTCGGGTGGGGGGAGGGAGAAGCAATCCTATAGGGACAGCGGGGTTTACTGCTGTGTAAGCGGACAGAGAATTGTGCTGCTGGCAAAAGACGTGCTTCTTCTCTCCCGCCCGCTCCTTCAAGGCGCCCCTTGGAAGGAACTTCCTCGCTTGCCAGTCCACCGCCTCCAACCCCACACATTCGCCCCCCACCCGGCTCTGCTCTTTGCCCGTCACTTGGCCTTCCTCACACCGCATTGAAAACTGCCAGTTCCGGCTTCTATAACAAATAATTCCTTCCCCCACCCCCACCCCGCTTTGTGTGTGTGTCGGTTGAAAGTGCGCTGCGTATGGGAAGCGCGGCGGTCGGGGGTTTATTTGGATGGGGGGGGGGCTTCGGTTAGGTCGCCTTTGTCTCCAGTAGCCCCTGTGTTTGCGAGTGGGGCCGTTGGGCTCGGAGATGGGCACCGGGAGTGGTCTCTGCCTGTTTCCGCTCCTCCCCCGCTCAGCCTCTCTCTCTCGCTACAATAGTGCCAGCAGCGTGGCCTGCAGAGTGTAGCTGCTGCCGGGGCTGCTTCCCTCGGCCTGCTGCGCTGGCTGCTCTTCGGGCGGCAGAGGAGGTGGCAAGAGTAGCACCTCCACCTTGGGCCTGCCCCGCCGCCACCACCACCAAGAGGCTGCCCATTAAATTATGGAACCCGTTAAAAGATTGTTGGGAGCAGCAGTTGGCGGCCGCAGGGAAACGGTAGGTGGGGGGGGGGGAGAGCGCGCATGCGTGTGTGTACGTCGTCTCTGCTGTCCAATCCCTGTGTCCCTGGGGCCCATGAACAGTACCCCAGGGACACACGGGACAACTGGACGCAGGGACAACTTGGACATTATTATATAGGATATATATATATATATATATATATATATATATATATATATATATATATATATCCTATATAATAAAGACCGTGAGGGCCGCTCTAGGACCTAGTCCCGCCCGCCAAGAGGAGTCCCTCGCTCGCTCACCACGGAGTAGCCGTAGACGTGGATCCGGCGGGGGCTACTCTGGCGGGAAATCCGCCCGCCGCCCTGGCATTCGCACTCAAAGCCCAGCTGGGAGAGATCTTCAGATACGCGGTCATAGATGTCGGCTGCGGGTTAAAGTGTGTAAAAAATGCACATTGGGGTTTAGATGAGTGTATAAATCTAGGGTTTGTGTGTCCCTATAAGTGTGCGGTTGCTTATAGATTTGTGCGTATACTTGTGCATATAAATACATGTCTCTATAAGTGTGTGCTTGTGTGTATATTTGTGTGTATACTTGTGCATATAAATATGTATATATATAATTTATAGAAATATACCTATGTATCTATTAAATCATAATATTATTTAGTAATCTATTCATAGCATCAAAATAAAATGATGTATAAATAATAAATAATAAATAGATAGAAATAATAGGTATATATATATATATACACACACACAATTATAAATATCGAATCATATATATTACTAAATAAGCTTATGAAAACGTACAGAGAAAAACAAAAGTGACATGTTCCGTTCAGGATGAGGGCGCGAGGCATACGTGCCATTCCGCCCCCTTTTCAGCTCTCGCCCAATCAGAGCTCGTGTCCGGCGCGCTCTCCCCGCCTTCGCGTCCCTCGTGCTTAAGCCTCGCCCAATCGGTGCCCACTTCCGGCGTTCCCTCCCCGTCTCCCACGTCCACGTGCCTACGCCTCGCCCAATCGGAACCCGCTCCCGGCTTTCTGCGCCCGCCTCCGTCCCCTCACCGTGATACTCGGCCCAGGCGTAGCCGCGCACGACATCCTTGCCCGGTCCGGAGCCTCGTGGCGTGACCCGGATGAGGACGTACTTGAAGACGCCGTCGTCCTCGTCGATGTCGACGTCGGGAACGCGCTCCAGGTCTCCGTCCGCCATTATTGCTGCGCCCGCTGAGGCGAAAGGAGCGCCCACCAAAGCAGGCACGGGACCAATGGTGATTCGGCTGCTGTGAAGCCCCGGCCCTGAGGCGGGATTAAGTCCTTTGGCGGGCCGGCGCAGAAAGGCTCAGCCGATGGGTACGCCACTTCTAGCTTGCGTGACCAATCGAGGGTAGGCTGCCGCGCAACACCGCCCAGGAGGCGGGGTTAGTTCCTTTGATTGTCCGGCTCAGAAAGGCTCAGCCAATGGGTGCACCGCCAAATCGTGGGTCAGCTGCTGCGGAGTACCGCCCCCGGGGCGGGCGTACGTTTTTTGATAGGCCTGTCAGCCAATGGGCGCGCCGCTTTCGGCTTCCTTTACTTAATCGCAGGTCGGAGTGCCTTTAGTGCGTGTGTTGGGAGGTCAGCGTCCTAAGCTAACTACATTTCCCATGATGCTTTGGGGCCTGGCCATTCAAAAGACTTAGAAGAGCCCTTGGAATCGTCAATCAAAGCTCTAGGTGCAGCTTGGGAACTGAAGTTTCCAGGCACTGAGACCTCCAAGGAGGCGCCTTCTCCCCATTGAGAGCTAAAATTTCAATCACACCCCCCACCCTTGAAAATGGGGATCCACTCTCGGCTTTGTAGGGCTGGCACCAAACTACAGTTCCCAGCACGAAAATCACTGCCCTTTAAAAAATTATTTATTTTTTATAATATTATTTTTAAGAAAATCACTGCCCTTTTAAACAGCCCCATGTTTCTGCAAAGGTGTATAATTTCATATTCCCATAAAATATGTTGTGATTCATGGAGAATTGCTTTTTATTATTATTTCATTGCTGATCATCTCTGGTTTCTTTAAAGATCTGTTACTTTTATTATATTAATACTGTAATACAATAAATGTTAATAATTATTAATATTATTATCAATTATTTTTAGTAATAATTGTTATAATTGTTATAATTTTGATTCTATAAAAGAGACAGACACAGGGATTGGACGCAGAGACTGCACGCACACACACACACACACACATGCTCTCCCCACCCCTCTGCCTACAGTTTACCTGTGGCTGCGAACTGCCACTCCCGGCTTCTACCCCCAGCGACCAGCAGCCAGCGGGCGTCGCGCACACGCGTGCGCACTCTCCCCCCCACCCCGGCCGCTCCGCTTTGACTTTTCGGTCTCCGAAGCCCCGTCTCATGCTGGAGGTGCGCGGCAAGGCGGCGGGGGGGGGGAGAAGCGCTCCCCGCCCCGCTGCCTTGCTGCGCACCTCCAGCATGGGAAGGCGCTTCCTCGGCGAAGGCAAACAGGCGGGCTGCCTGCCTGCTTGCCTTTGTCGAGGAAGTGCCCGCTGTAGCTTCGGCTCGGCGGCAGCAGTGCTTCCTCGGTGAAGGCAAGCAGGCAGACAGCCCGCCTGTGTCCGTGGGGCACATGCGCAATCCCTGTGTCCGTGGGGCACATGCGCAATCCCTGTGTCCGTGGGGCACATGCGCAGTAGCGCAAACCCAGGGACACGGAATACTGGACGCAGAGACACTTGCACTTTATTATATAGGATGATGGTAATAATTTATTATTTATACCCCGCTCTCTTTCTGTCTCTGTCTCTTTTATAGAATCAAAATTATAACAATTATAACCATTATTACTAAAAATAATTGATAATAATATTAATTATTAATAATATTAATACTTATTAATATTCATTGTATTATTAATATAATAAAAGTAACAGATCTTTAAAGAAACCAGAGATGATCAGCAATGAAATAATAAAAAAAGCGATTCCCCATGAATCACAACATATTTTATGGGAATATGAAATTATACACCTTTGCAGAAACATGGGGCTGTTTAAAAGGGCTTGGCGACAGCAGCGCTTCCTCGGCGATGGCAAGCAGGCAGACAGCCTGCATGCTTGCCTTCGCTGAGGAAGCCGAAGCGACAACGGGCGCCGAGGGAAGCCGGCATTGGCTTGGCGGCGGCGGGAAGAAGGGAGGAATTCCTTCCCCTCTTCCCGCCGCCGCCAAGCAATCCCCAAGCCAAATTGTGGCGCGTGAAGGCTTGGGGAAGGCAAACGGCGAAAAGCCCCCGCCGCGCCGCAATTCGGCTCCGTCCCCCGCACACTTTGGCTTGGGGAAGCAGGCAGGGAGACGGCAACAGCCCGGGAAGCTGCGGGCTGTTGCTGTCTCCCTGCCTGCTTCCCCGAGCTGTAACGCAACGGGGGACAGAGCTGAAGATTGGCGGGCGCTGTTTGCCGGGGTTGACAAGCCCCGGCAACCAGCGCCCGCCGATCTTCGTGTCCCAAGGCTTCCCCTCCGTTCCCACCCAGCTAGCACCCGTTTACTAAACGGGCTGAATGACACTAATAGTACTATAACATTTTATATAATTAAAATGATTAAATAGAATTATAATTAAATAATTAAATAAATATAATTATATATATTAAATTATATTGAATTATTAAATCCAATATATTAATTGAATTTATATACCCCCACATTAAAAACTTGAATAGAAATCAATTCTGTGTGAATCCTATGGCAGGCGCACAGATGAAGGCCCAGCGAAGGAATTCCAGGAGCAAGTGATCGCTGCTCGTTTTCCTTTGGGATGATCAAAAACTGCTGCCAGATGGGCTGGATAATAATAATAATAATAATAATAATAATAATAATAATAATAATAATAATAATAATAATTTATTGTCCTTTTGGGGGGCAATTTGTCTCAGTTGGACAAAAGAAACAGAAATCATCGAAAGGGCTGGAAAGGGAAATGGGGTCCTCTGAGTATGTGCAGAGTCCCCAAGCAAAGGGAACATCAAACGGAGGCTGACAATGTTGTGGGTTTGAGTTCCATTTCATATTTATTCCAGGGAAATATTTTCTCCCCCCTCCCCATTTTTATACCTTTCCATATAAACGTACATATACATGCTTCTTTTTCTCTCCGGCATAAAATACCTTTACATAATTTGGCAAGTATATATATTTCTCTCTCTTTAAGGAAATAAATAGAACATGCATTCGTTTGTTCCGCACCATTTACAAACCGTTCCACCCTCAAAGGAAAAAATAACCTTTTGATGGGGTTTGGCATACATTTCATTCGTCTGATGCACCCATTTTACAGTTGATAAATGAAATAATAATATCAATATCAATCAATCAATCAAACAATAATATCAATGATCAAATCAAAAATAAGATCCATCGTTTTCCAAAATTGTCAAATAACAAAATCTCTTTTTTAAAATACAACATTCAATGGGCCCATTGTACAGTTCTCTATCTTCCTCAGTTTTGAAAGCCTTAAAAAGTGCAATAATAATAATAATAATACAAAACTTCACCAATCGTATTGATCATAGTCATCATCTGATAAAACATGTGGATCAGATTTGGCATTCCTGGAGGAAATAATAATAATAATTTATTATTTATACCCCAGCCATCTGGCTGGGTTTCCCCAGCTACTCTGGGCGGCTTCCGACAGAATTATTATCATTATTATTATTATTACTACTACTACTACTACCCCGCTCATCTGGCTAGGTTTTCCCAGCCAATCTGGGCAGCTTCCAAAATAATAATAATAATAATAATAATAATAATAATAATAATAATAATAATACCCCACCCATCTGGTTGGGTTTCCCCAGCCGCTCTGGGCGGCTTCCAACAGAATATTAAAATACAATATCCATAAAGGTCCCTTTTGGCGGTTTTTTGCTCTGTCCATGCGCCACTGTTTTTAAAATATGATTATTCTTTTTTTTTTAATTGATATGCCACCCTATACCCGGGGGGGTTTGAATAATCCCTTCGGTTGCAGTGATATCAAAAAACCAAAAGAATAATAGAAAACTTCACCAATCAATCTGGGATTTCCGGGGAATTGAAAACAGGTAGAGATTTCAAAGGCCAGAATCCGTTTTGGGGGCGATTGTCGATCCGAGGATCTCTTTCCACGTCAGAACTCCCTGCCACTTGAGCAAGGAGCCAGCAGAAAAAGGAACGAACTGTTTTCCATTTTGGATGTCCGTTTTTCGTCCGTTTGGGAGTTCTTTCCATTGGAACTGCCCGCCACTTGACCAAAGAGATGTCGCATGAACTACAGCCAAAGGAACAGAGCGCTGGTCTGGGTTTTTTGCCTGTTTGGGAGGAGGAGTTTCTCCCCCTTGCAACTCCCCACCACTTGAAGGTGGCTCACATCAGGTCGTCCAGCAGGTTGGGGCTGGCTACCCAGTCGAGGGTCCGGGGTTCGGATGCCGCCATGATCATGCAGAGGAATGGCTTGCCTGTCCGCTTGTCCACTGGGTAGATGGTGGTGGGGGTGAAGCGCCGCCCACCCTCCACAAAGGCGCAAAGCCGCTCATAGACCTGCGGGAACTCGCGTCGCAGCACCACGCCCCGGGCCCGGAGCTCCCGCTGGATGTGGACAAAGCACACCTCCCGGGCACGCCGTCCTGCCTCGCCCTCCTGCCCCAGGTCGGCTGTCCCCGGCGGCGGCGTCAGGATCAGCGTCTCCATGTCGCCGTTGGCGTGCGGCAGGCCAGGCGCCGCCGAAGCCAGCGCTACCTTGGCGTGCTTGCGGACTACGGGCGCCGGACGCTCGCCAGGCAGTGTTTTCCCGCCCACCGCCACGGTGACGTTGAGCACAAAGCATTCGCCGGGGTCATAGTCCTCCCCGGCACGGCGCAAATCCCCGGCGTAGGAGCCCAAGTCGCCAGAGTAGCCGCCGAGCTCCCGGAGCGAGAGGTACGTCGGCGACAGGAGTAAGCTCTCCAGGCCGAAGCGGAGGAAGTTCTCAGCCGAGCCAGGGCTGGGAAAACCGAGGAACAGGACGCCGCGCCCGCGAGAGAGGAAGCCCACCCGGGCCACGCGGGAAAAAGCCCGATGCGCCGGAGCATCCTCGCGGCAAAACCGCAGCACGTTTCGGCAGGCGCTGCCGGCCCGTCCGAAGACGCAGCGCTCCTTGTGCGAGGCCCAGTCTTGCCGCCGGCAGTGGCGCGAGCAGTAGACGGTGCGGCAGCTGTGGCATGACTTGAAGTAGAGGCAGGCGTGGAACATGGCCTCCGTGCGGCCACAGCGGGCATTGGAGCACATGAGGACGTCATCCTCATCAGTGCTGACGTCCGGAGAACTGGCCTCATGTGCCGCTGCCGGCTCTTTGGTGGCGCCGATCAGGTGCCGGAGCTGCTCGGAGAAGTCGCCTGTTTCACCACCTGGCGGTGGCGGCTTGTAGTCGATCACCAGATCGGTGATGAGCTCGTCCAGCTGCTCTAGGCTGCGTTGGCGTGACGAAGTATCGGGCGCGTCCCGGCGCCCATCGGCCCGGATGTCGTTGTCGGTTATGGTGATCTCAGGTGTCACGAACCAGCCGGCACGCCCATCACCGGCCGGCGACTTCTCCAGCAGCGAGTTCTCTGACAGCGAGAGAGCAGCGTAGCGTTTTGGCGAACTGGAGAGCGTCACCACCACAGGTGAGGGGCGCCTGGCATCTGGGGAGAGGGCCCGCAGTGCCTCGCGGTGCCCCAGTAGGTTCTCGTAGCTGCGCCCACGCCAAAGCGGCTGATCCGGGCGCCCGCGGGGCGTCAGGATGTTGTCCCACGACTTGGAGTAGCTGCGCGTGTCGGCTCCCAAGCGTGGCGTGCCGGCCTGCCAGGAGGACAGGGCGGGTCGGGGGGCCACCGGCGGATAGCGACATACCTGCCAAGTCTGGTAGGGCGCCGCGGTCCGGGCGGGTGGGTACCAGCCATTGTAAGGGGTGCTGTGCGGATGAGGGTACGTCCCCGACACCTGGGCGTAGAAGGCGCGGGGGTCTTCACCATAGAACGGTGGCTCGGTGGTGCCATAGTACGTCCGCCCGGGCGCCTCCTGGACGGGGTACGTCCCACTGTGGGCGTCAACGTAAAGGGTCTTTGCTGGGATCGGGCGGAAGCCAGTTTGGGGGGGTGGCTCATCGGCATAAAACGGGCCGCCATAAGGCGGCACATACCCTCCGTCATAGGCATCGGCGTAGAAGATCTTGAGGGGCGTCGGTTGCGGGTAGGGAATGCACCCACTCTCACCCGCGTTGTAGAGTTCTCCCGGCACCCGTTGCTCCCCGCTGTAGGTGTCACTGGGGGTCGGTGTGCGGGACATGGGCCAGACGCTGGGCACGGTCAAGCCTCGGGCGGGAGGCAAGTCGCTCCTTCCCGGGGCGTGGGCAGCCTGGCGCAGCGCCGCTTCGTCAGGCTTGATGTCCATGCGCCGGCGTGGGGCCCTTGCCTCTGCCGGTGGGGCGTTGCCGCCATAATGGGCACCAGAAAAGGGGGAGATGCGGCTGCGCTGCGGCTGAAGCTTGACTGGGTGCAGCTCGTTGGCGAGGCTGCGTCCGCGCCGTGCCGGTGGCGAAGCAGCCGGGGCGAAGGCTGGTGGGGCGCGGGGGGCGCTTTTTGAGCGCGCCCGCCGCCCCGGGTCTGGGTCTCTGGGGGCCTCTCTCCCGCGACGAGGCAGCGGCGGCTTGCAGGCGGCAGGTGGCGGCGGCTCATCGTCCAGCGACTCTAGGAAGTCGAAGCTGCGGCAGTGGCGTTTGTGGAAGGGCTGTGGTGCGGCGGACATGGCAAAGGGTAAGGCCGTTTGGACGTCGCGGTAGACCGTTGACGACAGGAGATCCGGCGGGTCGGTGCGGGTCATCTTCAAAGAGGCAGGCCCCTCGTCGTGCCGTCCTCAGTGCGAATCCTTCGGGATGGAAACAAATAGACAGGTGAAACTTGGAAAATCAGAATATCGTTGAAAAGTGCCTTAAGAAATAAACATCACTATGACATTTCATTAATTACATTCCATTTATAATTGACCCACCTAACGACAAATAATGACAATGACAACAAATAAAGGCTTGACATATCTTGCTTTGCATGTCATGCATCTATCTCATAGATTGGTTTCACCTTTTAAGTTGCATTACTGAAATAAAGGCACTTTTTTGACAATATTCTAGTTTTCCGAGTTTCACCTATATGAAGATGCTCAGTGCCTGAAACTACGGTTCCCAGGATCCTAGCAGCCAGGACCAACAGAAAGCTCTTGGGGGACTGCTATTCCTATCTCAGAGGCAGCTCTGGGAACTCCTTGCCTCTTGATCTGCGGCAGACAAAATCTGGGGATCTCCCTGCATCTAGAAATCTAACAGTCTTGATAAGCCTCTCGGTGCCAAATAGGACATTCCCTGCTCCTGGTTCTCTGGGAATCTGCGAACTCCCTGCTTTGTGATCTCTAGCAATCTGGGGAACTCTCTGCCTCTTGATAGCTAGCAGATAAAGGTTGCACTTGAAATTCAAGTTCTCTGCATCCTACCTGGCCTGGCAGGCGTCGCTGGGCATTGGGACGGTGCTCCATGCTGGTCCCCGGGGTGCCGGGCGAGGATCCTAGATTTCGAAACAGGACAATGGAAGACGGGGGCGACATGGATCAGCTGTGGGGGGGGGAGGCAAACACACTCTGCATGTGCCCAGGTTAGTTAGGATTTAAAGCCGGGAAGGGCCTAAGAGTCAGATGACCAATCGTTAGCGTGAGGCTGGGGGGGGGAGGGGGCAGGCTGCTCCCCTTCTGTTCTCTACAATTGGACCAAGCAGCCACCCCCCTACAATTGGACCAGGCTGCTCTCCTACAGGTCAAACTCGGAAAATTAGAATATCATTGAAAAGTGCATTTTTTCCAGTAATGCAACTTAAAAAGTGAAAACAATATAAGAGATAGATGCATGACATGCAAAGCAAGATATGTCAAGCCTTTATTTGTTGTCATTGTCATTATTGGTCATTAGGCAGGTCAATTAAAAATGGAATGTAATTACTGTAGTGATGTTTATTTTTGTTTATTTATTTCTATTTGTTTTATTCCTGTGGAATTCCCCCCCAAAAAAATCTTTTTGTAAAAATGAAAAATAAATAAATGGTAAGTTATAAATGCACTTATTGACAATATACTAATTTTCCGAGTTTCAATTGGACCAGGCTGTTCCCCCTTTGCCCCCACAACTGAACCAGGCTGCTCCCCCTCTGTCCCCCACAATTGGACCAGGCTGCTTCCCTACAATTGGACCAGGTGATCCCCCTTTGCCCCTACAATTGGACCAGGCTGCTCCCCCTCTGTCCCCCACAAATGGACCAGGCTACTTTCCTACAGTTGGACCAGGCTGCTCCCCCTTTGCCCCTACAATTGGACCAGGCTGCTCCCCCTCTGTCCCCCACAAATGGACCAGGCTACTTTCCTACAGTTGGACCAGGCTGCTCCCCCTTTGCCCCTACAATTGGACCAGGCTGCTCCCCCTCTGTCCCCCACAAATGGACCAGGCTGCTTTCCTACAGTTAGTTGGACCAGGCTGCTCCCACTTTGCCCCTACAATTGGACCATGCTGCTCCCCCTCTGTCCCCCAGAAATGGACCAGGCTGCTTTCCTACATTTGGACCAGGCTGCTCCCCTACAATTGGACCACCCTGCTCCCCCTTTGCCCCTACAATTGGACCATGCTGCTCCCCCTCTGTCCCCCACAAATGGACCAGGCTACTTTCCTACAGTTGGACCAGGCTGCTCCCCCTTTGCCCCTACAATTGGACCAGGCTGCTCCCCCTTTGTTCCTACAATTGGACCAGGCTGCTCCCCCACTGTCCCCCACAAATGGACCAGGCTGCTCCCCTACAATTGGACCGCCCTGCTCCCCCTCTGTCCCTCACAATTGGATCAGGCTGCTCCCCCTCTGTCCCCCACAATTGGACCAGGCAGGCCCCTCACTAAATTGGACCAGGCTACCCCCCCACACAAATGGGCCAGACTGCTCCCCCCTTTGCCCCTACAATTGGACCATCCCACCCCCTCCCTCCGCAAATGGTCTCATCTGCCTCCCGCCCGCCTGCGGCCGAGCCGAACTATCAGGCGCGGGTAGCGGGGGTGGGGTGGGGTAGGAACTGCGGGCCTTACGTCACCGCGGCAGGAACCACCTCGAGAAGAAGGGCGGAGACACCCCCTCGCCGGTAATCGTTTAAACGGCGATCGGTGCCCCCCCACCGGACAGGGAGGAAAAGGAGATGGTCTATTCCAACTCCCCCCCCCTGCGCGGTCAGGTAAAATTGAAGCGCCCCAAAGCGCCCGATGTCGCCTCACCTGTTCGCTCAGGCGCCGCCGCAGTGGCGGAAGCTTTCCAGCTTCGCAGCGCCACCGCGTGGCCACTGAGTAGAAGTGCGCCTTAAAGGGGCCACAGCTGGGAAATTGCTGGGGAGGGAAGCAGGCGGATGTTCAACAGGTAGGTAGGTGAGGCGAGCGATGAAGCTGGGCAAAGAGCAGGTGTTCGGTATAGTGGTTGGGGAAACTCAGACGTATGGGCGGGCGGGGTTTTAATAATAATAATAATAATGCGCAACTGGTGCAGTGCAAAGTCAGGAATCCAACCGGTCCCAGATCAGCGGAGGAGGCGCTTGAGCTGGGGAGCTCAGCCATATGGGCGGGGTTTAAATAATAATAATAATCAGAAGGTAGATGTGCAACTGGTGCAGTGCAAAGAGTCAGGAATCCAACCGGTCCCAGATCAGCGGAGGAGGCGCTTGAGCTGGGGAGCTGCTGGCCAAGCCCAAGCCATGAACCTGAAATTCCTCCAGGCTGGGAAGTTGCCCAAGGACAGCAGGCAGAAGTCCAACTGGGAGGGTTGGAGAGAAGCAGGTGGATGTCCAATGGGTGAAACCCTGTGGGAGGGAGCGGAGGTGGAGACTCAGCTCAGCTCAGCAGGTATGGAGGAAAGAAAATGTGGGTTGGCGGAAGGCAGGTGTTCAATTGGTGCAGTACAAAGCGGCGGGAGTCCAACCAGCCAAGACCCAAATCCATAGAAGAGGTGCCAAGGCAAGCCGGAGCCCAAGCAATGAACCCCCATCCATCTGTGAAGCCACCCAAGGGCAGCAGGCAGAAGTCCAACCGGGGAAACGGTGATGCCCGATGAGGATTGGCTGTTCTGGGGGCTTCTTCCATTGTGGTTTTAAGAGCTCCATATTCATTGAATCGGTTTATTAAATTGTGTTTGTGTTTTTGTATACAGCTTGTATCCACGTTGAATTGTGTGTTTTTAATGATTATTTAATTCCCCCCTTCCAAGCTTTTTAGGTGCTCTTTTTAAAACAACAACAACATCAATTTATTACTAGGAATAGGTTTGTGTGTATAATCATAGACATGGAGGTGAAAAATTGAAATTCTAAATACACGCACACACCAAAAATATAGTGTTTTTCCTGCTATATTGCGGTTCTCTCTCCATCTGCTCCTCTTTGGAAAGCTGGCTGGGCTTGGCGCCCAGTCAGCACTGGCAGGTGGAAGTTCCACCAGGCGCCCGGCCTGCGCTTGGCATCGTATCTCGGTGACGCACCTTGCACCTGTCTCCTCCTTTTTTGTCTCCTTTGATCGCCTGATCGAGTGGGCATCCCCCAAAGGATTCTGGGAGGTGTAGTTTGAAGCTACCAAGGGGCGCTCTAGTCTCCTTTCAACACGGCATCTCCGCCAAGGATTGTAGATGAGGCTTCAAAGGTGCTCGCTAGTCCCCCAAAGAATTCTGGGAGATGTAGTTTGAGGTTTCTAAGGTACTCTCTAATCCCCTTTCAACACAGCATCCCCACAAAGGATTCTGGTAGATGTAGTTTGAAGCTTCTAAGGCGCCCTCTAGCCCCCTTTCAACACTGCATTCCCATGGAGGTTTCTATGAGATGTACTTTGAAGCTTTTAAGGCACTCTCTAGTCCCCCAAATTCTGGGAGATGTAGTTTGAAGCTTCAAAGGCACCCTGTAGTCCACTTTTAACACAGCACTCCCGCAAAGGATTCTGGGAGCTGTCATCTAAGAGTGCGGTGAGCAGGAGACCCCCTATTCCCCTCCCAAGGAGCACCGCGATGGGCCCTTTCAGTGTGGTGCCCCTCCCCCCAGGGATTCCGGGAGTCGTAGCGCACAAACAGGCTGCGGATTCGAGATGCGCAAAACATTTTATTTGCTTTAAAGAGGAAATGGGCAGCCAGTTGGGACGTGGCTTTCCCCACCCATTCATAGTCGAACTCTGGGAAGCAGGAGGGAGAGAACAGGGTGGGTGGGTGGGGGGAGGCCCCGGGCGCTGCAGGGCGCCCGGCCGAGACCCCTCGAAGACCCCCCCCGAATTCGAGGCTTTGTCCTCACTGCGCCTTGGGGCCCTTTTCGAGAGGTTTCCCGATGTCCTTCCCACGGAGCTTGAGGCCTGGCGGGAGACAAGAGGGGGGGTCAGCTGCACGCCCGGAGCCCGGCCCCCCGAACCCCGAACCCCGAACCTGCTTACCGATGGCTCTCTCAATCTTGCCCAGCACCTGGTTGTTGGGGATGGCCTTGCCCGATTCGTAGTCGGCAATGACCTGTGGCTTCTCGTTGATTTTCTGAAAGAGAAGAGGGGCATCCCAGGTGAGTTTTTGGGGCCAGAATGACCGGGGGCCAAACAGGGCCCAAAGCACATATCTGGCAGGGGAAGAAACCTAGAATTAAATTTAAATTGTGAACAGATATTAAAAGAGAGGGCTTCGCCTTGCCAGACTTTAAATTATATTATGAAGCATCTTGCCTCTGTCGGTTAAATGAATGGATGTTTTTTAGAAAATACAGATCTGTTAGATTTAGAAGGTTTTTTTTTTAAAAAAAGCACATTCCTTTTTCAAAACAACAACAACAACAACGAGGAGGAGGAGAAGAAGTTCTCGTTTTCTCATCCTTACCGTTGCCAAGTCCTTCTGGGTGAGCCCCTTGCCCTGCCGCCCCTGCTGGATCACTTTGCCCACCTCGAGGGGCACCCGGTCATGGTGGAGCTCCTCTGTCTCGCGGTCCAGCTTGGCCGTGTTCTTCGTGATGGAGTGCTGCTTGTTCTGGCCCGCTGCCCCTGTGAGGAGGGACACCTAGAGGCATCAACATCCGCGGCGACGTCACTTCCTGCCTGGGTAGGAAGACATTACTTCCTGCCCGGGCAGGAAGTCTCTCTCCCTCTCTTCCCCGGGAAAGAAAACCCACTGTGTCTTTCTCCCACTCTGAGGCCTGTGGGTATAGGGCAGTCAATCAATTCAATAAATAATAATAATAATAATAATAATAATAATAATAATAATAAATTATTTATACCCCGCCCATCTGGCTGGGTTTCCCCAGCCACTCTGGGTGACTTCAAAAAAATATTAAAATACAATGGTCTGTTAAACATTAAAGAATAAAATACATTATATTAGACAAGGCCTTGGTTGGAATAAAAATGAATAATCACTGCATTTTTCTGTGTATAATAGGTTTCCCCCCTAAAAAATCATGTCAAAAATCAGGGGGACATCTTATACATGGGGGGGGGGAGATCCATAGCGACATCACTTCCTGTCCAGGGTATAGGGCAGTCAATCAATTCCAGAAATAAATTTGATCCATTCTATTTAGACAGGGCCCTGGTAGGAATAATAATAATTTCTGTCTTTTTCCGTGCAGAGGCATACCCAGGATCAAAATTAGGGGGGGGCAAGGGCGGGAGGGGAGGGGCCACAGTGGGAATGTGGGCGGGGCTACGTGGCCTGCGCCTCCCAGCTCTTCCGAGGAGGCGGCCCCAGGCTCCCACTCCCGGCGCGAAGCTCCAGAGGTGCGCAGGGAACACAAGCTTGTGGCTGCCTCCTCCACGCCTCCCAGCTCTTCCAAGGAGGCGGCCCCAGGCTCCCGCCGCGAAGCTCCAGAGGTGCGCAGGGAACGCAGGGAACACGAGCTTGTGGCTGCCTCCTCCACGCCTCCCAGCTCTTCCGAGGAGGCAGCCCCAGGTTCCCGCTCCCGGCACGAAGCTCCAGAGGTGCGCAGGGAACGCAAGCTTGTGGCTGCCTCCTCCGCGCCTCCCAGCTCTTCCGAGGAGGCAGCCCCAGGTTCCCGCTCCCGGCACGAAGCTCCAGAAGCGTGCGGGGAACACGCGCCTGTGGCTGCCTCCTCCGCTTACGCTCCCCGCGCTCCTGCTCCTCCGCTTATGCTCCCCGCGCGCCTCTGGAGCTTCACGCCGGGAGCGGGAGCCTGGGGCCACCACGCTGCGCCCCTCAGCCTTCTGCCTATGCCCATGTTTACGTGTATAAGAACTTACATTTCTTAGAGGTCTCCACATCGTCACCTCTCCTCTGAGCCGCAACGACAGCCTGGGAAAGAGCCATAAAAAGAATGAGGATTAATTCTTCTTTTCAATGAATGAATTAGGCATTTAATAGACTTTTCGAAGACATCTGAAGGCAGCCCTGTTTAGTTTAATATATTGTATTAAATATATTTAATATAATTTAATATAAAAATAAATATAATTATAAATAATTAAATGTATTTAATAGACTTTTGGAAAACATCTGAAGGCAGCCCAGTTTAGTTTAGTTTAATATATTATAGTAAATATATTAAATATAATTTAAAATAAAAAGAAATATAATTATAAAAAATAAAAATATATAATTTAATATAAATATATTAAAAGCTAAAGAAAATAGCTTTTAATGTTGAACAGACCATTGCATTTTAATCTTGGGTTGGAAGCCGCCCAGAGTGGCTAGGGAAACGCGGCCAGATGGGCGGGTACAAAGAATAAATTATTTATTATTATTATTACTTTTATTACTATTACTACTACTCCTATTATTATTACTATTATTATTATTATGTTTTTGTTTTGCAACCAGGGTCCTGTCTGATATTATCACCAGAGGGTGGGGCTTGCGGGCCGCCGTTTTGGGCGGGAAACTGCCCCAGCCAATGGGGGCCGTCGGCAGGCGTGGCCTCGGGAGGGAAAGGGGCTTATGAGGGGCGCGTCGCGGCCCGGCCCCCTTCAGCACGCCCCGTGAGAGGGCCGACGGCGGTTGTGGCGCGGGTTGGCTTCCGCCCCGCCTGCCCGCTCACCTGCTTTGACTTGGCCTGGGCAGCGCTGGGCCCCTTCTTGCGCAGCACCGTCACCGTGTCCCAGTCGCTCTCCGCCATGGCGCTGCTGCTCTGGGTGGCTCGAGCGGCCTCTCGCTCCCCATTGGGCGCTCGTCACAAAGGTCCCGCCTCCCGCTAGATAGTCCGCCAATCGGCTTTCCCTAGCCTGAAGGGGGGCGGAACAGCGACAAGCCGACGCCGTCGCGAGATTGGCAAGTTGGGGGTGCGTAACGCCCCTTGCTCTTGATTGGCGAGGCACGGGATGGGGAGTATGCGCAGAAACGGCGGTGGTGCTGTATAGCATGCGCAGAAACGGTGGTCGGACGGCCCGGGCTGTAGAGCATGCGCAGAAACGACGGTGGTGACTCTCTTGGCCGACGTCACCTTAGACTTGCCGTATGTACGCGAGGGAGCGCCCCTTGCTCTTGATTGGGGAGGCCCGGGGTGGGGAGCATGCGCAGAAACGGCGGTGGGGCTGCCCGGGCTGTAGAGCATGCGCAGAAACGACGCGGGCTGTGGAGCATGCGCAGAAAGGACGATGGCGCTGCCCGGGCTCTAGAGCATGCGCAGAAACGGCGGTGGTGCCCGGGCTTTGTAGAGCATGCGCAGAAACGGCGGTGGAGACTCTTTTGGTAGACGTCGCCTTAGGCCTGCCGTATTTACGCGAAGGAAATGCGCACCTCAATTTTCAAAGTGGGAGGCCGCTTTTATAGCTTGCCCGCGATGCCCTACTCGGCCCGCCCCCGCTTATATTATCGGCCCGAGACTGCCGGAGAGTTCGGCTGCGCGGCGGAGAAGCCAAACCCACCGACGGGGCAAGGAGGCGGGGGCGAACAGAGGTCAGCTCCTGCATTGGCGGCCTAAAGAGCCGGTACTGGGGGGAGAGCCGTCTGTGTTGCCGGAGGGGGCGGCGGGGGAGATTTAGAGGAACATGGCAAGATCAGAAGACACGGCTGTTTTCACGGCGGTGGCCACCCAGGTCATAGCTGTCAAGTTCTCCCTTTTATTAAGGGACATTCCCTTATGCTGAATAGGCTTCCTCAGGAGAAAAGGGAAAACTTGGGGACAGGGTAAAACGCGGATCCAGATGATTTAAAACGGATCCTCATGAATTCATATGATTTTTTCATTCAAATAAAAAACAACAACACCATGATACTGTAGACCATGTCTTAGTCTGTAGGCACCACCAAAAAAATCACGCATCTACTGCTTCGTGCGGCCACAATGGCGCAAAAACGTGGTTGAAAAACACGGATCCTCATGATTTCTCCATTGGGCCACCACAAGCTCACTGTCAAATCACATATCATTTCCAGGGCCACAGCCTGCACAACAAGAATCATGGATCCACGACTTCCTGGCGACAGTAGGGCACAAAAACATAGTTTTGAAGGACAGATCCTCATGGATCCTCATGCTTTTTCCATGGGGCCACACCTTACTTACTGTCAAGTCACATATCATGCCCAGGGGCACAGCCTGCACCACAAAAATCACGGATCCATGGGTTCCTGGAGACAGCAGGGTGAAAAAAAGTGGTTTTGAAGCATGGATCCTCATGGATCCTCACGCTTTTTGCATTGGGCCACCCTGAACTCGCTGTCAAATCACATATCATGCCCAGGGGCACAGTCTGCACCACAAAAATCAAGGATCCACAGCTTCCTGGTGACACCATGGCCCAAAAACGTGGTTTTCAAGCATGGATCCCCACGGCGCAAAAACGTGAACGGCAGAAGATGAAAATATTGACAGATCAAGTACAGTGGCAACTTGCAAGATGAATGCCTCACGCAACAAAAAAACTCGCAAGACGAAAGCGTTTTGCTTTGCACGAGGGACTCGAAAGACGACGAGGTTTTCTGGCTGAGTCCTGAAGTCACATTAAATCCCAGTTCAAAGCAATGCAATCTGTCCAGAGGCAAGCAAGTCTGCTTTTCCTTCCTCTTGATTATCAGCCAATATTTAGTGTATGAACTGAGTTACCAAAGGACTAAACCTGCATGTGGATTTTCAATGATTTGTCAGGAGTTGGTGTCAGTTGAAGGAAAGCTGAACAGAGATGGAGGAGTAGGTATAAATCCCATCCATAGGGCCAGAACCTGAGAGAGCTGCTGTCCTTTGATGATGGACATGGAAGAAGCCAGGCCATTAGGTGTAACTTCTTCCATGAGTGTAGCACTCTTCTGGGAAAAGCCTCACCTATCCCAGAAAAAGAAAACATCCTTCCATAGAACTCTTAAAAGGGCAGGAACACTCTCAAGGACTGACAAGGTAGTCAAGAGATCAAAGAACAGCAAGCAAGAGAAAACCCCACAAGGGCACCCCTTAATAAAATGATGAAATCCACCAAGAACATCCCTGAACTCAGGTATGGGGAACCCCCTCATGTTACTGCACTACAACTCCCATCATCCCATCATCCCTGGTCGCTGGCTCTGCTTGCTGGGGCTGATGGTAGTTGTAGTTCATCAATGTCTGGCGGGCTAAAGGTTCACCACATTGGTGCTAACAAAATGGTTCCTTGACAGGATCACACTTCAAAATGACCTTAACAGATTAGAGAACTGGGCCAAAGCAAACAAGATGAATTTTAACAAGGAGAAATGTAAGGTACTACACTTGGGCAAAAAAAAATGAAAGGCACAAATACAGGATGGGTGACACCTGGCTTGAGAGCAGTACATGTGAAAAGGATCTAGGAGTCTTGGTAGACCACAAACTTGACATGAGTCAGCAGTGTGATGCAGCAGCTAAAAAAGCCAATGCAATTCTGGGCTGCATCAATAGGAGTATAGCATCTAGATCAAGGGAAGTAATAGTACCACTGTATTCTGCTCTGGTCAGACCTCACCTGGAGTACTGTGTCCAGTTCGGGGCACCACAGTTCAAAAAGGATACTGATAAGCTGGAACGTGTCCAGAAGAGGGCAACCAAAATGGTCAAAGGCCTGGAAACGATGCCTTATGAGGAACGGCTTAGGGAGCTGGGTATGTTTAGCCTGGAGAAGAGAAGGTTAAGGGGTGCTATGATAGCCATGTTCAAATATATAAAATGATGTCATATGGAGGAGGGAGAAAGGTTGTTTTCTGCTGCTCCAGAGAAGCGGACACGGAGCAATGGATTCAAACTACAAGAAAGAAGATTCCACCTCAACATTAGGAAGAACTTCCTGACAGTAAGAGCTGTTCAGCAGTGGAAATTGCTACCAAGGAGTGTGGTGGAGTCTCCTTCTTTGGAGGTCTTTAAGCAGAGGCTTGACAACCATCTGTCAGGAATACTTTGATGGTGTTTCCTGCTTGGCAGGGGGTTGGACTGGATGGCCCTTGTGGTCTCTTCCAACTCTATGATTCTATGAGTTTCACACAAGAGTCTTTCTAGCCTTACCTGGAGGTGGCAGGGATTGAACCTGGGACCTTCTGGGTGCAAAGCAAGTGCTACAACATCGAGCTATAGCCTTTCCCTAAAGTTACCCAATCTTTCTATGTCCTGAAAGCCAGAGGTTTCAAGATTTACAGCTCTAACACAATAAATACACAGTTCCTATTGGTTTATTCGTTTGCTTGCTTGCTTATTTTTTAAGAGAGGCTGGGGGTGGGGTGAATAAGGGATCAATTATCCTTTTGTTAATGTGGTACTTTTCAGTTGGCAGTTGCTGCCCCCTAATGACTGCAGCTAGAATAACAGGCTGACAAAAGAGTCTGATATGCCTCTTGGCAAGTCTCTGTTCTCCTACCGGTAGTTCTCCTGGCTTACCAGGGAAAGTGCCTATTTTCTGAAAAACTGCTTGTCAAAAGTTCAGGGTGTGTGGCAAGATCAGAGACATAATTTCCATTACACGCAAAAAAACCACACACCCCAAATAAGTCAACTTAGTTGGCCAATAAGTGCAGGAAAGAATCAAAATCCACATTATGGCCATACCATTAGAAGGCCAACCAAAATGTCTTCAAACTGCATGCAGGCTTTCAGGTTCTCAAGAAGTTAACTTTGTAGGTGCTGGATTCAAATGAAGTCAGCAGTGTGTGGGTCCCTGGAATTATTTCTGTAACTGAGAATGGGGCGTTCCACCATTCCTCCCTCAGGCCATCTGTTGGGGATTCTTTAGTTGAGATTCTTGCATTGCAGGAGGTTCGGCTAGATACCGTTTGGGGTTCCTTCCAACTCAGTGAGTTGGTGCCCCTGATACCAAGGCAAAATAATGTTTCAGCATATCCAGTGTCTCACCTACAGATATAAAGGAGAAGTAGAGCTGTGTATCATTGATATTATTGACAACGCACTCCAAAACATGGAGAGTCCTGGGACACCTTCCAGGTGGGGAAGGCCAGTGAGGCTGGGGGGAGTTTTCAGGGCCAGATGGAAATGCCTGTATTTGTGCCCCACACTGAGCCTGAGGTTTCCCCTATCCTTTTTACCTCAAACCATCTCTCAACCCCAAATGGGCCGCCTTCCTGAAATGATCATAGACCCTTCTCCAGCCCAGTTCCCTTTCGCCATACTCATCCTTTCTCCCCTTGTCCAACACTCATTTCCTCCATGTTAGGGGACTCGTAAACCTTCACAAGATCAACACTGCCTCTCTCTTTTGAATAAACATTTAAAGCTGGGGCAGCTTTTTGTGTGGTGCTTTTCCCCTAAGGAACCTAAGGAGGGAAGGCATGGGTCCATCAGCCTGGCTAGCTCAGAACTGGTTTAATCCCAGTGTTCAACCTGGAAATGTGGAGCAAAGTACAGTACCATAGGTGGAGACTACACACATCTGTTGAGTGCTTTTCTTTGCCACTGAGCAGCATAATTAATCCATTTTTTATGGATTAACTGTCCATTAAACCAGGACTGGGGAAGCTGTGGCCTTCCTGATGTCCTTGGACTCCAGCTTCCATCACACCAGCCCAAGTTGCCAATGAACAGGGATGATGGGAATTGAAGTTCATCAGCCTCAGGAGGGCCACATTAGCCCTACATTAACCCCATGTGTACAAAACAGAACCAGTTACTAAACATGACAAAATAAGAGCTAACAACTCTAAGCGATGCACAACATTTGGGTTTTGCCACCTGCATTGTAATGGATTTATTAGACCTCTCAAGAAAGGTATTCAAAAGGGTCTCTGAAGGATCGACATGAAGCCACTTCCGAAAGGGATTAATGAGAGTGCTGTGTGGAGCCAGAAGCAAAGCTGGGCAGAGCAACAGGTTCTGAAACCATATGCTATCAGTGCTCCCAGCTACGTACGTGACACCACAGATTTTCTGAGGAAAATACAATATTTGAACAATCTTCCTAACAATACTATACTAGCCACTATGGATGTGGAATCTCTATATACCAACATCCCACACAATGATGGTTTACAAGCCATAAGGAACACCATTTCAGATAAAACCACAGCGGACTTTGCTACCAAACTCTGCCACTTTGTCCTTACCCACAACCACTTCAAATTTGGTGATGACCTGTTCCTCCAGATCAGCGGCACAGCCATGGGCACCCGCATGGCCCCACAGTATGCCAACATCTTCATGGCAGATTTAGAACAACGTTTCCTTAACTCCTACCCACTCAAACCTCTCCTGTACCTGCGATACATTGACGATATTTTTATTATCTGGACACATGGACAACAGACCCTGGAAACCTTCCACCAGACATTCAATGACTTTCACCCCACCATCAACCTAACAATGAACCAATCTATGCAAGAAATACATTTTTTGGACACTACTATAAAAATACAGGATGGACGTATAGACACCACCTTATACAGAAAACCAACTGACCGACAAACATATCTACATGCTTCTAGCTACCATCCCAAACATACCAAACAATCCATCGTATACAGCCAGGCCTTACGTTACAACCGCATCTGTTCCAACTCTACAGACAGAGAATCTCACCTAAGAGATCTACAGCAAACCTTTTTAGAACTAAAATATCCACCTGATGAAGTTAAACAACAGATCAACAGAGCCAGACAGATACCTAGAGAGAACCTGCTGCAAGACAGACCCAAAAAAGAAAATAACAGAACACCACTAGTCATCACATACAGCTCCCAAGCTAAAACAGTACAACGCATCATCAGAGATCTACAGCCTCTCCTGGACAATGACCGCTCCCTTTCTCAAGCTCTGGGAGGAAGACCTTTCATTGCCTACAGACAGCCACCCAATCTTAAACAACTCCTCACCCACAATAATACAACCACCAGACTTAACATGGACACTGGTACCAGAGCCTGCAATAAACCCAGATGCCAACTTTGCTGCCACATACACCCAGACAACACCATTACTGGCCCCAACAACATCCAACATACCATCTCAGGACTATTTAATTGCTCATCCTCTAACATTGTGTATGCCATCAAATGCCAACAGTGCCCTTCAGCTCTCTATATTGGACAAACAGGCCAAACCCTACGCCAAAGGATAAATGGACATAAATCTGACATCAGGAACCAGAAGACAGAAAAACCAGTAGGAGAACACTTCAATCTCCCAGGACATTCTATACAAGATCTCAAAGTAGCTGTCTTACTACAAAAGAATTTCAGAAATAGACTGGAAAGAGAAGTTGCTGAATTGCAACTTATCACCAAGCTCAAAACCATGGAGGGACCTGGTTTGAACAGAGATATCGGGTTCTTATCTCATTATACATGATAAGCGATCTTCAGCCATCTCAACCCTTGCTTTTTCATGCAAAACCATTTGCAGTCGTTTGCGGTCATCAACAGCTATCAGTCAGTCAATCACCCATTTCCACCACCCTTCTGAGTGATCCCCCCTCCCCATCCCCACCCCTCCCCACCCCTTCTCTACATAAGTGCCTGGAAACTTCCATTTCACTGTATCTGAAGAAGTGTGCATGCACACGAAAGCTCATACCAAAATAAAAACTTAGTTGGTCTTTAAGGTGCTACTGAAGGAATTTTTTTATTTTACTTCGATCCAGACCAACACGGCTACCTACCTGTAACCAGAACTATGGAAGGCACCACATTGAGCCGCATGAAATGGAAGTCCATCAACCTCACCAAGAAACTTGCCCAGGTACAAACTGACATCCTCTTTCTATCTAAATGCAAAAACCTGGACATTGTACCTAAGGGTCTTAGAATTAAGAACCCTCTTCAATCAACTTATCCCACAGAATATGCCAGAAAACTATGCCACACTTTATCTAAGAAACTGCTGAAACATCTTATCGGCGTTCTGTATTCCAAACAGAAGTTAATAAAGGAGGAACTCTCTGCACTGGAGAACTCCATCAGGAATCACCCGGCCTGGCAGAAGTTCCACAAGGAAAAACAAACAATTTACCACTCTCAACTGGAGTTACTGAAGAACCAGAAAAATAAAAAACTCTGCAACCTTTCCAACCTACAGGCCACCAATCAAAACAAGATCAACAACATTGTCAATCTTTCACAGCAAACACTCAGCCCAGCTGAGGAATCCGTCCTTTCACGGGGACTATCATTCTGCCCTGCCAAATCCCAACACATGATTCAGTTCTGCGGGGACCTGGAAGCATTTTTCCGCCGTTTACGCCTGAAGGAGTATTTTCATCACACACAAGAACAAGACAAAGTAGAACAAACTACATCCCCACAACACAACACCTCTCAACTTACTGGGGAACAACCATCACCCTCCAAACGCATCAATGAACAGAACATTGACCACCAACTACCACCGAAAAGAAGTTACACAAAAAGGGACTCCACATGGACCCCTCCTGATGGACGCAATACCACACTAGATCTGTACATCGAATGCTTCCGCCACAGAATCCAAACGGATGTGACCAGAAAACACCATCGCTTACTACAAAATCTAAACCATGCTGAAAGGAGAGCCATAGAAAATCTCAGGAACAACCCAGACATTATAATTAAAGAGGCAGACAAGGGTGGAGCTGTCGTCATCATGAACAAAACTGATTACATCCAAGAGGCCCACAGACAACTTTCCAATACTGCCTTTTACATGAAATTGGACTCAGACCCCACACAAGCATACAAAAAAGAACTGAACAAGATTATTAAGGAGCTACCCCTACACATCCAAGAACAGATCCTCACAAACACACCAGCGGAACCTCGGCCAGGAACTTTCTATCTTCTACCCAAAATACACAAACCAGGAAACCCAGGACGCCCCATCATCTCAGGTATTGGCACCATTACAGTGGGTGTTTCCGGCTATATGGACTCTGTTCTGAAACCATATGCTATCAGTGCTCCCAGCTACGTACGTGACACCACAGATTTTCTGAGGAAAATACAATATTTGAACAATCTTCCTAACAATACTATACTAGCCACTATGGATGTGGAATCTCTATATACCAACATCCCACACAATGATGGTTTACAAGCCATAAGGAACACCATTTCAGATAAAACCACAGCGGACTTTGCTACCAAACTCTGCCACTTTGTCCTTACCCACAACCACTTCAAATTTGGTGATGACCTGTTCCTCCAGATCAGCGGCACAGCCATGGGCACCCGCATGGCCCCACAGTATGCCAACATCTTCATGGCAGATTTAGAACAACGTTTCCTTAACTCCTACCCACTCAAACCTCTCCTGTACCTGCGATACATTGACGATATTTTTATTATCTGGACACATGGACAACAGACCCTGGAAACCTTCCACCAGACATTCAATGACTTTCACCCCACCATCAACCTAACAATGAACCAATCTATGCAAGAAATACATTTTTTGGACACTACTATAAAAATACAGGATGGACGTATAGACACCACCTTATACAGAAAACCAACTGACCGACAAACATATCTACATGCTTCTAGCTACCATCCCAAACATACCAAACAATCCATCGTATACAGCCAGGCCTTACGTTACAACCGCATCTGTTCCAACTCTACAGACAGAGAATCTCACCTAAGAGATCTACAGCAAACCTTTTTAGAACTAAAATATCCACCTGATGAAGTTAAACAACAGATCAACAGAGCCAGACAGATACCTAGAGAGAACCTGCTGCAAGACAGACCCAAAAAAGAAAATAACAGAACACCACTAGTCATCACATACAGCTCCCAAGCTAAAACAGTACAACGCATCATCAGAGATCTACAGCCTCTCCTGGACAATGACCGCTCCCTTTCTCAAGCTCTGGGAGGAAGACCTTTCATTGCCTACAGACAGCCACCCAATCTTAAACAACTCCTCACCCACAATAATACAACCACCAGACTTAACATGGACACTGGTACCAGAGCCTGCAATAAACCCAGATGCCAACTTTGCTGCCACATACACCCAGACAACACCATTACTGGCCCCAACAACATCCAACATACCATCTCAGGACTATTTAATTGCTCATCCTCTAACATTGTGTATGCCATCAAATGCCAACAGTGCCCTTCAGCTCTCTATATTGGACAAACAGGCCAAACCCTACGCCAAAGGATAAATGGACATAAATCTGACATCAGGAACCAGAAGACAGAAAAACCAGTAGGAGAACACTTCAATCTCCCAGGACATTCTATACAAGATCTCAAAGTAGCTGTCTTACTACAAAAGAATTTCAGAAATAGACTGGAAAGAGAAGTTGCTGAATTGCAACTTATCACCAAGCTCAAAACCATGGAGGGACCTGGTTTGAACAGAGATATCGGGTTCTTATCTCATTATACATGATAAGCGATCTTCAGCCATCTCAACCCTTGCTTTTTCATGCAAAACCATTTGCAGTCGTTTGCGGTCATCAACAGCTATCAGTCAGTCAATCACCCATTTCCACCACCCTTCTGAGTGATCCCCCCTCCCCATCCCCACCCCTCCCCACCCCTTCTCTACATAAGTGCCTGGAAACTTCCATTTCACTGTATCTGAAGAAGTGTGCATGCACACGAAAGCTCATACCAAAATAAAAACTTAGTTGGTCTTTAAGGTGCTACTGAAGGAATTTTTTTATTTGCCTTTATGCAGTAAGCCAGCTTCCACATACACCCAGACCCCCATCTCTGCCCTTCATCCAGGCAAGCAAGATGGGTACTTGGGCACCCACAATAATATAATACAAAGTCCATAGGAAAAGTCAGTAGGAGGGAGGAGTGCTGCTTCCGAGAGAAGCAGTTCAGCTCCACCCTCCTCAGCCAGCCTGTCTGAGCCCCTCCCCATGGAAAAGGGCGCCTCACTGGCTGCGGATAAAAGCCACTGGCCACCGGCCACTACAACACGGACATGTGACATCACACACCTGCACGAGGGAATTTACTGCAGTAGGGAATTTATTTGTCTTAATAATAATAATAATAATAACAAAAACAACAACTTCCAGTGAAGAATTTCTCCCAATAGATTCAATTTTGGATGCAATTTTGCCTAATATACACGTCTTTGAAATCACTTCTCACTTAATTTTGTATGTTATTTTCGCTAATATATGGATTTTTATGTAGTTTTTCTTACCCTAGATAGTATAATGCAATTTAATTCAACTCAAAAGTATAGTAATCCTTAGATATATATACAAAGAACCTGTCCTTCCAAATTATAGTATTATAGGGCTCACTTTACATTCCTGTGCATTCACAACAATTTATATCTGAACCAGCCATTAACCCAGACATTTAAAATTCCGGAGTGGTGAAATAACAACTCCATCTTCACTACCTGAACTTCTAGGATTTCTAAATCGTGCAACATCTGCAGAAGCAGCCCCTCCAGGAAAGCACAGAGTGCCTGACCACCCACCAGGGGGCAGCATGTTGCTAGAAAATCCAGCAATTTCTTAGTAACTTTCAAGAGGTGCATAAAAATATGGATGGTGTCGGGAAAGCGGGCAGAGAAGCTGAACATGGGGTTGAGGTTGGGGGACATATACAGAGCTTATTGAATTTAAAGGTGACGCTATAAGACCCAAAAAGAGAGAAGCAGTGGCTGCACTACGCAGGACCGCCTTAAGCCCCCCGGCGCCCTGCCCCCGCCCCTTTCCCAGCCGGAAAGCCGGAGCCACGCGCTGCCTTGGGGACGCGCACCGCGGTGCCTTCTTCTGCGTAAGATGCAGTGGAAGGCTTTTTGCAGAAATATTAAGCAGACGAGCCGAGGTGTGGGAGAAATACCGTAGTTGAAGGACGGGACTCAAGGCCAGGGCTGTCTTAAACCTCCTCCGGCGCCCCCCCCCTTTCCCAGGTTTGCGGGCCTAGACATGGGCGTAGGCAGGGGGGGCAGGAGGGGACAGCTGCCCCCCCCTAGAAGCAAAAAATTAATGTATTTTACAGACCATAACCAGCACTTTCCCCCTCCAAAAACTGAAGTGGAAAGGGCTTTGCTTTAGCAAGAGCAGCTAAGTCTCCGCTTGCTGGGGGGGGGGGGACACACAGTTGTAACAAAAACACATCAAATAAATAAATGTCCAGCCTCCGCATCTTCCCACCCAGGCGCCCTCCAGAGCTGGGAGTGAACTGGGCGTCTTGGTTCCCCTCGCCCCTGGACAGAGTCAATGGGGGGATCTGCAAAGAGAAAGAGGAGGGAGGGGGGCTTTGCAAGAGAGGGGGGAGTCTAGGATGAGAAGCCAAGCACGACGACGCCTTCCTTGAGTGGTGGGGTTCAGGAGGGAGGCGCCCCTCTTTTACCGTGGAAGCTGTGCCTGGCAGCCCCCATGCATGCAGAGCCATCCCCTCCAGCTGGAAAATCCCAGCAGGAACAGAGATGGAGAAAATGCCCCGTCCCTGCCACCCGCCCCCTGTTTAGTGAGTTGGAGGTGGTGTTGTGGAGGAAATGTTGCTTTCTCTGGAAAAAAGTAAAAAAGCGGACAGCAAATTATAAATACACTTCCAGAGCGGTCCCCTCACTCGAATAATCTTGTTTGCACAGTCTTAAATATATCCTCCTGACCCAGAGAAATTACTCCAAAGCATTTCACTGGACTCTTAAGTGATAGTCAATAGTGGAGCTGGGAAGACTCAGCTCTTCCTCATTTCTGCATTCTTTGGGTTTGTCTTCTCCTTGTGGTGATAGTAACTGGTTACCACAGAACCCTATATTTAGGTCTCGCTGGCCACAGCTTCTACAAAACTGTAAAGAGACCCAGTGTGAGTGTAACACTTGATTCTTTCATTCAAACATATTTTGGAACATTTAGAGATTGCAGCAGCAGCGGAAACTTTCTGCTCTGAGCCTCTTGAACAGAAGGGCGATCCCTTACTTCACCTTTGCAGGAAACTAAGGTACCTTGGTATTATGCCCAGAGCTTTGCACAGTGATACTGCAAACATGCAACAGCATTTTAATATTTTGTTGGAAGCCGCCCAGAGTGGCTGGGGTAACCCAGCCAGATGGGCAGGGTATAAATAAATAAATAAATAAATAATATTATTAGCCAATCCGTGCCGTAATATAATTTGTGTGTGGTGGGCAATCCCTGTGCTCAAATTATGGAGAAAAAGGTAGGGGGAATGTGGCAAGAGGTGTGGGTCATGGGAGGTGGTGGGCTCTCTTTTGCTGGGGGTGGTCTGTCAAAAAGGCTTCAGTTCTGTCCTGCATTGCAGATCTTGCACAGAGTAGGGGGGGCTGGGCTAGAGGAGGGGTGCTTAGACTTTTAAACCCAGGGCCCTTTCAACATGGCTGAAAATAACGGAAACCCTCCACTTTCAAAATAGTTGTATGGAGGCAGAGCCAGTCACAAAATGGAGGCAGAGTTTGACCTAATCAGCAATTCCTGATACCACTTTCTATTGTTATCCAGTTCATCTCTGGAAAGTTCTGGAACTTTCATCTCTGGAAAGTTCTTTGCTGCAGTGTTTTCCTGGTGGCAAGGAGTTCCCTAGTCTGGCTTTCCTCAATCTAAGGAAAAGCATTTGCACTGTTTACTCAGCATGCAAGGAGTTACTGGTACTGGCGCAGGTCCAGCCAAAAGGCACAATTGGGGTGGGAAGCAGACAAATGAAGAGGCCCTGGACAGTCTGTGACACTGAGGCCCACAGCCGAACCCTGCATAAGCACCTGGAACGTCAGGAATCTTGCAGCGCTTGGAGACTGGGGTGGCATGCAACATTATCTTTGTACAATACACAGGTTAGTTTCTGCACACATTCACAGATCTGGCTCTACCCAAATTGGGGCTTCCTTGCTGGCCTGGTTTCCCAAGGGGTCCAAGCAGTATTCAGGCACCCTCTGCTGTTGTCCTGAAGTATTACTGTCCTGGAGATCAGAAGGTAACCTGCTTAGCTAGCCAGACTTGGTGCTTGTTCTGGGGCTCAGACTGTAAATCTGTAAAATGTGGGGTACATACCAGTAAATACCCAGGGGAGTTGATGGTTCTGCTTGAATAACCTGGGCATTCTCAAGCAGGTAGAACCCTTTTGCAAAATTGCTCTGCCTTTTGCAGTAGAAAATGAGAAAGCGGTTGGTGGGAGGGGGGAATTGGTGGCAGCACCTGGAAGAAAGTAAAAGGGTTGTATCCAGTAATGATCCAGACAGGCAAAAACTCTACAAAGCATGGCAAGTAAGGGATATGACCGGGGTGTCTGTGTGATCTGGGGGAAGCCCCAAGGGACAGGTGGTCTTGGAGCCGCCCCGCCCCCCCCGTTCCATGGCCACCTTCACCCTTGCCTCCCTGCAACTTTAGCTAATGGACCCACATTGCAGATACAGGGGCTGGGCTCTCTCTAGTTAGTACCCTGTTTAATTTGGGTGTTTTTCTTAAAACGGTATTCCTGCCAGCAGAAAGCAAGGAGCAATCATTTAATTCCTAGGCTAAACAGGAGCACCACCTGGTGTGTACACCAGCCTCCCACATCTTGGTACCTGCCAGATGCTTTTGCCTATAATCCCTACCAACCCCAGACAGCACTGCCAGGCGCTGCACTCTGTGAGGAGCACCCGGAACGGTTCCGCCTATACATGGGCAAGGGGCTCTTCCAGACAACTTGCTTATGGAACATTTGTTCTGATTTGTTGTTTGCAGGGATACTAGATAACATAAGCTATATTCAGGTTATTATACATATATTTATTTATTTATTTAGTTATTTATTTAGTTATTTAGTTAATTTGAAGTCATCTTATTTTACTTGTTATTTGTATTATATTTACTGTTTTTAATTAGGTTTTGTAATTTTGGATTATGCGGAATGCTTTATCTGAGTGGATGTAGCAACCGAGTAATTTCGTTGTTCCCGCAAGGGGACAATGACAATAAAGATATCTTATCTTATCTTATATTTATCATTTGCTTTTCAGAAAGGTGAACTCAAAGTGACATACAAAACAGAAACATTGAAAACAGAAAAGAGCAGCTCCAGCTGAACACCACATCACTGAAAGACAAGCAGAAAATTAATGTCCAATAAGGATAAGACATAGACAGTGGTGGTGCCAGTTGTGCCTCCCTTGGGAGAACATTCCATAAATGAGGAGCCACCACAAAAAAGGCCTGTTCTCATCAGTCTACGCCAGGGGTCAGCAAACTTTTTTAGGAGGGGGCCGGTTTACCGCTTCTCAGTCCTTGTGGTAGGCCAGACTGCACATGTGTACACACACACACACACACACACACACACAGCAGAGGGGGGGGGCTTCTCTCTCTCTCCCCTCTTTCCCCAGCCCCTCCCTCCCCCTGCTTTGCTACTTCCTCCACTGCTCTGCATGTGGTTGGGAGTTGGCAGCGGCGGCGGTGCCTCTCCTTTCCAAGCCAGCTTTCCTGGGCGCCAGGTGTGGGGCCAGCAGGCACACCAGGTGTGGGGCCAGCAGGAAGCCCCATGACACGCCCATCACGATGCCCACAGTGCAGCTATGGACGGAGAGGCTGGCGGGTGGGTGGCGAGTCTGGGCCACACGTCAGCGCATGGGCAGCAAGGCTTTGGATTGGCTGGCACCTGCGGAGGAAGGGAGGCACTGCTGCAGTGTGCGGGAGGGAGGGGGAAATGGCGCCCCCCCCAAAATGGCGCAGCCTGAATGATCACACCGATCCAAGCGGTGATTCTAGGACTGTCTGCGGGCCGGATACAGAGGGCAATTAGGCCTGATCTGGCCCACTGCCCTTAGTTTGCCGACCCATGCTCTACGCATCTCCCTTGTGGAGGGGGGAACAAACATGGAAAAAGGCCCCAGATGATTAATGCAGAGCCCAGGTTCATTCACATGGAGAGAAGCTGCCCTTGAAATATTGGGGTCCTGAACTGCATAAGGCTTTATAGGTTCAAACCTGCACTTTGAATTGGGCCTGGAAACTAATTGGTAGCCAGGATTACCAGGATTGGTGCCCTGTGTTCAGACTGTTTTGTCCCACTCAGCAATCTGGCCACTGAATTGCACCAATGGCAATTTTTGACCCGTATTCAAAGGCAGCCCCATGTATAACTCATAGCAGCAATATAACCTAGGCTGGATCTAGACACATTTTAAAAAGTTTCAAGGAAATGTGCTGTATACCTCATAATGGTAAATTACGTTGCCGAAAGATAGAACTCTACAGCACCTTCTGGTGTCGCAATGTTATAACACATTCAAAATGCACTTCTTCTTTTTTAACTAAAGTAGCTGAGTCCCTAGGTTACCAGAGCTTAGAAGTCTGATGTTATAGGCGGGAAGTGGGTTTGTAGCACAACACTTCCCAAGCAACTGTAGCTGAATCCCACTCAAAAGTAACACCAGCCTATTAGTTCCTCAAATCTCCATCTGACTGCACAGCAGGGATGCAAACACAAAACTTTAAAAGGGGACAGCAGATCTTATGAAAAGGCCAAGCTAGACAGGGTATTAATTGTGGTTACAGGTAGGTAGCCGTGTTGGTCTGGGTCGAAGTAAAATAAAAATATTCCTTCAGTAGCACCTTAAAGACCAACTAAGTTTTTATTTTGGTATGAGCTTTCGTGTGCATGCACACTTCTTCAGATACCTATCTGAAGAAGTGTGCATGCACATGAAAGCTCATACCAAAATAAAAACTTAGTTGGTCTTTAGGGTATTAATTGTTTGTGGGATTTTCTGTCTCAGGTGCCAGAATAACTAGACTCTGGACTTGAGTGCTGTGGACCTTGACTTTGGGATTTGGTGAGTGCCATTTGCTTCTCCACCTTGGGAGAATGTATTGGATCAGCCCAGCTTTTGGTTCTAGAAGCTCTTCTTTCTTAAAAATATAAATAAAATAGGCTGCTGGAAATCCAGTTAGATAATGGTCCAAATGGTCACAGTTGGCAGGGTCAAACAGCAATTAGGTGACCTTATGTAGACATCATGGACCGAGTGCTGCTCATTTTTGTCCTCTCTCTGAGCTGCGTGCACAGGTTGACAGCAGGGTGTCGGTTGGAAGTGTCATTCAGAACGCCACTTGACTGCTCTTTCACCCCACATCGTTGCACATATATTTATTTACATGGGGGGGGGGTTGACCCAAGAGCCACATTCCATTCTGGACAACCTTCTGGAGGCTGCATTCCAGAGGTGGGTGGGGCCAGAGGCAAAAGCAGGCAGAGCAACAAACATATCCTCCCCCTTTGTTCACCTCCTACTCTCACACACACCACTCGCTACAGGTGAGCAAGAGGTGTGGATCTTTGGGGTGGGTATCTCGTTGTCTGCCAGGAGAAGTCCCTGGGAGGCCAGCAAACCTTTTGCATAACTGCAGCTGACCACGCCTCACCGTTTCTTGGAAGGCTTGCCCTCGCAAGTTGTCGAGGGCACACCTCTCTCCCTTGAAACAGGTCCAGGTTTTGCATATCTAAGCAGCAGCAAAATCACCCAGCCACACCCTGGAATCCTGACCATAGTCCACATGCCCTGGGGCTGCTTTCCTCAACAGTGACAAAGGCCAACAAAGTTGTGGGTGTCTCTCGATGTTTGCTGCTGACCTCATACTTTGCCATACTTTGACATAAGAGCTCCTGCGTGAGATTTCTGAGCTAGAGTTTATCAGCAAGTTTGAGTCTATTCCATTTGGCCCCAGTCCAGATTGTGGGTTTCTTCCCACACTACCCGTGTTAAATTAGTGTTACACAGTTCAAATGGTAAATATCATCTCTGATTACTTCTGTTGCGAAAGGATCCAAAAAGCAATGTCTTCATTAGGACCAAGTTGATCAAGGCAACAGAATGGCCAAATGTCTTGAGTTCAGACTAGATGTTTATGTGTGCAGTTTTCTTCAGACTAGACGTTTATGTGTGCAGGGGGAGAAGAGTAAATATACCGTCATGGGGGGGGGGACACTGCATGCCTTCACAGAAGTAAATCTTGTTGCATTCAATGGGACTTATTCCTAGATAGGAATTTGCAATGTGGAGAAGCAGAGCGGTTACACAGAGTTTTGCTCAGAATAGAGCTATAGAAAACAATGGACATAACTCAGCCATGTTCATTAATTTCAGTGGGACTCCACTGAATATCACCCACTGCCTTCTACCGAGAACAGAGCCTTGGTCAATGCAGCTCACTACTGTCTACACTGACAGGCAGTGGCTCTCCAGGGTTGCAGGAGGGGGTTTCTCTCAGCCCTGCTGCCTGCCCTCTTCCTCTTCCTTGGAGCAAGGGGTGTACTGTAGTAAGGGGTGTACTCCCCCTAGTAGGGAGGAGGATGGGGACAAGATCAGTTCACTCTGATTGTCTTGCTGTATCCTCTGCTGGCCTACCTGTCTTCTGGCCTTCCAATCCCAATGGCACCAGCCACCCCTGCTAGATTGGCAGGGGGGCACCCACAGGCCCCTGCCCTGTACTACCTTGCCCTGCCCCATCCAGGCAAGTGGGGAGGAGGGGGACACAACTGGACTATGTTGGCTCCACATGTCATTGGGTCTTGCTCTGACTGCTGCTGGCCCTACCTGTGGGCATTACTTAGTTTGAAAAAGTTTCCTTCCTCAAGCCTGATGTTTCCCTGGCATTCCTGTAATGCTGGAAACTTCTAAAATTGAATTCCAGGACTAGCGTGTGTGCAACTTCCCACAACTTTCATTTTGTTCTGTTTGGTTCTCATGCGATTTTTCTTTTTAAAAAATCCTTATCTGAAGAGTTCCTCCAGATGGGCCCTGCCTGCTTAATGAACCATCGACCTGATCTGCTAAAACAAAGCTTCAGCAAAGTTTATGCCCTGCTGTTTATTGAACTTTTGCTCTGATTTGTTTGTGGGGAGGTAATATGTCATTCTGCTAATTATTTGTTCACACAAAACTTTTTAGTGCCTTTCCCTGTAACAACTTTCCTAACTGCCAAAAGTTGCTGCTTTTCTGTTTTCTGTTTGTTTGTTTTTTAAGTGGATTTGTTGCACCAAAACCCTTTCATCCCCTGCAGGACTTGTCAGGGCACACAGCTACTTGACCACATTGACAAAGATATAATAATGATGGTGCTCTTTATTTCATAGAAATAATTCTAGAATTGTAGAGATGGAAGGGATCTGAAATATACTTAGAGTCCTGTAGTGACTTCATGCTCTTTATTGCAGCTTGTAAAACAGTGAATGAAATGCCCCCCCCCCAAACCTCAGGCTTTTATATACATTATTTACACAATGAGTCCCATCAGATTGGCTGATTAACTTCTTCCTGGAGCCTGATTGGTCTTCTGCAAGACAATCAGTTATTGCATTCTAGGATCCTCCTTGCCTATTGTTCTAGGATCCAAGCTTAGTACATAACAGATCCATCTAGTCCAACCCCCTGCAATATAGGAATCTAAACTGAGGCATCCATGACAGATGGCCACCCAACCTCTGCTTAAAAACCTCCAAGGAAAGGAGAGTCCACAACCTCCTGAGGGAGTCTGTTCCAGCTCTTACTGTCAGAAAGTTCTTCCTGGTGTTTAGTTAACCTGTCTCTTCCTACAACAACAAGAGCAAAGTCCTAGAGGCATATAAAAATAGCCCTGCTAGTTTAGGCCAATCTAGTCCAGCATCTTGTCCTCACATCAGAAGGACCTGAGTGCGACAGTGCAGAACTGTCTCCCACCGGCTGGTGTCCATAGGCATACTAATACAATTCATAACCAATGCATCACTTGGAAACAGTAACAGCACCCCAAAAAAGTGATCAGTCTCAATAGCCAAAGAAGAGCCTTTGAACAAATAAGAATTTAAAGTGAGTCAACATGCTGAGCTTAAACACTGCAAAAGGCTCTCCACTGAATCCAGGATTCTGAAGAGGAGAATGGCATCATTCAAACAGGGAGAATTTCCTCAGCATCTTCAGCCTTCATTCCTCAAGAGAAGTGCTAATGCAGCAGTGCCCACTCCCCTTAGGGGCAGCCGTGTTAGTCCATTGCCACAAAAACAGCAATGCGTTTGTGGAAGGGATGTGGCTCAGGGGTAGAACATCTGCTTTGAATGCAGAAGGGCCAGGTTCAATCTCCAGTGGCATCTCTAGGCAGGACTGGAGGAGGGCTTTGCCTGAAACCCTAGAGAGCTGCTGCCAGTCAGTGTCAACAATCCTCAGCTAGATGGACCAATGGTCTGACTCAGTATAAAGCATCTCATACCAAGCGTTATCATGGCATAAGCCTTCGTAACATGCAGGGGCGGAGGAAGGGGGGTGCAGTGGGTGCGGTGTGCCCCAGGGGTCACCACTGAGTGGGGTGACAAAATGCCAGGTGACACTCACCGCAGGGCCTGCAGTGCGCCCGAGCCACGCGTCTCTCCTGGTCCGCCTGCTGCCTCTCCCCCCCCCCAGCCATAGGGCGGCTGAGTGGGAGGAGGCAGGCAGATTTCTCGAAGGCCCCGTGGAGCATCTTGCCCTGGCTGGCCCCGCCCCCAGGCACAGGGCACACGCGCCGCCCCAGATGCCCGTTCAGCTTGCTCCACCACTGATAACATGTGCTCCATTCATCAGGTATATGGGGTGTGGTCTTCAGTTCTCACCTGTAATGCAAGAGGGGAGGTTAATATAGATTAGAGTGAAAAGGCATTGGAATGCAAAAAGTACAGCCTGTAACAATTGAGTTAGAGTTCACATGCACGCAAAAGGACCCTTCAATAGTAGTAGTAATTGGTGATGGCACAATCATCATAGCAGTGCTGATTAAAGCGATAACACAACTAGAGCTTAAATGTTTGCAAAACAAGCAGAAGCAGACAAAGATAGGAAGCACTTCTATACAGAGTCAGACCATTGCAATAATGTCCATACTAATTAGCAGTGCCTTTCCTGGATTTCAGACAGGATTCTCCGCCAGGGTGTTGGTGGGAATCAAACCTGAGACCCTGGTTTCTTCACCTAGGCATTGCTTCTTTGCTTCTTCCTCAAGCAACACAATCTGAAGACTTCTTGGGCAGGCACAGGAGTGCATATCTTTTGAAGCCTCTGCTCATGCTCCCTTGCAGAATTAGAGCTAGTAATAACACATTGCTGGCATCACACACTCTCGACTACTCAATAATTGGTCCAAGTAATTCCTGCATCTTCCCACTCCTGCCCTGGTTCTGATTCAGATACCTTAGAATCATAGAATCATAGAGCTGGAAGAGACCACAAGAGCCATCCAGTCCAACCCCCTGCCAAGCAGGAAACACCCTCAAAGCATTCTTGGCATATGCCTGTCAAGCCTCTGCTTAAAGACCTCCAAAGAAGGAGACTCCACCACACTCCTTGGTAGCAAATTCCACTGCCGAACAGCTCTTACTGTCAGGAAGTTCTTCCTAATGTTGAGGTGGAATCTTCTTTCTTGTAGTTTGAATCCATTGCTCCGTGTCCGCTTCTCTGGAGCAGCAGAAAACAACCTTTCACCCTCCTCTATATGACATCCTTTGATATATTTGAACATGGCTATCATATCACCCCTTAACCTTCTCTTCTCCAAGCTAAAATACCCAGCTCCCTAAGCCATTCATCATAAGGCATCGTTTCCAGGCCTTTGACCATTGTGGTTGCCCTCCTTTGGACCCGTTCCAGCTTGTCAGTCTCCTTCTTGAACTGTGGTGCTCAAAACTGGACACAGTACTCCAGGTGAGGTCTGACCAGAGCAGAATACAGTGGTACTATTACTTCCCTTGATCTAGATGCTATACTCCTCTTGATGCAGCCCAGAATTGCATTGGCTTTTTGAGCTGCTGCATCACACTGTTGACTCATGTCAAGTTTGTGGTCTACCAAGACTCCTAGATCCTTTTCACATGTACTGCTCTCAAGCTTCTCTGCCCAAAAGTGTGCGTATGGACTACCAGCATCCTGCAGGAATTACCTCTTTATATTTTTCTTCTTTTACCAGAGTCCCTATATCAACTACTAGCACATCTTCCCTCTCTCCCACCAGCCTCTCTTTGTTCTGGATTTCCTCATGCTTGGTAGGAATTTTCTGAACACCTTTGTGAACGCTGACAATGTTCACTGGTCAGCCAGCCACCCATCTAGTAAACTTTAACCTTCTATCAACACCAACAATCAATATCTTGAGCACATCTCACTTGGGATAGCTCTGTCAGTAGAGCATGAAACTCTTAGGATTTAGCTACACTCATCAATTATATCATTATAACTGAGCTATGTGACAACAGATGGTGCTGCAGAGCAGTGATCCACTGCCAATGTGGTTTTGCATTGAGAGCTTTTATAGTGTTTTCTCTTTTTTTTTGCTTTTTTCAAATCAGTGTAGATCCAACTTTACTCTCAGGGTTGTGGGTTCAAGCCCCATGTTGCGTGAAAGATTCCAATTCTACAAGTCTATGAATCTATTAATCTAATGGGTCATTAGGTAAGCCAAATTAAAATGGGTACCTGCTTGCCCTAGTTGTACCACTGAACATAAGCAAACTTAAAATACCCCAGCGAATTACTATCCATCCAGTATGTGGATGCAAAGCTCCATCACTCTACACATGGAGAGGTGGGAACTGGGATCCTGTGTGGATATGCGCTACTCAAAACCCTCTCTTCCAACGGGAAACGGACAAAGCAGATGCCCCCACCTCCAGAGGTGGATTTTGGGGAGTGTGACTGGTTCGCCTGCACTGAGTGAGCCAAGAGGGCACTGCGGGAGGTGCCACAACAATGCTGAATAGCAGAAGGTGAGATGCAGAGGAGGGGTGATGAATTTTGGCATTGCACAGGGTGCCGCTGAAATTTTAAAGCCCAAAGTCCTCCACTGCAGTGACCTGGCAGGACAGTAGATACAGTAGTGTCTCCAGGAATGACACATGTGGAAGCTGTCCTGACACAGCTGTTGTTTCTCTGAATATGGTGGTGTGGATGTGAGGCCAAGGATTGCTCCCATGAATCCAGCATTCCTGGCATTGAAGATGTGCAGCCCCATTCTCTATGCCATCCCATCCCTGCCAGGTAAGCAACAGTGTCACCAATATCAGGAGGGTGACTCTGCCTTGCCACAAAGGCCACTATTGTGTGGCTTGTCAGCGGATCTGCTTCCCATGCCCCCCCCCAGTTAAGTGACCCCTGTCTTATATTAAATATGGTAGGATCTTAACACAACCCTTATGATTGGTCTTTCCTTTCTCTGGCCCATTCTCTGAGGAGCCTGTCCTGTGCGTTCCAGAATGAGTCACTGTTCTGCATTTGCTGTCCCTTTGGTAGGAGCACTCTGAATACTTTGGGGCACACTGGCAATGTTCAGTGGCCAGCTGGCCAGTAAACTCTTAAATTCTTCTTACATCACTATCAATGATTTCATGAATGTATTGGCACATACCTAAATCTGCACCAGAGACCCTCGCCGCAGATGCTTGCACCTGCTGAACCTCAACATTCTTTAAAGGAGACATATTTACAATTAGAAAGGTTATCTGCCCCCTAACAGTGCAACTCTGCGCTTCAAAGGCTAGCAGAAAGCAAGAGGATGGCAAAATAGGTGCCTTCTCCACAATGCGCAGGAATCAAAGCTTGATGGATGGTTGCCTTCACAACATAGGAAGTCTTTGGTTGTCTCCCCCCTTAGTCCTGCTCAGAGTATTTGGTTAGGCCATGTGCAGGTGTAATCTAATAAAATGAACACTCACATTATTAAATATTCTGAGACAGGGCAACAGCTCTCCATACGGGTTATATCTGGCTGAGCTCTACCCAAAATAAACACGTTGAAATTAATTTCAGTAGGCCCGCTCTGAGGATGCCGCCTTTCAACTGCGGTTGAATCCCCGCTTCTCCTCACCCCAGAATATCTCTTCCTCCTCCCCACCACCACCCTTTAAAGTGCTTAATGCAACAATGAGCGAGGAGGATGGAGATGAGTTTGAGGTAAGTAGCTCTAAGGCTTAATCCTTTGTTGCTGCTGCTGCTGCTGCTGCTGCTGCTGCTGCTGCTGCTGCTGCTGCTGCTGCTGCTGCTGCAGGTCCCCGCTTTGCTTGTCACTCTGGACGCACAACGCAGGCAACTCCGCCACCTCTACATAAGCATGTTGGAGAATATACATAGAAGCGAGAGAGGCGCGGAGGGTGGAGAGAGAGAGCTTTCCCCGATTGGCTGGGCGATGCACAAAGACTCGGAGAGTCGCCATGGTCACGTGGCCCTGGTGGCTTCTCATTGGATCCCGCGCACGCCTGTTTCCTCTCTCTCTCCCCCCCCTCTCTTTCCACTTTGTGCGGTTGCTGATTTGAAAGGAGGAGGAGGGAGAAGGAGTGGATCCGGCCGCGGGAGAAAAAGCAAAGGGTGGGGGGAACAATATATATATATATAAAAAGGGAGGGAGGGTAGAAGGAGAAGGAACTCGGCGTGAGGCTGCTTGACAACGCGGAAAGGAGGAGGTGGTGGTGGTGGGGACAATGCCATGGTGCCTCCTCCCGCCCAGCTGCTCTCTGCAAGCCGGTTCTGTGCCACCGCCAGTCCGGGCGTAGGAGCGCAAAGAGACACCCGGCAGCCGCAGGCGCCGCCTCCTGGGAAGCTAGAGTCTCTGCGGGGGGGTTGTTGGTTGTCAATGGCTGGCTGACCCTCCACCCCCGATCCCCGTTGTCACCGGCGGTCCTCGCCGCGCGGGCAAAGCGGCTCCTGGCGCGGCTGAATGGGTGGGCGGGTGAATGGCTAGCTGGCCAGGCGGATGGAGGGATGCAAGAGACCCTGCGCGGCAACATCATCATGAGGACCTCGCCGCGGCGCCACGGGGACCTCGGCCGGCTCTCCCGGCTGCTGCTGCTCTTGCCACTCTGCTTCACGTGCGCGCTGGCCCTTGACTCGGGGCCGCGGAGCGCCACCGCCGGGCCAGCAGCAGCGGCAGGAGGCGGCGGCGGCGGCGGCTCCGGCTCTGACAGAGGGTCCACAGCAGCGGCATCGCCTGGGGGAGAGGTGCGCTCCGGTGCGGGAGCCGAAACGTCGTCTCTGCTCTCACCTTCGCCGGCTCCTACTCCTCTTCCCCGATCCTCTCTTCTCCTTCCCCCGCCGCCTCCTCTTTCGCCCTCGCCCACCACCCCGCAGCAATACGGGGGCGAGGAGGAGGAAGAAGGGAACGACATTGGTTCCTGGGCGGCGGCGGCAGAAGCAGGCAACGCAACTGGGATCCAGCCCACCTTGGCGCCCCCCGATGACCCCCCAACCCAGCCTGCTGCTACTGCGGGAGCACAAGGGGGCAGCCCCTCAGGCTCCGAGGGGCCCGGCCCTGAGGTGCCCAGCCCTGGCAACGCCGCTTCGGCGGTAGACGCGGCATCCCCGCTGGTTCCGCCGGCTCCTTCACTAGCCTCAGCGTCCGCGGCTCCCCAAGAACCGACCCTCAGCGTCTGGTTCAGCAGCGTCCCCACCGCCGAGCCCTCGTCGCCTTCCGAGGAGGAAGAGAAAGACGATCTGGTGGCCCATAGTGGGACAGGTGAGTGGGCGTGGATCGTTTGTGGGTGAGACATGCACATGCTTAAAAAAAAAAGCAAGCGTTTTGTATGCGGAGAACTTACAGCAGTCGGGATGAATGGACACGACTAACTTAGGCCAATTCATGCCCATGGGTCTATTCTGAGTAGTACGTCCTTGAACACAGCCAGTGCCATATTTATTTAAGTTCATTCATAAGTCAGTTTTATCTTGAAGTCCAGCGGTCCAATGTAGATGTGGTTCCCAGGTAACCTTACCTATCCAGCTTTGGCAAAGGCACCTAATGGCACCTAGTCTGATATTGCAGAGTTGGAAATGGTGCAGTAAAATAGCAAGTGAAAATCATTAGGGAGCTCCAGCAGCCCCCTAGGAAGGTTGCAAGGTTTGGGGTTTGTTTTTAACTGAGGGTGAAAGCTGAGGTGTGTGTGTGGGGGGGGTAGAAGATTATTGCTGGTGTGGAGAAATTGGTTGGAGAGAATATGTTCTCCTAATGCTTGGACCCAACAGGAAGATGAATGTGGGGAGATTCAGTACAGACAAAAACAATGACTTATTCTCAACAGTTAAACCATTGAATTGGCTCCCACAAGAAGAAGTGATGGCCCACTGTCAGTTTCAAAAGAGGGAACACGGCATGGAGGGATAAAACTATCCTAGGAGCCTCATAAGATGCCTTATATTGAGTCAAGCCACTGGGCAATCTAGCTCTGTAATGCCAGTACTGAAGGGCAGCAGCTGTCCAGGATTTCGGGCAGGGGACATTCCTAGTTTTAAGGGGAGGTGCCAGGGATTGAACCTGAGCAGGTAAAGCAGATGCTGGCTTGCTGAGCTGCAGCTGTTGCCTCAATGGCTACTCACTGTGGTGGCTATGTTTTACCTGAATACCAGACAACAGCAGCAGAGGTCTCCTGCTCTCCTGTCCTCTTGGGGAAGCAGGATGCTGAATTAGGAAGGCCTTTGGTCTGATCCAGCAGCGTTCTGCCTATGTCGTGTTTTCTGTGGATGCTCATTTAGAGATCTTGCTGTTACTAGTTGTTCTGAGCCTCAAGGCTAGAGGCGCCAAAAGGAGGGGAGATGCCTTGATTTGCCTCCAAAGGCCCCAAGACCTTTCTTCTTCTTTGGCGATCACTTGTAGCCGAGTAAGATTGTCTTCCATAAACACGATTTTAACAATGGGTCCGTAAGTGACTGTGGAGGCCAAAAACATTCCTATGTGTGGACTAACATTTCAGGAAGAGGGAGGGTCATGCACCCAACCAACCAGTCAAGATTTAACATTTGTGATGCCATCACAGTTGGCACAATATTATTAATGCCTCTAATATTAATACTACTGTAGTATTTGTATTAATGCTACTATTATTACTTATTTGTCATTATTACTTCATTTCAACAATTTGGATTCACTGTTTCTTTCAACTAATAGGCTTGGGATAGACCACTGTTATTAATATTTATTAATTGTTGTAGAGACTATTGTTGTAGAGACTAGGGAATAAATTGTTGTCACCTCATATTAATATGTACTACAATGTGTTTCTTACTTTTGTTTATACCATTGGTTGTCAGTACTTTTTTTGGGAGGGGGTATAATTTCTCTTTCTCCTCCTCGTGCTCCTCCTTGTCCTAAGCTAGGGATAAATGTTGGTCCCCTATTATGGGAGGCAGTTGTTTTCTGTTTTTGGGACCAGTTCCTCAGATAACAGATCATTTTGTGGAATGATTTTTTAAGGATGCTCAAAGACAGCAGCAGTTGTAGCAGTTGAAAGCAAAGAAGGAGAGTAAAATGAGAAGTGGTTAAAAGAGGCATGGAGAGAAATATATTCTTTGTGGGTAATATATTGATGGTGTTTGCTTGATGTTGGCCTTTGTCCTTGTCTATATTTTGAGGGTTTGCATCATTTGCAGCATATTCTGGCTACTTCTAATGCCTGGTGGTCTCCAGATGTTTTGGAGAGCAGTTCCCATCAGCCCCAGCCACCATTGGAGCTCTCACCCAAAACATCTGTAGGATACCAGGTTAGTATAAAGGTTGCACTAAAGCAGTTCTCCCTGTTCTGTTGCATTCCATGGCCTGGGGTAGGTACAACTCAAAAACACAAGTGCAAATTTTGTGGGGTGTTTTTAAATGAATTGTTAACTTGAGACATAAGGATGGCCTGAACATTAAATAAACTAAAACATTTAACAAACCCACTAGAGCTCCAGCATCCTAGTCAATCTTAATCAGCTAGATCAACCTCTTAAAAACTGTTTTAGTGACTTAAAAGTTGGCCCTGATTAATCAAAACAGTGTTCGTGTAATAGGTATTCAACATTCTTAAGGGGAGTGGCCATAGCTGAGTGTTAGTGCATCTGCTTTGCATTTGAAAGGTTCCAGGTTGAGTCTCTGGCACCTCCAGATAGAACTGGGGGAGACGCTCACCTGAAACCCTGGACAGCTGCTGCCTGTCCGTGTAGACAGTACTGAGCTAGGTGGACCATGGGTCTAGCTCTGTATAAGACAGTTTCCAATGGGTGATAGTCAACTAAGCTTTACTCAGAGTACACCCACTGACATTAATGAACATGACTAATTTAGGTCTATTAATTGCAATGGGTCTGCTCTGGGTAGTATTCAGCTGAGTTTTGCTTTGCAGAAATAGGATGCCTCTTTCTGCCTGCTGCCCACATTTTGTGTGTGTCATACAGCAGGGAACACCTCTTCTGAGACATGTAACTGGGGATGAGTGCATTAGACATCATGATGGTGACATTTTACCCCCCCCCCCACTGTCATAGGCAGTGTGCCTCTGATACCAGTTTCTAGGAGTCACAGGTAGGGAGAGTTGCTATTTTCACTCATGTCTTGCTTGCATGAGTTGGCCTCTGTGTGAACAGAGTAATGGACTAGGTGGACATTGGACTGATCCAGCAGGGCTCTGTTTATGCTCTTATAAAAATACATTGCCTTCCCTGCAGTAATGGAGCAATCCTAACTTTTCTTGTTGGGGAAGGGCTGAAGCTCAGGGTAAGGGCTTCTGCTTGGCATGCAGAAGGTCCCAGGTCCAGCCTTTGTCATTTGCAGGTAGGACTGGGAATGCTTCTGACCTAAAACCCTAGAAAGCTGCTGCCAGAGATTGTAGGCAATCCTGAGCTACATGGACTAATGCACCTTTTGCGAGGCCAAAATTCTGCACCCTCTGCTTCTCACCTTCTGTTCTGCTCAATTCACTCAGTGCTCAGTGTGGGGAAACCGGTTGCACTGCCCTAAATCTGCCTCTGGCACAATCCTGAACATGCCTACTCAGAAGCAAGTGGTGCTGAGTTCATAGGGACTTGATGCTTCCAGGTCAATGGGTGAAGGGTTGCAACCAAAATCTTGTTTCACCAGGAGTCTGCTCTAATTCAAACTGCCCAATGCTGTAGCAACATATTAGAAATACTTCCTCAGGTGGATTCCAGAACCAGAGAAATGTGTTTATGTTTTAGGCCATAAGGACTTGCACAATGGGTTGTATGAAACTGAAGCAGCTGAAGAACTATATAATTTCTCTCTCTCTCTCTCTCTCTCTCTCTCTCTCTCTCTCTCTCTCTCTCTCTCTCTGTGTGTGTGTGTGTTTAAAAAAATGTTCTGCCATTCTCTGATTTTGTTATGATAATGATATTGATAACAGTATCATATATTTTCATTAGTAATGCTTGACATAATAAAAGACCCTCTGAGCTGTGCATGGCTGGATGTGGCTTAACTGTACACAAGAAAGGGTCACGTCCATTGCTTCACCCACGTTTTGCCTCCAGCCCTGCTCACTGCTGTCATGTGGCCTCTGGAAGTTTGCCCAAGAGGGAATGTGGCCCTCAGGCTGAAAATATCTCCCCATCCCCAAATGAAATGCTTCCAATACCTATTAGTTTTTATGGGGTTGAGGGAAGATCCTGCATCTCCCCTTCCCACTGAAAAAACAACCTTGGACCTTGACTGTCTTACCCTGTGCTGGAGAGCAGAAGGTTCTGCAGACCAATGGAGAGGCTATTTGCATGGCATTTTTGACAGCTCCCAAGATACATTCCAGTGCACAAATCCCAGGGAGCCAGGGTGGTGTGGTGGTTTGAAGGTCAGATTAGGGATCTGGGAGACCAGGGGTGAAATCCCCATTTGGCCATGAAGCTCCCTTGATGTGACCTTGGGCCAGCTGGTTTTGACCTATAAAGCCTTAGAATCATAGAATCATAGAGTTGGAAGAGACCACAAGGGCCATCCAGTCCAACCCCCTGCCAAGCAAGAAACACCACCAAAGCATTCTTGACATATGCCTGTCACGCTTCTGCTGAAAGACCTCCAAAGAAGGAGACTCCACCACACTCCTTGGTAGCAAATTCCACTGCTGAACAGCTCTTACTGTCAGGAAGTTATTCCTAATGTTTAGGTGGAATCTTTTTTCTTGAAGTTTGAATCCATTGCTCCGTGTCCGCTTCTCTGGAGCAGCAGAAAACAATCTTTCTCCCTCCTCCATATGACATCCTTTCATATATTTGAACATGGCCTTAAACGGCTCAGGACCACAATACTTCAAGGACTACCTCTACCTCCAAGGATGTGGATAGGCTGCTTGGATGAGTGAAACTGACCACCTGTCTCCCTGATCCTTGCCCATCCTGGCTAATAAAAGCGAGCTGGGAAGGGCTGGGCGATGGGCTCCGCAGGGTGGTGAATGCTTCTTTCTGTAAGGGAGCTTTCTGAGACCCGCTGAAAGAGGCAGTTATTAAACCGCTTCTTAAAAAAACATCTTTGAACCCAGCCAATACGGCCAACTATCACCCAGTCTTAAATCTTCCATTCTTGGGCAAGGTGATTGAGCGGGTGGTTGCTGAACACCTCCAGGCATGCCTGGAGGATGCGGACCATTTGGATCCCTTCCAGATGGGATTCAGGCCTCATCATGGGACTGAAACTGTCTTGGTCACGCTGGTTGATGATCTCCGGCAGGCTAGGGACAAATGTGAAAGGTGTTTCCTAGTTCTGCTGGATCTCTCAGTGGCCTTGGATACCATCAACTACAACATCTTTCTGGGCAGTCTAGAGGGGCTGGGAGCTGGGGGAACTGTTATACAGTGGTTCCACTCCTTCCTTCTGGGCCGTGTCCAGAAATTGGTGTTGGGGGATGAGTCAGTTCTGTGTCCAGGGCAGCTGTCTACCAGCTCCATCTGGTACGCAGGCTGAAACCCTACCTGTCTGTGGACTGTCTTGCCAGAGTAGTGCATGCTCTGGTTATCTCCCTCTTGGATTACTGCAATGCACTCTATGTGGGGCTACCTTTGAAGGTGACCCAGAAACTACAACTAATCCAGAATGCAGCAGCTGGACTGATGACTGGAAGTGGCCACCAAGACCATATAACAGTGGTCCTGAAAGACCTACATTGGCTCCCAGTACGTTTCCAAGCACAGCTCAAAGTGTTGGTGCTGACCTTTAAAGCCCTAAATGGCCTCGCCCCAGTATACCTGAAGGAGCGTCTCCACCTCGATCGTTCAGCTGGACACTGAGGTCCAGCACCGAGGGCCTTCTGGCAGTTCCCTCACTGCAAGAAGTGAGGTTACAGGGAAACAGGCGGAGGACCTTCTTGGTGGTGGTGCCCACCCTGTAGAACGCCCTTCCATCTGTTGGGAGCCACCCAGAGTGGTTGGGGAACATGAGAATGGGCCTCTTCTGCAGTGGCTCCCCATCTGTGGAATGTTCTCCCCAGGGAATTTCACCTGGAATCTTCTTTAACCAAGCCTTTAGTTGATTGGATTTACATCCTATGCCCTTTTAAAATGTGAGGTTTTTTTGGGGGGGGGGTATTGGGTTGTTGTTTTTATTTTGATTATGTATTTTGTGGTTTTGTATTTTGACTTTATTCTGTTAACCGCCCTGAGACCTCCGGGTATAGGGCAGTATAACAACAACAACAACAACAACAACAACTTTGTGAGCTTGCTATCACTAGATGTGGGGGCAGACCCTAGCTTAGGTGTCTTTACAAGGGGATTAGGCAACTTTACGTAGGATGTGTCCATCAGGTGCTGATGGTTCTTAAATGGCAAAGCCAAGCCTCCAGATTTGGAGGCAGTCTATCTCCAAGTGCCAGCTGCTGGAGGGGAAGAGCAAGCGAGGGCTGTGCCCTTCCTGCCCTGCTTGTGGGCTTTCTCATAGACAGCTGGCTGGTGACTGATGGTAATAGGATGATGGAATAGATGGGCCAGATTTTGCTGACCTGATGCCCACCAGATATTTTGGGTGACAATTCCCATTGGCTGATAGGAGTTGTAGTCCAAAACATCTGGAGGGCATGAGGTTGGGGAAGGCTCAGATAGACCCTTAGTCTGATCCTAGAGACTCTTCCTGTGCCTTGTATCCCATACCCAGTTGCCTTGCCTGTGCTCTATAGCCTCCTAAATGTCTGCGTAAAAGAGGGGAAAGGGAAATAGTAACTGGCTGTGGCTAAGCCATTTGCCCTTGAATTCAAGGAACCCTGCAGGTGCTTTGATACTGACTCATGTCCACAAGCTACTTGTTGAGTGATTCCCCCTCTTCCCCATACTGGCTTAGCTCATGTTCATGGAGACTGCTGGGCCAAGGAAAGCAAATAATTGCAAATCTTGTCTTGAGAAGTTATTGGTTCAAGTGTGGCGGAGGAAGGAAGAGGTATATTTATTAAATTTGAATCCTGTTCTTATGTGGGCCTTGGAAGTGGTCTGCCTTTCCAGGGGCTGACCAGGTGCTTACCTGCTTAGCTTCAGTGATGCTGCAACAGCGCCAGGTGTCCCTGGATTATTACCGCACCCAAGGTTAGGTTGCCAAGGCACCTTTGCAGATGAATTCTGAGCCAGTGAGTCAGTTCCAAAAATAGCCTCCATATGTCCTTTGCACCGGCAAGGCTGCAGCAGTGCCAACTGCTCCCAAGTGAAAATTTAAAACCCCACGTGAAGCAATGAGGACACCCTGTTCAATAGTTGAGGCCCTTCTCTGGATGCTTTCTCTGAATAGGGGCAGAAGTTGGTGACTCAAGAAGGGACCTTTTCAGTAGTGGCTCCCTGTTTGTATAATGTTCTCCCCAGAGAAGCATGCCTTGCATCTTTGTCTATTGGTGGGCACCACACAAAGAATATTTTTGTTTGCCCAGGCGTTGGCTCTTAATTTGGAGGGTAGTTAGTTATGCTTGCAGCCTCTTGACTCTGCTTATCTTTTCAGTGGAGTTAGCAGGATTTGCCATTTACATATTTATGGGTGACCATTTTTAGATTTTTCTTCAAAATTAGATTTTGACTGTTTCATGTGTTACCTGTCTTGTCTTATTTTTTAAGCTGCTTTGAGACCCTTCAGTGAAAAAGTGATGAATAAATACAATACACACACACACCACAAACAAACAATATTTATTGCCCCATTCCTTTTATCCTAGCCTTTGAGGTAGGTTAGCCAGAAAACATAAGAAGAGCCTTCTGGATCAGGCCAAAGGGCCATATAGTTCAGCATCCCATTCTCACCATGACTGGCCAAATGCCTCTGGGAAGCCTGCAAGCTGGGCATGAGCAAAGCAGCACTCTTCCCACCTGCAGTTTCCGGCAACTAGCATTTAGAGGCATCCTGCCTCCAACCGTGGAGGCAGAGAGAGAGTGACTGGCTTGTGGTTATACAGTGAGTGCCTGGTTGTCCCTAGTCCATGCCTGATATAATACCTGTACCAGCCTTTTCCAACCTGTAGCCCTCCAGATGTTTCTGGTCTACAGCTCTCATTGTCCCTGACCATTGGCTATGCTGGCTGATAGGAACTGGAGTCTGCCAGCTGTTGTAGGGCACTAGGACGGGAAGACTGCCCTGATCTGCCACGAGTGCCCCCATAAATTCTGCCTCTTCTCAGTCAGCCCCAACCTTCCTGCCCTCTTCCTTACAACCAGTCCCCGAGGTGGCACTGCTTATCTTTTCCTCCTCGTCAATCTCTGTTGGCTTCCTAGAAACCAGCAGGGAGGAGCCTGGCTGCAAACTTTCCACCTGCCTTTGGCTCTGACTCCACCTAGCACTGGTGATTACTGCTTTATAGAGATAAAAACATGTGAAAGCGCGGAGGGTTTGGGCAGCCAGAGGAACATGTGATCTCGCTCAATACATGATCATGCAAGATGGAAATGAAATGCATTTCAAGCTTTTTGTGCAGTAACGAATTCAATGCACCAGCATTGCGGCTTCTCAAACCCCCACCTTTTTATATTAATAACTAGCTGACCTGGCCACGCGTTGCTGTGGTTCTTTCCTGTGATCCCCTCCCCCTGTCCCAGTCCATGACGTATCCTGCCCCTCCTACCTGCACCCCGGCTCATCCCTGTGTTTCGGTAGGATACCCTTCCCTCTGTTGTCCCTGGGGAGTGTTGGCCCCTCCCCCCTGTATCTCCATACCTTGGCCCCCACCCTTGGAGAAGGAACTGTTAGGTTCTGGGTTCTATTTCCCAGCATGCACTTTTGTCTGAGCCCTCTGTTGTCCCTGGGGAGTGTTGGCCCCTACCCCCGGTATCTTCCTACATTGGCCCCCACCCTTGGAGAAAGAACTGTCAGTTTCTGGGTTCTATTTCCCAGTATTTACTTTTGTCTGAGCCCTCTGTTGTCCCCTCCCTCCTGTATCTCCATACATTGGCCCCTGTGCACGCATCGTGAACATTTCTATATATTTAGATTAAGGATCGGGGGTGATGATGTGCCCTGGGACCCAGAGAACTACTTTAAAAATCCCGACCGGGTGTGTGTGTCAAATAGCGAAGCTCCACAGCCCTGTAGCAACAGACAGGCCCAGACAGAAGGAGGGCGGTCATATGGGCCACTTGGCGCGGGCCTCCGAATCCAAAGGGGGCGTCAGTCAGCATATTCACAATCAGTAAAATGAAAAAAGTAACAAAAGGGTTTAAAACAGGGGCACATTATCTACCTGGCCCGGGCCTCTGTTTGGCCCTGCAAGGACCTGGCAACAGAAGGCGCGTTCTGAAGCACCCGAGTTGTTCAGTTCCATAAAAAACCCAGGAAGTGGCAAGGGGAAGGTAGGGGATTATAAATCGAGGGGGGGGGGAATTGGGCACTGCAAATATCTGAGGACTTAAACTGGGGAGAGAAAGTGCATGGTTGTTGTTTTTTAAAAAAGACACAGAGGGTTGCACTCAGTCGTAGTATATGTGAAATGGAGGGTAATAGCCCCCCTTCAGATCCCCCTGAGCCTCAGAGTCCCCCTGAGTTGAGGCCAGATACTGTGGAGAGGGCAGGTTTCATCCCTGTGTCTCCCCCCACCCTGTTCTGACCCATTACGTATCCCTTCCTTCTATTCATTGGACCTTGTTGCTGGAAAAGGCCTGTTTTCAGTTGAAACTAAGGTGCTGCTGGAAGGAATTTTTTTATTTTGTTTTGACTACATCAGACATTGTGGCTAATCCCTGTGACTGCCCCCACGTGTCCTGATCCATGATCTATTCTGTTTTTCCCCCCCCTCCGTGACCGGCGTATCTCATGACGTTTTGAAGGATGGTATTTATTTTTGTCTTGTGGTTATTTGGTGGGGGATTTTTTTGGGGGTGGTAGTGGTGCTAAATTGTAAAGTAAAAACCCCTTGCCATGCCCCCAAGTGCGTTGCTGTGGGTTATCCCCCCCCCGAACCTAGTGGAGGCCTGGCAGCCTGACAGGAGCCTAGGGGTCTGATAATGGCCGCCTTGGTGGTTTCAGTTGCTTGGTTGATGATGTCATTTGGTTTGTGGGTGTGGCTTAGATTTCACAGGAAGGGAGGGGGTGGAGGAGGGTATAACGCCACTTGAGGGCGCTGTTTGACTTGGTGGAAAACCAGGTCTACAACTGCCCAGGTGTGTGATTTGAGGGATTTTTGTCCCCAACAACGCTCAGGGAATGGCCTGGATTGCTGTGTCAAAATTTCAGGACGATCGGTCAAGCGGTTACGGAGAAAAGTGGAAAATGCAGTTTCACGATTTTTACATTTACATATATATAGATAAATTTTATTTTACAACACTTCTAAAAACAACAACATTCAAATCAAAACATTAATTCCTACATATGTTAAAAAAACAGAAAATGAAAGTAAGATATACAGTAAGCAGAAAAAAGAAGGAAATAGAAAAAAACGAAAGAAAACCCCCCTCAAACATCCTCTTTTCAACATCTTTTTCATCTCACATATTCACAATAAACAAAAATAAAGACTTCCACCAACCACAAAACACCTCTTCAGTTTCATCTCTTCCAACTGCATTTCTTTGTCTTCTCAAATCTAACCTTATATATTGTCAAAATATATAAGGTTATATTTGAGCGGCTTCTCAAACTTTCAAAGCCATCCAAGATAAGGAGGAGAGTCTAATTCGATTATGGGGTGCAGCGCTCATCTCGTTTTTCAGGCCAGGGAAGCTGGTGTTTGTCCACAGACAGCTTTCCGGGTCATGTGGCCAGCATGGCTAAACTGCTTCTGGCGCAATGGGACACCGTGACGAGTGCCAGAGCAGCGCACGGAAATGCTGTTTACCTTCCTGCTGGAGCGGTACCTATTTATCTACTTGCACTGGTGTGCTTCCGAACTGCTAGGTTGGCAGAAACTGGGACAGAGCAATGGGAGCTCACCCCATCGTGGGGATTCGAACTGTTGACCTTCTGATCGGCAAGCCCAAGAGGCTCAGTGGTTTAGACTACAGCGCCAACCGCTCCCCTATATATATATCCCATACACATACTGTATAATATTTGAAGGGATATATTCTCCACCTGCTCTGAGCCTCTTTGCGAAGACCTGGACCACTTACATAAGGCCATATGGGTAGAGGAACATCTTAACTTTGCATCAGAAGCCTAGGAAATGATAGATTATATATAGGATCATAACCAGATTGCAGTTCTCCACAAAAAGGGGAGAACAATGTGGATTTCAGTTTATTTTGAAGCCTTGAGAGACCAAATGTTCAAGCGTGGGCCTTCAGGAATTTATCTCAATTTTAGATTTGTCCAGAATTGGGGGTGGGGGAAGCTGTCTTCTGCATCAGGATAGCTGGCTTGGGTGAATATCCCTCCCTTTCCTCCCTTTATGGTCTTGATCTATAATCCACACCGTGATCAACTCCTGCCTGGAAACCAATGTCCCCACTGTGGAAGGACGTGTGGATCCAGAATTGGCCTCCACAGTCACTTACGGACTCATTGTTAAAACCAAGCTTACTCGGCTACGAGTGATCACCAAGGAAGAACTACTAAAATGAGTTTCCATTTTAAGCTGTATTTTAATTAACGTTTTTGTTTGTTTTTGTTTTTTCTATTACATTTTATTATAATTTATATTGGGTGTTAGCCACCCTGAGCCTGGCCCTGGCCGGGGAGGGCGGGTTATAAATAAAAGTTTATCATCATCATCATCCTAGTATGTGGATGCCAGTGGCCAAGGGTTGGGAGGTGCTCTCTGGGATAGCTAATAAGAACATCAGAAGAGCCCTTGTGGATCAGGCCAAAGGCCCATCTAGTCCAGCATCCTGTTCTCACAGAGGCCAACCAGAAGCACAAGCAGGACTTTGGCACAAGAACCCTCTCCTCTCCACTACAGCCAGTAGTGGTTAAGAGCGGGAGACTCGTAATCTGGGGAACCGGGTTCGTGTCCCCGCTTCTTCACCTGCAGCTGCTGGGTGACCTTGGGCTAGTCACACTTCTCTGAAATCTCTCAGCCTCACTCACCTCACAGAGTGTTTGTTGTGGGGGAGGAATGGAAAGGAGAATGTTAGCTGCTTTGAGACTCATTTGGGTAGTGATAAAGCGGGATATCAAATCCAAACTCCTCCTCCTCCTCCTCTTCATTGGTTTCCTGTAAGTGATATCCAGAAGCATTAGTGCCTCGGACTGCAGAGCTGCCTTGTAGAAGAATGGTTTAGCTTAGAACATGCCTGGACTTTCTTTTGAAGCAATAAAGGGCTCACCAGAACCCTTCAGTGAATAAATAGGGTCTCTGGTAGCAAACTTAGGACCTGGGACCCTGTCAGAGGTGAACAGTATGTTGCTAGTGGGACAAATGGTCATGACTCGGCATAAGGCAGATCCTCGTACAACGTCAGACAGCTTTCCGCAACCTGATGCCCTCCAAATTATTTTTATTCCCATTATCCCTGACTTTTGGACATGCCATGACTGATGGGAGTTGGAATCCGAAAAAATCTGGAGAGGCATCATATTGCGGAAGGTTGCCCTAGGACAAAAGGCATTCCTTTGCCATGCGAAGCGATAACTTTTAAGGCTTGTTCACATGTTACACTGAACACAGGTAGAAGTTGTACAAGTGTTTGCACAGTCTGTACATACCGTGTTTTTCCGAAAATAAGACACCGTCTTACATTTATTTTTCCTTAACCCCCCCCCACAGTGGCTTATTTTCAGGGGATGTCTTATTTTTTATTACGCATCCAGCCTCGCCTCTTCCTTGGGGCCCTCCAGAACTGCGCCTAGCACTATGTCTTATTTTCGGGGTATGGCTTATATTGTGCAAATGCTTAGAAATCCTGCTATGGCTCATTTTATGGGTATGTCTTATGGGTAAGCAGCTCTACACACACACACACACACACACACACACACACACACACACACACACACACACACACACTGTCTTATAGAACACACGTGTGTGCATTCACACTTGATACTATGTTACATAGAGAATGAAAAAAACAAAATGTGCAAAAATGTACACCTTGCAGTGAGCTGCACTTATGTCAATTATTTTTCACCACTTGATTTCCATTGCAAAAGCATTTTGAAACATATTTAAGGAAATAACTTTGTAATGTGTCAGGAAGCTCCCTGCTACATTTTAAAATTGTCTCTGCTGCCACCAGTACGGATGTCTCAGCAGCACAAGCATTTTCTTTCATTGATCTTGGTTGTTCCTGTGATTTATAACCTGCCTTTCATCAAAACGGCAACTGAAACCCACAAAGCATTAAGAACATGAGAAAACACATCACCTGTTACTTAAATGATAGCAAAAAAGAGGCTAGGTGAAGGCATCTGAGAGGAGAGTTCCATAAGCTGGCAAAGAGCAGGGATCCACCAAAACGTTCACCAGTAGCTAGGTAAAAAGTGTATATTTTGCTCTGGCCGGAACACAGAATCAGGAAGAGTTTCCTTTACCCTTAGGAACATGGGAAGTTGCCTTATACCATGTATCCATCCATCCATCCATCCATCCATCCATCTAGCGGTCACTCTCCGGGATTTCAGACTGGCAACATTCCCAGCGGCATACGGAGATGCTGGGGACTGAGCTGTAGAGTTGGAAGGGGACCACAAGGGTTACCTAGTGCAACCCCTTGCAATGCAGGAATCTCAACAAAAGCATCCATGGCAGATGGCCAGCCAACCTCTCAGGTGCTCTACCATGCAAAGACTCTCTGAGTTTCTAGGGTGACTTCAGAAGCACAGGGAAATGGCAGCGGCACTTTGGAAATAGCCTTTTCCAACTTGCTGCCACTCAGATGTTTTGGACTCCCAGTTCAAATCAGCCCCAGGCAACATGACCAATGGTCAGGAATTAAATTAAAACCACGGGGTGTGGAAGGTACTTCTATGATCCTCAAGGCTGGCGCATCTATTTAGGCGAGCTAGGCAGTTGCCTAGGGCGCCAAAATGAAGGGGGCACTGGCCAGCCTCGATGACAAGTGACGACGACACGGCCGCCGCCATCGAGAAGAGGCCCCGATGTTGCTGGCTGGCTGGAATCTCAACATTTGTTGAGATCGGCGGGGCAGCCAGCGCGTGGAGCTTTCTGGGCAGTGGGCTGACCAATGGGGATGTTTGGCTCTGGTGGCTGGGGGCGGTGCTGTGTGTTTGGCGGGAAGGGAGGAAATGGCGCTGGCTGGGCGAGAGAGAGAGCAAATGAGGCAGGCCACGGTGGACGAGGAAGGCACTGCTGGCGAATCGGCGCTCGGGACAGCAAGAGCCTCCGGGAAGGCCGGTGGGCCATGGAGTGGGCGGGCTGGAGGAGGCAATGCCGGCACTCGTAAAGGCCGTGGGCGAGTGAGCGAGCGAGAGACCTCACGCACTCGCCCTCACGGGCCTTGGGCCTCAGCGGTGCACAGGCAAGGGAAAGACGAAGTGGCGGCGGCGCAGGGAACCACAAGCTCCGGGTAAGGAAGGCTCTGCACCTCAGTGATGACGGGGGCGAAGGGCCTGCCTGGCTTGGCGGCACAGAGCTGGGGCTTGGTGCCTTCGCACCTCTAGTCACCCGTCCGGAGGCGCTAGGACCCCGGTCATCCGTCATCCTGGCGCTGGGCTTGGCTGGCTGACTGGCTCCTGCCCGTGCCGGCTCCCTCCCTCCCTGGCTGGCTGTCAAACGGCAAAGCGTCAAGGGCTGTCCCAACACTATATTTCTGCCCTAGCAACCTTTTTCCTAGCAAAGCCCCGCTCACCACATGCTCCTGGGGCGAGAAACCAGGAGAACTCCCCCTCTTCCTCCCCCCCTTCCCCTTTTGCAGCTGCTTACAATAACTCCGCTTGTGCTGCAGGAAAGTCCATGATGTGTATATGCATGTGTGTAAAGATGGGGTGGGATCAGGAACAGGAGGATGTCATGATCGCAGAGATCAATGTGAACAGATCCTTTGGCTTTTTGTTCTGTTTTTATAAGCATTGGGTGTCTTCAACCTAGATGGTAGCAACTTCCCCCTGTAGTGCAATGCGAACAGTGCCTACTCAGAAGTAAGCCGTATTGTATCCAATGGGGAAGTGGGGTTAGAATTGCAGCCTCGATTTGTCAAAAACAATGAGTAAAATCCTGCTTCTCCCCCCCCAAAAAACCCCCCACATCACCACCCAGTTATGTGGGCTGCAGTCAGACACTTCGGGTTCTGTAGCTCCTGAGCCACCTCCAAATTTGAAACAAGTGTGAGGCATGGAACTGGAATAAATGGTGCAAAATGGAAGGTCTCCAGTTCATGAATTTGCAAATAGAAACCCCAAAAGGGGCCCATTTTCTCCTTTTGCTGCTGTCCTGCTTGGTGTGTGTGTGTGTGTGTGTGTGTGTGTGTCACAGACACATAAGCAGGAGCTGTTGACAGAGGCTAACACAGGAAACAGCACCTGTGGCGATGCTTGATCAAGGCAAAACCGGGAAACTGGATCTTTTAGCCTCCTTGTAACATATTGCTACTGTCTCTGAGCTTTTTGCAAATGGCTCAAGCATGTTGTTGTTGTTTAGTCGTGTCCGACTCTTCGTGACCCCATGGACCAGAGCATACCAGGCACTCCTGTCTTCCACTGCCTCCCACAGTTTGGTAAGACTCATGTTCGTAGCTTCGAGAACACTGTCCAACCATCTCGTCCTCTGTTGTCCCCTTCTCCTTGAGCGCCCTCAATCTTTCCCAACATCAGGAAAGTTTTCTCTTCTCATGAGGTAGCCAAAGTACTGGAGCCTCAGCTTCAGGATCTGTCCTTCCAGTGAGCACTCAGGGCTGATTTCCTTCAGAATGGATAGGTTTGATCTTCTTGCAGTCCATGGGACTCTCAAGAGTCTCCACCAGCACCATAATTCAAAAGCATCCATTCTTCAGTGATCAGCCTTCTTTATGGTCCAGCTCTCACTTCCATACATCTGTCTCTGCTTTTTAAGATGCTGTCCAGGTTTGTCATTGCTCAAGCATGCTAGTGTGTAAATCACGGGGAACCTCAGGTCTTTACCCAGCCCACCAATGCTCTCTTTACCACCCCTGCTTTTATCCTTCCTCATGTGTTTTGGCCTGGTTGGGATGTGTCCTTGAACTCAGTTACCCTTTGTCTGGGGAGCGGGTGGGTTGTGGGATTGTGGAAAAAACAGTGCACTGCACAAAAGTAAAATATGGGGGGGCCTTGCCTATGGCCCTGACAACCACTGGAATGTGGGTCCCGGAAGGATTGTGGCCCTTGGCTGAGAAAAGGTTTCCCACCCTTTATGCAAATCCAGACAAGGTTGACACTCCTGAAAGTCACCTTTGAAGCTGCATGCTGTTTATGCAAGAGATTGCCTGTTTGAAACCTTAGAAATGTTTCCGTTTCCGTGACACCACTGAATGTCTCATTGGCCTTGGCCAAGATACTTTTCCTTCCTGTTTCATTTGCCACATCACCTCATCCTCACAACGCCCACCTGTTTAAGAGGATTCCCTGCCAAAGCTTGTGAAACTCTTTGAAGTTTAGAAATGCAAATTATAATGATTAATGCTGGTTGATCTCTCTTAGCTCTGCTGCCTCCCCAGGGCACCAGGGATGACTTGAGGATGTGAAGAGAACACTTAAATCAGGGGTAGGCAACCTAAGGCCCGGGGGACAGATGCGGCCCAATCGCCTTCTCAATCTGGCCTGTGGACGGTCCGGGAATCTGCGTGTTTTTAAATGAGTAGAATGTGTCCTTTTATTTAAAATGCATCTCTGGGTTATTTGTGGGGCATAGGAATTTGTTCATTATTTTTTTCTGGTCTGAGGGACGGTGGACTGGCCCACGGCTGAAAAGGTTGTTGACCCCTGACTTAAATGGTCCAGGCGGCCAGCTTCTGAAATTTTAGTACAGCCCCAAGAGGAGTGGAGGCTACGGCACCACCGCTGACATCCCTCCAGACACCCCCCTGCCATTCCTTCCACACCCAGCCACCCTTGGCAGCATGTTTTTTCCCCAACACCCCACTTCTTTCTACCCTTCCACAACTACAGCTCCTTCAATTTGCTGCAGGCAAATTTAATGGGGGGGGGGGAGGGCAGGTGCTTTGCCTAGTGAACTGCTGACCTAGTGAGTGCGCAAAGGGTCTCCCTACTCATCCATTAAACTTCACTGCCAGCACATTTAATGGAGGAGGACAGGCACTTTGCACATCCTCCTCCCTATCTGCTATGGATGCTTTCTGCATTGCAGGGGGTTGGAGTAGATGACCCCCAGGGCCCCTTCCAACATTACAATTCTATGATATTCTCTCTCTCTCTCTCTCTCTCTCTCACACACACACACACACACTTCATACGAGGTGCTGTGCCTGCAGCTTAATCTGTGAGGATTCTTAGGAAAGGTGAGTTGATGCACATCAGACAACAAATTAAAGGGCAGTTAATAGGTAGCTTGTTTGTTTACCACCAGTGTGTTAGGTTGCTAGTTCTCACCAGCCTCAGTCACTAGGCTTGGTCTCTAAGAGACCAGCAGGTGGTGGGGTAGAGGACTTGCCTTGCAAGCCAACCAGCCTCTTCCAGAAGCCCTGGAGAGCCACTGCTATCATTGCAGATGGCCTTGGGTTGGATGGACCAATGCCCTGGCTCAGTCTAAGGCACTTTCCTCTGGGTCACATAGAGAACCTGGCCCGGCTGGCGGGTGAATCTTACTTCCACTCTGAAGATGAGACTGTGTCCTCCACCACAAGGGCAGCAGGATAGCTTAGCAGGTGATGAGCAGCTATGGTAGCAGGGCAGATACAGCTCTGTCCTCTAAACACTCCCTTGCCACTGCCCCCCACCCCCAAAGCTGCTGCCTGAGGCTTCCTTCTTCCTCATGGTAAGGCCTGTTCTGTCCCAAACCTGACAGTCAAGGATTTTGACCCATGACACGTTTAGTCCTTCTCTCACTTGCCCTGGGCAGACCTGGAGGGTTTTTTCCTACATGGAGTCATCCGCCTTTGATGAATGCCAACTGTCCTGTTTTCTCTTGTGAAAGCTGCCTGGTGTGGAACGCAAACCAGCTTGGCTTTGATATAAAAGGTGTGGGCTCTGGTCGTCTCTGCACAGGGGGTGGTCAGAATCACAGGCCTCTCGCCAAGAGTCCCAAGTTCCAGTGTTCGAAATTATCCAGGCACCAGGCATGTTTTGTGACTGGTGCAGGTCCAATTGCGACCATGTGGAGGTCTCTGGATGCCAGGCTGGCGGCTGAGGAAAGCAGAATGTCACTTAGGACTCAGCTATATAGCTGCAAATAAAACGTTTTAAGTGTGTTGTTAAGTACAATATACAAATGTGACAGCAGATGGCGATGGCGAGCTATGGCATATTCAATATATTTTTTCCCCCAGAACTTTTTTAAAAAGGATTTTCACAGCGTTTTTTATATGTATGTAGATTCCACCCTAGGGAAGGATCTGAAATATTTTCCTTGAAGCTTGAATTAGTTTTATTCTGGATTGTTTTGTTGGATGTTTTAACGTAAACCACCTTGAGATTTGGACTTAAAAATATAAAGTTAAGTGAAGGTGGTTGAGTCCTGAGGACCAGATAGACTTGGTGCCCCCCCCCTGTTTTTTGCCCCTGGGCTTGGACTTCCCATCCCTCATTTATACCCTGTTGTTTGGAGAAAATGGAGCTGGCATTTTTTTAAAATAATAATAATAATAATTTGATTTATTAAAAGTGTTTATATACGGCAGGGTCCCCAAACTAAGGCCCAGGGGCCGGATGCGGCCCAATCACCTTCTCAATCTGGCCCACGGATGGTCCGGGAATCAGCGTGTTTTTACATGAGTAGAATGCGTCCTTTCATTGAAAATGCATCTCTGGGTTATTTGTGGGGCCAGCCTGGTGTTTTTACATGAGTAGAATGCGTCCTTTCATTTAAAATGCCTCTCTGGGTTATTTGTGGGGCATAGGAATTCGTTCATTTATTTTTTTTCAAAATATAGTCCGGCCCCACACAAGGTCTGAGGAACAGTGGACTGGCTCCCTGCTGAAAAAGTTTGCTGATATACGGTGTTTCAAGGCAGCTTGCAGCAAATCACAATCTAAAACACACACACACACATTTATAAAATCCAGTATTTTGCAGGTGAAGTATTTATTTATTAGATAATTAATCTCTCCCACCTTCATTATTGCTGTTTCCAGGGCTGCTGGCATCATATCTATTAATTTACGGTAATTATGGCGTGCCAGTTTTATCCTCACGGCAACAGATTAAAAATGTGAGAAACTGAGAGAGCTGCTGCCAGTCAGAGTGTACACTGTTGAACAAGAACAAGATGGACTAATGTTTACAAACATGCATACATACACTGAGGTAAAATGTTCATAAAAATGTATATATTTGTGAAAATAACATATAAAAATGCATCCTTTTATGATAAATTTCTCCCCACTCCCTCGCATGAAGTCCAAAGCATATTTGGAGGCTGGGGAAATCCCAAGTGTGCCCTAAGTAGCCAGGCCTTCTTACTGCTGACCACGTTATCCAGAATGATAACCCTCTTGCAAATGCCTGTAGCAGGTGATGCTCAGATATTAACACCAGCTTGGGGGAAAAAACCACATAATTTATCTTAAAAAACAATTGTAAACTAGAAAACACATAATTTATCTTAAAAAACAATTGTAAACTGCTAAAAGCATAAGTCGGGTTGGAATAACACTTGTAGTTTAATGCTGAATTTCGGATATAATGGAGATGTAAAAGATTTGGATGCAGGCGGATACGGTTAACAAAAGGACCCACAAAGGGGAGGAGGGAAGTTCAGGAGATTCTTTGGAATCTTGTTTTTACAGTGGTACCTCGGTTTGTGACCGCAACCCGTTCAGCGGAGGTGGTTGCTCGCCGAAGCAGTCGCTCCCCGAAGGCACACTTCTGCGCATGTGCGAGCTGTGCAGATTGCTTCTGCGCATTCGACGCCATGGAACCCGGATGTAAACACTTCCGGGTCCGCGGCGGTCACTTGCTGAAGCGGTTGCAAACAGAGGTAGACATAAACCAGGGTTTGACTGTATGTTGGATAATTGATGGTAAAACTTTAAACTGAAAAACTTTTTTTAAAAAAAGACCACCACCAGCTGTTAAAATGCAAAAAAGAAAAAAAAGAAAAACTACCTCTTTCCTGGGAAAGGGAAATGTTTTTCATGGTTTAAAATAGCTATGCCTGATACTCCAGAAACTTCAGACAGCCATTTCTTTTGCTTGTGATAAAGCGGAAAAGTCCTCTTGGGCCCAACCTATCTCAAGAGAGAGAGAGAGAATGTAGCAGAAGCAACATCAAGATAAGTAAAAACAATTTACATAAGTGGAGCACAGCCTCATCTGTGGGGATAGTAAATCTAGGGCATAAAATAATGCCCAGTTAAGACTCCTAAAACACATTTGTGCCTTGGTAGCTAGAGGAACTGCAATATTTGGCATTTACCAGGGACAGGTCCTATTTTCAAGCAGGGATATTTACAGAAATACAAGGGGGAAAACCCAACTGCATAAGTGGAGCACACCCTCTTTTGTGAGGATAAAAAAAGGGACATAAAACAAGATCCCATTAGAACTGCCAATGTGTATTTATTCTCTTGGGGGTCAGAGGAACTTCAGCTTGTGGTATTTACCATGGGCAGGTAAATCTCTGGCAGGTTAATTACTGCTTGGGATATTATTATTATTGTTGTTATTATTATTTTTGAGGGGGATTAAAATATTTAGTTAAATTGCACAAGGAACTGTTCCACTGCCATCCCATTACTGCTTTCCAAACAGTAAACATTGATGAATGTCATTTGAATTTCAGCAGCTTGTCCCCAAGAAGTAGAAGATCCACGGTGAGATTACAAACATTCTGCTGTGCCAACCGGGCTTCCTTTTCTCTCAGACTGTTGGAAGTTCTAGTCTGTGGGAACTCGGATGTAGGTCTGTGCATGTCCTGATCAACTCAGATTATGAGGCATGGAGTCTAGCAGAGAACCAGCTCTTTTGCACCTGGTTCTGGTTGGTGGAACTCAGGGTTCCACTGAAAAGCAAACGAGAGCCTTTTGTCCTCACCAGGATGTACAGGTGTCCAATATCTGCTAGATTATCCACTTTATAACCATCCTGACCAGACATAAGGTCAAGGCAGGTCAATGGTTGCAGAACCATGGATAGCTCCAAGCAGGCCGCTTGCTCCAACAAGGGGTCAAGATGGTGAACTGTGACCTTGTTCATCTCTTCCACAGTCTCCCAAGGGCCTGAATGTTCTGGTTCCTAAAGGGACAGCCCCATTGCATGGGAGATGGCTGCTTCGTTGCCCTTTTGAGAGCTCTTACTGTGCTGTTGGGTGGGACTCAATTCCTCGGATGAGCCAAGCTCAAGTGTAGGCATCTGTGATGGTCCTGATTGAGGATTCTGGCCACCAGTCTCAGGTCCCTTCAGGGGGTGGGGCTGGATTCAGGGGGTACTTGTCAAAGTGCCCTCTGGAGAACCCCTGTTACAGGGGTGAGGAACCTTGCTCAGTCTAGGGGCCACATTCCCTTCGGGGCAACTTCCTGTGGGTTACATGCCAGGGGTAAAAGTATGGTAGGTGGAGCAATGAATGTAAACTGTACCTTGCACAGTAGGCTAGTTTCTACACACAGCCCTCTCTATCTTCTATCCAATCAAGCAAGCAAGCAAGCAAGCAGGAGGCACCATCAGTGTTCAAGACATATTCCAGCCAGGCAAAATGTGTGCCCTGGAGAGAATTCTAAGGGTCAGTCAGAGAGGCCCTGAGGTTCCCTATCCCTGCCTTGTTATATGAGCTGGCCAGCTCTTCTATTTATGATTCACCAGATCAGCCAGACCAGGCCTTGCCAGGGTCATGAGTTCCTGCCACCTGCCCAAAGTGGCCGTGCACAGAAGCCCCACCCCCCTTCCCACTGAATTCCCACCCCTCTTGTCTTACATTTCCATTTTCCTGACTGTGGCTGGGGTCGAATGAGATTTGCCCAGAGGGCAGACACACACTTGCCCAGAGGACACAACTTCTGCCCCCCACCCATTAAAAGCAGCCTCCAAATTAGGGGTAGGAAAACACTTTCAGCTGTGGGGTGGTCTGTCTGCCGCTGGTGGGCAGGGCCAGAGATGAAAGTGAGTGGAACGTTGGCAGAAGTGTGCAAGGCAACAGATGGCACATTTGTAAAGTAGCCATACTTCTCTCATACACCTCCACCCAGGCACACAAGAGGCATTATCACAGCCAAGGCACATATCCCAGCCAGGCAAACCCACTCAAGGAGGGTGCAGCATAGGGCAGGGAGGGCATGACCTGGGAAGAGTCCTGAGGGCTAGGTGGAGAGGAATGGAGGGTTGCATTTGGACCTAGGGGGCTGAGGTTCCCCATTCCTGCTGTCGGGAGAGCCTAGAAAGCAGCTTAACAAATTTCAGGGGGACTTTATAGCCAGCCTCTAGTCCAGTGCAAAGAATTGGGATTGTGTACCCGTGTGTGTGTTGTGGTTAGCAGAAAAAAGGAATGAATCACCCACGTCACATTTAATGGCATAGAAATCTCTATGGCATTGAGCAGAAAAGGAATGCAGCCCTGAAACAATCCACCATATTTGGAAAGATCGAAACAGCCCTGGGTGCATTCATGCACTGTCAGTGTGTTTGCATGGGACATTGTTTGCAGACAGCAACATGCAATGTTAGCAGAAAGTCTGATCAGCCAGCCTTCCCCCACCCCCAAATCAGGCAGAATGTGACTTGTTTTGTTTTGGGGCGCTGTCCAATCCACTATTGCCCCAGTACCTTAGGACATAGCTGCCAAGTTTTCCCTTTTCTCGTGAGGAAGCCTATTCAGCATAAGGGAAAATCCCTTAAAAAAAGGGATAACTTGGCAGCTATGCCTTAGGATCATGTCACATGTTACCAAATTCCCATTTAGAATGTAGGTTTAACCAACAGAGATGACAGGCCTACTTGCTTATCCATCTTATTGTTACATGCAAGATGATTTTCTACCTTAGGATTCAGGAATGGCTTTTAGCTCAGTGACAAGAGTGCATGCTTTGCATGCAGAAGGTTCTATGTCCATTCCTTGGCATCTCCAGGTAATTCTAGAAAAGCACTCTGCCTGAAACCCTGTGTAGAGCCTTTGGTCCAAGGGTGGTTTAACAGTCAGTTCTTCCTCCCAGGGAATTCTGGGGATTGTAGCTCTGTGAGCACTTTTAGTACCTTAACCCAACCATGGTTCCCAGGAGGGTTGGTTTTTTTGGGGGGGGGGGGCTTGATATGATGCTGCTTTAAATTTATGGTGCAGATGGTGCCAACATTAGGTTCCACCTTCCTGACCATTGGCCATGCTGACAATTGCTGATGGGAGTTGGAATCCATCAACATCTGGAGGGCCACAGGTTCCCTTGCCTAACAGCAGTTAATAAAAAGCAGATTGAAAGAAGTATGTCTTAAGAGGGTTGAGCAAACAACCAGGGATAGGACTTGTGGCAAAAACAAGGAACTGCCTAATGTCAGTGGGTTGCTAACCGTACATTGGGATAGGAATTGCAAAAACTGTCTTTCCTAAATTGCTTCAGTTTTAAACCAGCAATGTTCTTTTGCCTCTGCTAACCATAAAAGTTAGGAGTGGGTTGGGGCTAATTAGGTTGAGATCCAGAGCTAAGGATGTGTCAATGGCCTTAGACTCAGTCCTCTTCCCATATGGGGTTTGTGGTCATTGGCCTGTTTTACAGGGCTGTCAGAAGGGTTACTGAGGTAATATCTGTTTAAAGCAGCTTTTGCACATGTTGGAAAAGCAGGGAAGATATTTCAGAATCTGATGCTTTTGATGGTTAAAAAAATTCCACATTCTTTTTTAACTTCCAGTATGTCAACACTGACTTAAACGGTTCTCATCTACTTGGGAGCTTACTAATCTATCTACTTCTTCTATTCTCTCTAAACTAGGGTGAGGATGGAGGTTCTAGGTGGCATGTTTTTTGAGGATTCACCCTGTTTTGTTTGCATGGGAATTAGACAGCATTGGCTATTTTATGGGAATTCATCCTGATTTGTTTTTGGAGAGGTTAGATGACGTTCCATCAAAGCAAGTGTTATCATGAACTTCCAGTGCACACACACACACACAAACACACACCCATCACTTTCCTTATGGCAAAAAAGTACAGGCCAGTGTGGAGTAGTAATCGGAGTGCTGGTCGGGCACCTGGGAGAATAGTGTTCAAATCCCTGCCGTCCTGCTCAGCCATGAAGCTCACTGAGTGGCCTTGGACCAGTTGCTGTTTCTTAGCCTAGCCTTACCCCACAAGGTAGTTGTGAGGATAAAGCGGTGGGTGGGCCAAAATGTCCATGCCGCCTTGAGCTCCATAGAGGACAGGTGAGATATAAATGCAATAAAATGAATAAAAACAAAGACCTCCCAACCCACTATAATGGTGCAAGCCAAATTTGCCAGTTCATGCCTGAACCCCACGAGAAAAGAGAAAACAATGTGAAAGTGTTCTTAGTCCAGGGAATGGCCAGGAATACTGAAAATCTGCCATTCAACCAACAGTTGCAGACTTAGGTAAGTCAAAAAGGCAGTTACCAGTAATGCTTGCTCCCAGGATTGAGAGTGACAGCCTCTGCTAAAGATTCTGAGATTAGTGAGTGTGTGCAGTGGCTTAGGAGCAGAATTTTCAGCCCCAGCTTCTCATAGCTCTCTCCCTTTCTCCCCCAAAATATTGCAATCCCGGCTATTTTGCAAACCGCCCTCTTTCCCACCTGCTGTGTTCTGTGCTGCTGGGCAGAGCTGCACTAAGCAGTGTTGGACATTGTCTGAGTCAGCCTTGCTGCTCATGTCGGGTGTTCCAAATGCGGAGAGGGGGTAGATTTTCCCTGTTGTCTTGTTACACCCTCTGAAGCTCTGTGTGTCTGGGAGAAAGAGGTAGTCCCTGACCCCCTTCCTCACCTCTGGCTCAGTGTGGTGCAGTGCTTAAATTGCTGGACTAAGACCCGAGAGATACCTGGGTTTTCATCTCCCATTAGCCTTGAAGGTTTCTGGGTGACTTTAGACGAGTCACAGCCGCTCAGCTTAGGATAAAATGGAGGGGGGAGAAAGCCATATTGAGCTCCTTGGAGGGATAGTGGAATATAAATCTAATAATAAATACATGTATACAATGGGATTGCTGTCAGCATTGGGCACAGATTTCTGCTGCCTTGGAGTCAGTATATTTTCCAGCCTCTATGTCAGAATATGTCCCATGCAGAAACATGAGCCCTTCTCATATGCCCTAGAATTTTTTTTCTTCCATTTCTGTGGGCACCTAGACATCCCTTTCAGCCGTTTCAAACAAAACACCTTTAGCACTGCAGCCAGTGTCCTCAAGGCACTTTGCACCTGCTGGCTTCACAAGATGCATGTATCAAGAAAGGTGGTATAAATGTAACAATCAAAAATAAATTCCAGGATGGAGAGAAAATTTGAACCCCTTGTCACCCTCACCAGAGGGCAATGGAATACTAGCCATGGCAAGGGTTGTGACCGGAATTATGGAACATATTTTATCATATATGCTAATAGTTAAGTTTCCCACATGTGGATCCTTATGTGGACAAAATGGCGCCTGCCACACACATACCACAGGGGAGATATCAGATGTACAGACAATTTTTTTAAGCACTAAGCATAGGGGACCCCCCTCTCAAACAGCCAATGAGGGTTTGGCATGCTCGATAGAATGCTGACTGGTTTTATTTTCAGGCAGGTTGTGATGAGGAGGAAAAATGAAGCTACAAGTGGAATAGAGTATCCTGGAAAAGAGTATGGCTGGCTGGCTAGAACCCTGACCAGGAGCATTCTGCACAGCAACAGTTTGTTGCAGCTCCCACTTGTATGTTCAGGTGTCCTTTTTTCACTGCAGAAGGCTCCTCCATTTCAGCCATAGGAAGATTTTGGGTACCCTGGTGGTATTTGAAATATGCCCTTGAAAACATTCCCTCCTCCTCCTCCTCTTCCTGCATTATCAATCAGCTATGGGTCAACCAGTCAGACTTCCTTCACCAACTTCCTCCCCCTGTTTTAATGCTGTTGCATCCAGTCCAGGCCTATTTTTATTGACATCTGTGCTTTGACTACTGCCTGCCTTATATTAATTAATAACATCACTGAGACTCTGTGTTTTCGTCCTGTATTATTTATGGAAACGGCACCATGCTGCACAGCTGATTAATGCCACATGCATTTTTAATATACTCTTCTTTTTTTAAGTTGTGTGATCTCTGCTAAGTGTGTGTGCTGTGTGTTTTGTCATCATTGATGTTCCTGGTTTGTTCCACAACTTAAACCTTTAGTTCAACAGCTCCCTTTAATCAGTTCTCCCTCCCTTCTCTGAGCAAACTTTAATCCATTTTTCAGTATTCAGGCCTCTCTCATTGTTTTTGTCATTTTTAATAGTCACCCTCTGCTTCTCCAGATGATCTGCTTGTTAAGGATTCTCCTCCTCCTGATTTTTTAAATTTATTTTTGCATAATTTTTGTGGGAATGTTTGTTGATGCCAGATATTTATGGAGTATTCAATCTGATTTCTTTGTGGAGAGGTGAGATGGTGTTATGCTAAGCATCAGCTGTGCCAAACCTTCCAGTACGTTTCCCTCATCGATTTCTTTATTGTGAAAAGACCAAGGGGTTATTTTGGTTCAAGGGAAAATAATAGGCATAAAAGGAGAATCCCCTGGATGCCAAGACCCAGGTTTGGGGCAAGCACTCTTTGGCGAGAGTACTCTTTCTGCAGAGATTTAAAATCACAAAACAAGCAACAAAGTAAAGCGTGGGAATATAAGAGCCATGTGGTCTAAGCTTGGAGCAACCAGCTCATACCTCACACATTGAGCTACTTGGGTAGACTGGAAGAGAACAAAAAAAGCTTGATTATCTATGTTATACAGGGCAGGGGGAAGAGGTCGCCTCATTGCACGAGAGCGCCAAGTCAACTTTCATTGCATAACCTAAATTTGCCAGTATGTGACCAGGTCTCACCAGACACTAGCAACAGCAGGGGTAGTCAACCTGGTGTTCTCTGGGTGTTGTGATCTGGAATTCCTGTTGTATGCTGGCTGGGGTTGATTGAAGCTGTAGTCTGAAACATCTGCAGGGCACCACACCGGCTGCCCCACATTTGGAACTCCCTCCCTAGAGAAGCCAGACTGTCTCTCTCCTTGCTGTCGTTCCGCTGGCAGGTGAAGACCTTCTTGTTCCAACAGGTTTTTGGAAATGAAAGGGCTGGTGCTGTGCTGTTTTAATTGTAATTATTTGTATGCTGTTTTAGGTAGGTAGGTAAATAGGTAGGTAATTAGATAGGTGATAGATAGATAGATAGATAGATAGATAGATAGCAGATCAATGGCTAGATCAGATCTCATTTCAATATATTGAAGGCAGTGCTCTTAAAGTCAATAGCTGATGAGGTTTAAAGGGTAACAGCCTGGGTTTCCTAGGGGTTCCCACCTTTCTTTCTGAGTTTATCTGATTTTGGGGAATATGACACAACCACATTTTTTTAATTATTTGAGAAAATTAATTTGCTCCATACTTTAATTCACTGTTTCCTTGGTTTGCCTATCTCCATAGTAAGCACCCAACAGATTAAAACTGTTTTTGGCTTTGCAGAAAGGTAGTAAATTAACGAGGAAGTTTATGCTGAAGGCAAAGACTTAAAACTTTTGTATGCAGCTATGCCTCTCTTTGCAGAGTAGATTTAAAAACTGTCACTTGTGGATTCATGTGAGCCATTTAGATGGCCCGGTGTGACTTCTCACGCACATCCCAGCCTTTTAAGGGTTTACAACCTGGGGGAAATTAACTCGTTTCATAAACAATAACTAAAGACCATTATGTTTTCTCTAGCAGCACACATTACAGAACTGTTCTTTAAAAAGCTCTGCTATGGATTTGTTCTAAAAGATTCATCCAATGTAGCTGAATGTGGGAAGATTTCAGGACAGAAAGAGAGAATTCACACAGCACATACTTAAGCTGTGGACTTTTGCTTCCGCAGGAATGGCCACTGGCCACTGACTGGGATGGCTTTGAAAGAGGGCTGGGAAATTCATGGTGGTTAAGGCTGCCAGTGGCTGCTATATGCAGCAGCTCCATTCTACCACTGTATATGCAGCAGCTACCTTCAGCACTGGAAGCAGTTATGCTTCTGAATACTAGTTGCTGGGAATCACAAATGGGAAGAGCACTGTTGTACTTGAGTCTTGCTTGCAAGCTTCCCATAGGAATCTGCTTGGCCACCATGAGAACAGGCGGCTGGACCAGATGGCCTCCTTTGGCCTAATGTAGCAGGATCCTCCTGGTATTCTTATGTGACGTTGGGTACTTTGGCTTCTTTCCACCATCACTTTGCATTGTAATCATCCTCAACTGTTCCTTATTGTCCTCCATTTTGAATATCATTTTCTGGGTCTCTGTAATGCACAATCAGGCGCACTGAGTGTGTCTCCCACTCTTACGCACCTTTGTCATACCTATTTTGTATGCGAGAGAAGTATTTATTTCTTTTATTTCCAGCAAAACCCTATATTTGCTTACTCAGAAATAAGTCCTATTGAGCTCAGTGGGGCTTATTTCCAGCTTAACGTGCATAGGACTGCTGCCATAGAATGCTTTTACAGTAATGGTTTTCCAGGAGTATGCCAGCACAAATAAGAACAAGGCAAGGAGCATTATATAATAAGGAGAGAGATGTGATCAAATTTTTGCTGTACCTTTAAAGCATGCCTATGTCATTTAACAGTCATGGCTTCCTCCAAAGAATCCTGAGGACTGTAGTTTGTTAAGGATAAAGGTAAAGGTAAAGGGACCCCTGACCATTAGGTCCAGTCGTGACCGACTCTGGGGTTGCGGCGCTCATCTCGCATTATTGGCCGAGGGAGCCGGTGTACAGCTTCCAAGTCATGTGGCCAGCATGACAAAGCCGCTTCTGGCAAACCAGAGCAGCACACGGAAATGCCGTTTACCTTCCCACCTATTTATCTACTTGCACTTTGACGTGCTTTTGAACTGCTGGGTTGGCAGGAGCTGGGACCAAGCAACGGGAGTTCACCCTGTGGCGGGTATTTGAACCGCCGACCTTCTGATTGGCAAGCCCTAGGCTCTGTGGTTTAACCCACAGTGCCACCCGCGTCCCCTTGTTAAGGATGCCGACCTCAAAAAACTACACCATTAACAAATTACAGTTCCCAGGATTCTCCCTGACAGTTAAAATGGCTTCCCTTGTTCTCTTAGAATAGCAATGGCACCCACCTGAGAGGTACCGGAACTGAGTACCAGCTGGACAAAGCCCTGAATACCAGTCTTTTGGCCCTTTGCATGAAAAATGTGTGTTCTGCTACTGAGCTGTGGGATTTCCCCCATCAGCAATGCATTCAGGGCTGCAGCCCTGGGTCTTTTGTTGCAGGCTCTTGCTCTCCTGTATTTGAGTACACTGCAAAATCCGGTGCTGGATTTTGCACCACCTTAATTGTCCAGAGGCACTTATATACCCGTCGGTCAGCATATGCCAGTCTTGTGCAAATCAGTGTCATAGGCCTGTGCCCTGAAGTCTAAGCACCTAGCATGTCAGGGGTGGAGAACATCAGGCTTGGAGAGAGTCCCACGGGGTGGGGGTGGGGCAAGCCACTTCTCTCTGGCTCTGAGAAATCTCCCGAGGCCACGCCTGAAGTCTTCATCCCTGTCAGAGTGCTTTAGCCTGGCTTGAATGTGTCCCTTGAACTCTCTTCATGCCTCTTTCTTGCCTGGAGGAAGGACAGGGAAAGGTGTGTTCCTACTATGCAAAAGGCAATGTTTACCTTTCGTGATTTGCTCACTTACACCTCTGGCCCTGCCCACCCATGGCACGTGGCTCTTGGAACACTGCCCAGGAGGGAATGTGGCGCTGAAAAAGATTCCTGTGCCAACCAAAACAAACCATCGCTCTTGAGACATGGAACACCTATCCAACTTCTCTTGGACTTCTTGTTCGCCCACTGTACACTCATTTGGGGAAATGCCAGCCTACCCACATGACTGTACAAAAGCCTTGCCCCCAGAGTATTTGCCTGGGACCTGATCAAAAAACAGGGCTATCAACGCATCACTGCAGCCATGGGGGAAAAAAAAAACCCAAGGAAGAGTTTGACAGAGCTCCTGTGGGCAGGGGTGGGGGCAGAGGAGGAAAGTTGCTATAAATAGGAGAAGAGACTCCAGGGAAGAAACAGGAGATATTAGAAGAAAGAGGGGAAGAAAACCAGAACTGACAAGAGCCAACAGGTCTGTTCTTGTTGATTAATTTGGGAAGCTTTCTTTACAAAAGCACTGGAACAAGAATCAGATCTCTTTCCTTTAGCCCACAGTCAAAAGATTAAATCACATGGCTTTTTCTTTCTTTTTTTCCTTTCTCTCTTTCTCTCTCTCTTTTTTACAAAAACAGCAGCAGCAACACATTGGCAGGGTAGCTAACAGGTTGCCTTCTGGATGTTGTTTCACTCCAATTCCCATCAACCCCAGCTGGGGTGGCTAAAGCTGAGGGATGATGGGAGTTGTAGTATAGCATCAGAACAAGCAGCAGCAGTTGAGACTCCTACATTGCAGGGGGTTGGACTAGATGCCCTTTGGGGTCTCTTCTAACTGTGATTCTACCTGGAGAACACCACACTACCTCTAAGCATTTTGGGAATAAATCTAGGGGCCAAACGAGATGTTGGCGGTGGTGGTGCTGGAAAGTAACAAAATAAGGTTTTGCAATTACTTACCATCTTCCCCTGGCCTCATAGGAACATAAAGAAATTGCATTGTATTGAGCCAGACTATTAGTTCATCCAATTCAGGATTGTCTACACTGACTGGCAACAGTTCACCAGGATGTCAGGCAACCAACCCAACCGGGAGATTTGGGAGATTGAATCTGGAAACTTCTGCATGCAAAGCAGATGTTCTGCGGTACCACTGAACTGCTGCCTCCTGTGTTGTACAACACACAATGGTTCATTTCCTAAACTGGGAGGGGGAATGGGACAATGAGACAATGAGACATGGTCGGGGGGGGGGGGGACTAAGGTGGAGTTGGAGGGAAGAATCTGACTGAGAGCAATGCTTCAAAAGCCCTCATCCAGTCCCAGATTTGTAGCAAATACCCCTGAGTGAAAAGCTGTAGGACGGCTGCGCTCGGTATTGGCACTCATGCCTTGACACTGGAAATTGAAGGAAATATACACAGCCCAGCATTAGGATATTGCCTGGCTTGTTGGAGTTCAGGTGGCAACTGGCTCCACTTTCTAAGCCAACATTTTGCACCTTGCTCTGCTTGCTGGACTTCATGATTCCCGTGAAGAAAAAACCCCAAAGTAGATCCCCAGGTCTGAAGTGGAATAGAATATAGGGACATAGGAGGCTTCCTTATGCCGAGTTAGACCCCTGAGTCCACATAGTATTGTCCACACTGTCAGTGGCGCTCCAGGAAGCGGTTTCTCCCAGCTGCACCTGGGAACACCAGGGGATTGAACCTGGGAGCTTCTGCATGCAAAGCAAGGGCTCTGCTGGTGAGCTATGACTATAATAATTTAATAATAATAATTTATTATTTATACCCCAGCCACTCTGGGCGGCTTCCAACAAAACCTTAAAAGCTTCCCTAAACAAGGACTATTTTCTTACATCTGTACATCTACTTGCTATGTATAACTTTGTCCATATGCCGCTGGTTTCCTTTCTCCTTGTTACTTTATTATTATTATTATTTATTATTTATACCCCGCCCATCTGGCTGGGTCTCCCCCGCCACTCTGGGCGGCTTCCAACAAATACCAAAATACATTAAAATATCACAGATTAAAAACTTCCCTAAACAGGGCTGCCTTTAGGTGTTTTCTAAATGTCAGGTAGTTGTTTATCTCCTTGACCTCCGATGGGAGGGCATTCCACAGGGCGGCCGCCACTACCGAAAAGACCCTCTGCCTGGTTCCCTGTAGCTTTGCTTCTCGCAGTGCGGGAACTGCTAGAAGGCCCTCAGCACTGGATCTCCGTGTCCGGGCTGAACGATGGGGGTGGAGATGCTCCTTCAGGTATACAGGACCGAGGCCATTTAGGGCTTTAAAGGTCAGCACCAACACTTTGAATTGTGCTCAGAAACGTACTGTTACAAGCAGTGTTATTTTTCTAGAAAAAGAGGAGTTGGAACTCACCATGAACACCTCTTTCATTATCTTAGAATGGCAATGGTACCCACCTGAGAGGTGCCGGAACTGAGTTCTGACGAGTTCCAGCTGAAAAAAAAGACCCTGGTTACAAGTGTGGACTTTTTGCTGTTCCTATGAATCCATTTCCTTAATCTGTACTCTGTTACTACATCCTGCTTTTCTTCTCTTTCTGAAGAGGGTAGGGAAAGGAACTTGGAGAAGGGACCCAGCAAGGACAAAGATGACCCTTGTCTAGCAAGCGGGAGCAGGAGAGATGTGAATGGAATACCCCATTCCATGCATTCTGTGACCCCATGTGTGGTTTCTCCATCTGAACTTTTCCACAGTGCCTACAAGAGGAACTCAGTCCCCACTCTGCGGACTTGAAATGGTAGGACAATGATAATAACCCCTCTCATAAATACTTTCAACCATGTGCTGCAGGCAGTGAGCAGGATGGGCAAGGTAACCCAGCCCACTCCCTGGAACCTTTGTGACAGCAGAGAGTTTGTAGCTGGAACAAGACAAAATGAAGTAAAATCCTAGTAACTTGAAAAATGGACCTGCCTCCTGACCTTGTAGAATAGGGGAACCCGTGACCTTCCTGAAGTTGATGGACTCCAACTCCCATTATTCCTGACGGTTGGATGGGAACCTTGGGAATCTTCTCACAACAAACATTCCTCCACAGTCACATCAGCTCTTCCCAGCAGATACCCTGCTTCACACCCTCCTTGAGTGTTTTTTGCCTAACTGGGAAGTATCCTTGGATTCTGATCATGCCTTCCGTTTGGATGGAGGATGAAGAGGGGTGTATGTTGAGAGGGTATTGTACCAAGGTAGCATTCACATTCATTGCCCCACCCACTTTTGTCTCTGACCTCACCCACCCCTGGCATGCAGCCATTGAAAGATTGCCTAGGAATAAAAGCACAGGTGAGCCAGCAGTAAATCACACTGTGCAAGTTGGAGTTAACTCTTTATTAGCAAAAACGAGATCTGCACAGGAGTGTTAGGCATAATGAGCAAAGGTCTTGCCCCCATGAAGCAGTTGTGGAGACTGAAGGTCTCTCCTTTCCTGGGTTTTCCCTAAGCACTCTGAGACTGCACCTGTGTGAAGCTAACTTCTTCATGCCTCTTCTAGTTCTGGGAGACCAGGGTGGAGGAGAGCTTGTCGCAATTGGAGGGGGAGACACTTATGCCTCTTGGCCTCTCTCCTCTCCTCCCCTCTCCTCTCCTCTCCTGCTTCAGCTTCTGCCTCTGATTCTGGACTGCTCTCTGTCACAGACTCTCCCTGCTCAAACAAAATAAAAAAAATCCTTCCAGTAGCACCTTAGAGACCAACTAAGTTTGTCATTGGTGTTACCTCTTCAGCTTCCAACACCTTTTCCTAGTCTTCTCCCTCTGACCACTGATCACCGTCCCACCACCAATCCCTGGGCCCTGACCTTTCTTCCCTTGGGGGTTCCCCAGCTGGTTCCTCCCACCATTCCTCTGTGTCCAACCAGTCTATGTCATCACCCCTAATGTAGACAATACCAGGTTAGGTTGACAAACAGACTTGCTGGCATATGTCAGTTCCCCATATGATGAGAAGAAGCACCATAGCTCTCTGGGAGAGCATGAGCTTTCTGGTCACATGATCCCAGGCTCAATTCCCAGAGCTGCCAGTCATTGTAGACAGCACCAAGCCAGGTTTCCTGTGATCTTCAGGGTTCAGCATCCCTTTCCCAGTCCTGAGCAGTTGACTATCTGGAGGGGGAAGGGCACACATCTTTTTTGCATGCAAGTGCATGCATATTAAATATTGGAATCCCATGTAGAGCACTTAAAACAGTTGATATGAAGAAAGGGTAGGGTTTGGTATTCTGGAGGAAATAAGCAAGTAATGGGCGGGGCTAGAGGCAAAAGTGGGTGAAAAACAGATGTGACTCTTACCTTGGTGCAGTAGGCTACATTCCAGCCATGCACAAACAAAAGTTTTCTCCACGCACACCAACACACCTTATCTTTCAGGCAAGCAAAAGGCATTATTGGTGTTCAAGGGCACATTTCACATTGGCAAGAATTCTCAAGGGAAGTGCATAGCAGGGCTGGTGAGATTCTCAAGAGCCAGAGAGAGGGCCTGGGCCTCTCCCCCACCCCACATCCTTGTTCCACCACTCATTTCATTCCAGGAGGGCTGTGACGGTTAGCAGGGTCAGCACCTGTTGCACATGGGAGCACCAGCAGGATTTTCTGGGCCCAGTACGCACTTGGGCTCTTTGGTCCACTTGCAGAAGAGGGCACAAGCCTTTGCAAAAAAATTGCACATGCCTTGTGCATTATGCAAAACCATGCCCTCTTGCTGAAGGGTTGGAAGTGGAGTTTGGAAATGGTTGGGGGGATTCTCTCCAGACCATGTCCCCTCCTAAACCACACATTCTTCTCCACAGGACACCCCCCCCCTCACTAGCACTGCTTTTTATTCTCCTTGTAAGGTTTTTCCTGGCTGCAATCTGCCCTTGAATTCTGAAAATGACTCCTGCTCTCCTGGATGTATGGTAGAGAGGGGTGTGCAAGTGCATGTAGAACTAGTTTGCTGTAGAAAAGTAAAATTTGTATTGCTTGCTCTGCCAGCTTTTGCCTCTGACCTTGCTCACCACTGCCCCCTACTGGAAGGTTACTCAGGAGGCAGCATGGCCCTTGGGGTGAAGAAGGTTCCCCATCACCTCCCTGGTCGATGTTACTAACATTTCAAACCAAACCAAAGCCTATGTGCTGGATGCAAATAGATATTCACCCTCACATCTGCTTCGCCCCCTAGTTTACACGAAAGCACCAATTCACAGTACCCACAAGGCTCGACTCTGTAGCATCACTTGGGGCAGGGCTTGCCAATGTGGTGCTCTCCAGGTTGGAGGACCGCATACCCCATCATCCTGATGGGAGATGTAGTTTGACGGCCACTGAAGGGCATTATGTTAGCTACCCCTGACTTAGAAGACCGGTCCTGTGCAGCTTTTTTCAGCACAGCCCTGAATCACTCAGCTGCTCCCACTTGCCTTCCAACAGCAACACAAACTGGAAAACCGAATCAGTCTAGAAGGCGCCTTCTGCATCCATCAGTAGCAGCTGCTTTTCACAGCACTGGCAACCAGATCTGGTGGGGTGGCAAGTGAGAGCATCTGGGCTCCTTCAGAGGCACCCCCACATCACCCTAGCAGATGCTTATGGTGCTGATGCTGACCCCTCTATGAGCAAGACCCACCCTTCACAGGATGGGAGTATGGGAAGTTGCCTTATACTGAGTCCATGCAGCTCAGTATTGTCCACACTGACTGGCAGAGTAGAGCATGTTGGATATTTCAATTTACAAATTCCCAAAATGAGGGGTGCTAAAACATTGTAACATGACTTGGGAATTTGAAGGATATTTTGGTTAAATTAATATAATTTAGTTTTGCTTGGTAAGTAAAATGTGTGTAAAGTTGCACAGATATCATTAAAAATGATTGCCAAGTACTTGTGGCCTCGGTCCAGTATACCTGAAGGAGCGTCTCCACCTCCATCGCTCTGCCCGGACACTGAGGTCCAGCACCGAGGGCCTTCTGGCGGTTCCCTCGTTGCGAGAAGCCAAGTTGCAGGGAACTAGGCAAAGGGCCTTCTCAGTGGTGGCGCCTGCCCTGTGGAACGCCCTCCCAACAGATGTCAAAGAGGAAAACAACTACCAGACTTTTAGAAGACATCTGAAGGCAGCCCTGTACAGGGAGGCTTTTAATGTTTAATAGATTATTGTGTTTTATTCTTCTGTTGGAAGCCGCCCAGAGTGGCTGGGGAAACCCAGCCAGATGGGTGGGGTATAAATAAATTATTATTATTATTATTATTATTATTATTATTATTATTATTATTATTATTTAGCATTACCTGACATTTTCAGAAGGTAAAATTAAAATTCCTTGTTTTCAGAAAGCAGTTGATGTGCTTTTTAATCAAACATAGGTTTATCAAGTTAAATGTTGTCCAGTCACAAAAAAAAATAGATCGCAATTCCTCACACCCAGAAGAAATTTGCAAAAATTAAGCCCCACCCCCTAAAAGGGCATGCCCTACTGGCAAAGGCTCTCCAGGGTTTCAGACAGGACACCCCCAGCCTTACCTGGAGATGCCATAGGGGGTGGACCCTGGAGCATTCTGCTTGCAAAGCAGGTGCCAAAAGAAGCTGCAGGCTGATACCAGGGAGCAAATCCAGAAGCATGTAAACAAGGGTGGTCTGCACCTGGCAGAAATACCATGTCTTCAAGGTCAGCCTGGACACCCAAAGTGCTGGCTAGATGCTGGATTATTCCCAAGCCAGTTCTGGCTCACAGTCTCTGTCAAGAAATCCAAGGCTGGCTCCAGATACACACTTTGGGGGGGGAGAGTGAGAGTCTAGTCTTAAGTAAGTTCTTTGTGTGATGTCTCTCTCCCACGCCTGCCTGCAAACATCTCAAAATCTCCTACTTCTTGGAAGTTTGCTACTACTTGAAGGCCTTTTTGACATTTTTAAAATTATCTTTTGTGTCTGCCTGATTGTTTGACTCTCCCCCTCACCTCCCAGCTGTTCTCTTTTCAAGAGGCTTGTTTGTGCCAAGAGAAAATAAATTCTAAAAATGAACTTAGGGATAAATAAAGAGGCAGCCAAACTATTCTAAAGAGATTAGGCTAGTGGCTGTTATTCCTCAAGAGAAGATGTTGTCTGTAAGTCAGGGGGTATCATCTTCCCCATGGACCTGTCAATTTAAGTCTCATCCTTTCATGTTCTCCCTCCTTCTAAAGTTTGGGGTCATGACTGATACCTGTTCTGGTATGGGTCTGTAATGGTGTGGGTTTTTGGTTTGTTTGTTTAAGGAAGGGGCCTTTTAAATGAAATCCAGGTGTCTGGATCAGGGTAAAGGTAAAGGGACCCCTGACCATTAGGTCCAGTCGAGACCGACTCTGGGGTTGCGGTGCTCATCTCGCATTATTGGCCGAGGGAGCCGGCGTATAGCTTCCAGGTCATGTGGCCAGCATGACAAAGCCGCTTCTGGCGAACCAGAGCAGCACACGGAAACACCATTTACCTTCCCGCTGTAGCGGTACCTATTTATCTACTTGCATTTTGACGTGCTTTCGAACTGCTAGGTTGGCAGGAGCAGGGACCAAGCAACGGGAGCTCACCCCGTCGCAGGGATTCGAACCGCCGACCTTCTGATCAGCAAGCCCTAGGCTCAGTGGTTTAACCACAGCGCCACCTGGGTCCTATGTCTGGATCAGGGATCTGCTTTTAAAAATTATTTCAATACCCCAGCATAGTGTCACTCGCCGTAGAGCATCGTGAGAGATTAAAATGCTGGCATCACCCAGATACCTGGTGCTAATGCCCTGCATGTGTGGGCTTTTATAGGAAGATGCTTTACACTGAGTCAGACCATTCGTCTGTCTAGCTCAGTACAGTATAGTATAACAGTGACTGGCAGCAGCTCTCTGTGGTTTCCATGGCATACCTGGTGATGCCAGGAATTGAATCTGGGACCTTCTGCATGCAAAGCTGATTCTCTCCTTCTGAGCTACGGCTCATGTGTTTTACCACTGAGCTGGGTCAGAGGCATCATCCTGGAGGCATATGGGAAATTAGACTATGTCGACCTTTGGTGTGGCCAAATAGGGTCTTGCACTAGATGACCCTTGTGGTCCCTTCCAACTCTACAATTCTATTATTCATTCATTCATTTAACATTTTGCTTATTCAGTTACAGCAGATTCAATAAACCAACCACTGTCAGGTTGGAAAAAAACCAGCATACCATAACCATTATTAAGCAATATAATTCACCATCATCAGACTCAGGACAGATGTTTTTAACTTTTCTTAGGTGCCCAGCACCTGTTGTGGAGGTCACAGCCAGGAGGATCTGGAGCTTGGTCTTTCCCTTCCGCTCAAGTTAGGCTCCCAAACATGCGCACTTCCAGCAACTCTGAGCTTCTGTTGTCTCCTGTGGCCTGAGGGATGCGTTGGTTGGGGGAAGAATCAGGATTCAAGGCAGGGCTTGTGATAGGATCCTTGGGAGGCGTAGGTGACCCTCATCCCTGAAGAGGGGCTCTTCTGACTGCTTTTCACCTACTGCAGGTTCCTCCAGAGCTTTTATGGGAGGAGAGTTCTCTGCCAAGATTCTTCCTCCAAAGAAGCCTCTCCAGAGACTGGGTCAGGTGGGATCTTGATACCCCAACAGTGCATGTCCAGTCAATGTTTTCCCAAAACTGAAGGACCCTGTATCTATAGAGGCAGATGTAGATATCTGAATGATGGCCTCCTTCCTACATACCTTATTGGCTGTTAAGGTTGGGACTTGAGGGTGTGTAGTTCCATTGCTCTCAGAAGTTCAGGAGTGGTAGTGGCCCAGGAAAAGACCTTATCTGTGGGAGTCCCTAAGTTGTGGAATTTCCTCCCTAAAGAGGTATATCTGGCACCTTCATCATACAGCTTTTGCTTACACTGGCCTTTGACACCATTGATTGATTGACTGACTGACTGACTGACTGATTAATCAATCATTCAATAGATAGAACATAGATAGAACATGGAGACAACCCTTCCTGTTCTTCTTTTGGTGAATTGTTTTAACTGATTTTAATATTGTATTTTGCACAGTAGTAACCTAGGGCCTTACGGTGAAGGGCAGGTAAGAACAACAAATATCACTAATTAGTAACAATAATCATGTCTTGTGAAGGAAGTTGAGGATTTCTTATTAAGTTCGGAGGCCTCTTATTAAGTCTCAATGTTCCTCTTTCTTTTGTTTTTAAAGCTGAACTGAAATGAACCAAGCTGCATAATTTATGCAAGCTGCCAAAATTCTGCTTCCTCTTCTGCACAAGTTGGGTTAGTGGTGCAGAAAATGATTGGTTTCTGGAATAAAAAAGAAAGTACTAGATCCTTACCATCCTACATGTGTAGGTGTAGGATCCTGGCCATTTAGGGCTTTATTTTAGGTGTGCACACACACACACACACACACACACACACACACACACAGAGCACAACTTAAATTGTACCCCAATGTTTTAAAGAGGCAGCTGCTGCAATTTCCTTTTTTCCCTGCTTTGCTTTTTCTACAAGCTTTGCTGATCCAGGAGGTGGAGGGGAGATGCCTGGTCTCCAGAGTCCCTCTCTGCCCTCTTTCCAAGTGCTCAGTTTACTGAACAAAATAGTTCTGGCATTTTTTTGGTACAGGTTCCTGCTCAAGCAGTGACACAGCAAAAAGAAAGAAAAGGGGATGAACGCATTGCAGCAGCTGGTGCTGCCTCTGTCACTGGGCCAGCGGCTGACGTTGAAAGAACAGTGCCAAGTGCATAATTACACAGTGGATGCCCAACAAATCTCCATGCCAGCTCCCTGCACGTGTGAGTTGATTGGTGTGAGCTTCCATCAACGGATGGAGAATCAAAGGAGATTGTTTGGCATCACATGGCTGGGCAGTATGAAACTGGCATGGCTGGTTTTTCTGGCACTTGGCTGTGTTTGCAGTTTCCAAATTTGCTAGGGTAAACATATTGGAAATAGTGTGATCTGCATGGGATTCATTGTTAGGTGAGTAATGCTGTAGAGGGGTACCCCACGCAAACAGAAGGGCTTTTTGATGGGCCAATCAGCTGAGAGCACCTAAGAAATACCACTCCTGCCTTACCTGAGGCCAGGTGCCTTTCCATCTCCTTAGAAAAGGAGGTGTGTCCCTTATGATACAGCTTTACACCCTCAGTTTCCAAAGGACTTTTGGAAGGAGGGCATGGGAAAATCTCAACAGGATTCATGGTGCGGGTTTTCTGTGTGTGTCTTAGATGGAGGGAAGGGGTAAAATGTAATCAGGCTTTCATTCTCCCCTCCAGCTTAGCTCTTAGGGAGAACAGACCTTCCAAGTGTCCCTATTTTCCAGGAACATCCCTGATTTAGAGAAACCATCCCGGTTTCCATCCCAGAATGTCTCACTTTTCCTTAGGATGTCCCTATTTTCATTGGAGAAATGCTGGAGGCTATGGAGTTATCCGACCCCCAAGCATTCTGAAGGCAGTCGTGTATAGGGAAGGTTTTTAAAAAATGTTTAATTATGTTTTTATATATGTTGGAGGCTGCCCAAAGTGGCTGGAGCAACGCAGCCAAAAGGGGTTGGGTATAAATAGTAAAATTATCATTATGAAATGGGATGTCCCTATTTTCATCAGACAAATGTTGGAGGGTTTGGGGAGAATGGCTCGTTCACCCTTCACCGAGCCTCCCTTTTTTCATTCTGATTTCAGTTCTGCCTCCTTACTTCCAGCCACTTTGTCTCCATGTTCCCCACTCATTGGCTTTCATACTTTCTGAAACCTCTTCCCTGACTGCCTCCCCTACAAATGGGGGTTCCATGACCTTCAGTTGCAGTTGGGGCCCATTGGGACTGTTGGGCAGACAGGCTGGGAAGCCAAGAATAGGCCAAACTTGCACCCATGATAGGCAGAGCCAGAGCCAACGACAGGCAGAGCCAACTCTAGTTTTGTCCCCATCCTCCTCCCTGCTAAGTTATATAAAGGCAGTACCAAGACTGAGGAGGAGGATGGAGCTGACAGGCAGTGCCACCTCTTAGACTGGTTGTAAGTTAGGAGGCAGGCAGGGGTTGGCCATGTGGAAACTCAGATTGCTGGGGCACTGTCCCACTCATCCAAATGGACTAGCTTCCACTGAGGGCCTTACATATGTGAGATTTTAACCCTAGCCAAACTGACAACTTTCCCTTCTCTCAGAAAAGTTGGCCTGCAAACGTTCTGGCAGCTTTGATCCCTATGAAAGTGGAATGTTAAAATGAGTATTCCCCATAGCCACACCAACCAATCACATGCCATCTTAGGGATATTAAATTTACGTATCACTTCCCAGTGGAAAAGTCATGAAGCAATTCATAATCACCTTGCTAAAAAAATAGAACAATAAGAAAATCATATCAACATATTGGATTGTATCCAGTGCTTTGGATTGAATCTAATCCTATGCTACTCAGAGTAAACCCACTGAGATTACTGGGTATGACTCTCTCTTTTTAAAATGCAGTAAAATGGCTACATACAAATTCAATAAAAAAACAGAATACAGCCACAGAGCAACACTCAGTGCAACAGCAATTCTAACACTTTGCGGCTGGTTTTGGGAGTTGCTTTGGGCATAACTTTTTAGGTTCATTAATTTCTGTGCATGTACTCTGAATTGCCCTCAACCCTGTAAAGACAGATTTAATAACATACCATCAGTGCTGTTCAAATGCCTTTGCCTAGCTCTGAAATTATGACAATGCTGGCATCAGACAGGCCCCTCTAGGGAGAGCATTTCATGCCTTCATTGCAATTCAAGGCAAGCTAGATTTATTTTGGTTGCTCAAAATTCTTTTTATTTGCGTGCACCGCACTTGAGGTTTAGAAAGAAAAGGAACACCCAGTTTAGCAATATGTTGGAACCAAAGGGGTCTCAGTTTTGCTGGAACCAGTTTAGATGACTCATGTTCCTTGTCTTCTCTGTCCTCCTTTTGCTTTGGAAAGTCTTCTTGTTGAGCAACAAAGCAAGGGGACAAGTCAGACTGGGAGTGAAAGCCTTCTTGAACAAGTATTATAGTGGCAGCAGATCAGATAAAAGCTTTCCTTTTCATTTCTCCACACAAGATGATCTCACAAGAGTGCCAGCCGGCTGCTTTAAAAGAGAAAAGAAAAGCTAAAACTGGACTATTTTCTTTTTCTTTTTTAACCTAGTTTAAAAAACTCCCTGGGCTAGATAGAAACTTCTGTGAATCTTTTCTACATAGAATTGTAAAGTTGGAAGTAAGAACAAGGGTCATCTAGTCCAACCCCTTGCAATGCAGGAATCTAGAATTTAAGAATGGCCAAGACTGAAGTCTGATGAAGGGAACTGGCTGTGGTCAGCAGAACGTCAAGCTGTTCCAGTGCTAGTCCTACGTAGGACCCATTTAAATAGATTTAAAAGGTGAAGGGGTCCCTGACCATTAGGTCCAGTCGTGACCGACTCTGGGGTTGTGACGCTCATCTCGCATTATTGGCTGAGGGAGCCGGTGTACAGCTTCCAGGTCATGTGGCCAGCATGACTAAGCCGCTTCTGGCGAACCAGAGCAGCGCACGGAAACGCCGTTTACCTTCCCGCTGGAGCGGTACCTATTTATCTACTTGCACTTTGACGTGCTTTCGAACTGCTAGGTGGGCAGGAGCTGGGACCTAATTTTGGCCTGGTCATTTCAATAGGTCATCTCTGAGTCTGTCTTAGTTGGATACAACCCTTTACTTCATGATTACAGCTGTTCTTCCATTGTTGTGCACTAACCAACTGCTTTATGCATTTGGTTTGCATGGGCAGATGTCTTGCCTTGTCTAAGCTCTTGGCTTGTGAGAGGCAGTACGTCATGCCAGACATACTGCAAGGTCAATCGCAGCCCACCCAACTAAAAGCAACCTGAGTTCTTTGTTCCTGCTCATCATGACAAGTAGATCACATTTTTTAAAAAGGCCTGGTGCTTCTTTTTGGTTCAAGTCATAGGGTCAGATGACAGTGTGGAGGCGCAGAGTGAACCTAGAAGGCATCCTTGAGCCACAAAGCCTGAATTTACATTTTTTGCTGAGACATCAAACAAGTGGTGGTCTGGTTTGAAACTCCCTCCACATACCCTATGCACTTTAGAACCAGTGGTGGTGTAGTAGTTAGGGTGTTGGACTAGGACCTAGGAGACCAGGGTTCAATTCCTCACTTAGTCATGAAACTCATTGGGTGACCTTGGGCTAGTCACTGTCTTCTCTCAGCCTAACCTATCTCACCTGGTTTTAGTGAGAATAAAATGGGGAGATGGAGAACTATGTTTGCTACCTTGAGCTCCTTGGAGGAAAGGTGGGAGGATATAAATGCAAATAAATAAATAAAATAAAAATAGTATTTACCACATAGCGTCAGAGCTCTGTCCATAGCACTTGTGTTCTTTAGGGCATCTTTGCCCTAAACCAATGAAGTGCGGCAGAAAGCAGGTGAGTGTGCCCATTTCCCACCCCCTCTGAAAAGAGATGTTTCACGGCATTCATCCGCAGGGAGATGTATGAACTCCAGGTGCAGGAAGAAAGCTTCTGCACCTCAAGCCTGTAGGGATATTCCACTGTCATCCAGTAGCAGATGTTTCTTCAGACTATGGCAGATGGGAGAGAAGGGAAGCAGACCCACTTCCTTGGCTTGGCTGAGGCACCTGCTCTGTGAACTCTTTCCATTCCATCTGATTGTTAGGAGAACTCTGCAACTAAGGTCTATTGCTTGGCGGTTGTATGTGCACAGTTCTACTTAGAGCAGACCCACTGAAATTAATGTCCCTATGTTAGGAATTTCCATTAATTTCAATGGGTCTGCTCTGAATAGGACTAGAATTGGAAACAACCTCCCTCTCCTCCATCCCAGTATTTCCCCCCCTTTTGTGTTATATTTTTTGGATTCTAAGCATGAGTTCAGACACAGTCTTATTTTTGATATTTGTAAGCTGCTCTGGAAACCTGGATTTTGCTGGGGGGCGGGCGGGCTTAGAAGTGAGTAAAAATGTTTTAAATATATATACATATTTAAAAGTATGTTACAGCTTGCTTCAGAACAGCTCTATCTGCATTCTGCAGTGTTTTACTGCATTTGGTTGAGTACAAAAACAGCTCAGATCCTGCTGAATTCTGCCTGCTCTGTTGGCTAGGGACTGTTCCTCTAATTATTTTGCTCCGCATGCTTACTTATCGGATTGCCTTATCCCCTTATCGTGTTTGCTGGACTCTCCATTTTCAGTGCTGCTTTTGCATTAATTATATCTGCAACAGAACAACAGGACTTAAAAGCCCACAGTTAATTTATTTTAATGACATCCAGTAGATTAACCTCCTAGGCAGATTTAAGACTTCCTTGGGTAGAGTCAGACTGTCTACCCACACAGCTCAGTGTCATCTACTCTGACTGGCAGCAGCACTCCACGATGTCAATTGGATGTCTTTCTTATCCCCTTCTGCCTTCTTTCCAGCAGCAGAGGTCAGGACTTGAAATGGGACCTTTTGTGAGCCACAACCCTGCTGGTGAAGGTTCATTTGAATGTGCCCTTTGAAGAGGGTGTTTGGTAGCTCTGAGATTCCGCATGGATTGGCTGTGCAGAAGACAACCAAATGTGTTTGGGGGAGGGCCATAGCTCAGTGCGAGAGCATCTGCCTTCCATGCAGAAGGTCCCAGGTTCAATCCCTGGCATCTCCAGGTGGGGCTAGGAATCCCTGGAGAGCCACCAACCCACCTGTGCAGACAATACAGTACTGAACTAGGTGGACCCGACTCTCAATAAAGGCAGCTTCCTATGTTCTAGAGCTCCTATGAGCACTTCCATTCATGCAGAAGGTTACAGGTTCAATTTCTGATGTCTCTGAATAGGGTCAGGAATTACCGTATTTTTCCATGTATAAGATGCCCCCTATTTTGGAGGACTCCAAATTAAGAAAACACCTCTCAGCACTACCCGTGTATAAGACGAGCCCCAATTTTAAACCAAACCTTTTGGTAAAAAAAACCCCTAGTCTTATACATGGAAAAATGTGGTAAACGCTGCCTGGAACCCTGGAGAACCAATCAGTGTAGACAATTGTTGGCATCTATCTGTCTTGAGACAATGGGGTGCGCCTCCAGGGATGAAGTCTAACCACAGTGTTAGCAGTACTGAGGTGACCTCTCTGGTGTGCAGGCCTGGAAATGTGCATGTAGGTCCTAGACTGCCCAGATGACAAGACCTCTGTTATGTACTGAGCTGAATCCTAGAACAATAGGATTCAGAATCAGCAGTCTGATTGGTCCGCAGGAGCTACCCAATCCAACTCCAGGTGGAAGTGAATCCGCAACCTGATTGGCCTGCAGGAGCAGCCAATCAGGCGGCTGGCAGAAGTGAATCTGCAACCTGATTGGCCTGTAGGAGCAGCCAATCAGGCTGCAGACAGAAGTCAATCCACAACCTGATTGGCCCACAGGTGTAGCCCTGACGTAGCCAATCACGCAAGGCCCATTGTGTAAATAATGTATATAAGCAGATGGTTTTGGGAAAAGAGCCATTTCTTCTCTTCTTCTCCTTGATGACTATGAGCTGAATAAAGAGCATGAAATTCACTCTTGACTCTGAGTATATTTCAACCTCCCTCTTGGCCTTGCTGCTGGCATCCAAAGGAAAGCAGAGCAAGACGTTTGGCACCAGCTTGCCTGCAGGAGTTGCCAGAAGGAGGCATTAAATGCTCCATCCAACTATTTTCGAAACTCTACTCAAGACTTGTGTAGGGTTTACTCCTGAGCCTTTTCATCTCTCAAAGATATCCTGCAGGGCAGTGGAGGTTTAGGATCAGAGTTTTCCTCCTCCTCCCAGATGGGCTACCTTCCCAGGTTGACAAACCCCATCTGCCCCTCACTTCCCTCTACAGCACATGCAGAAACCACCTTCTTGACCATTGGACTCAAAATTAGTCTCGTCTGCTCAATCTGCCGGGGCCTGTCTTTGCATGCAGAGGAAGCCCCTAACTCAAAGAGGGTTTGAGACCCATCAACTACCCTCACCTGGTCTGGCTGGCCAGTTTCCTGGGGTGTGGTCGCTGTTGCATGGTGGGAGCTTCTAGAAGCCATAGGTGTGAGAGAGCTGAGTGCAGGGTGAGGACCAAAGGTGGACAAACTACCCAGAAGGAGCATGATGTGTTCCCTACCAGAGGTACTATCCTTCCCCTAACAGCAGACAATCCTGAGCTAATTTAACTTGGTATAGGGCAGTGTTACAGGTTGACTCTTCAGCCTCAAACCATTGCCATGTTCCTCAGGCATTGTTGGGCAAATCCATTTTTGACAGAGTGATGTGAGGCGTCTGCTGACGCAGGTCCACCTTCAGCAGCTTCGATAATCTTTTTGCAAAGCCAGCAGGTGAAAAGTGCATTGACACTGACTGACTTCTCCTTGCTTCAACACCTGGTCCTGAGTCGGCCTGAAACTGCCACCTGGGTGTTCACAGAAGTAGGAGCAAAGTTTTGCGGGGGCATATGAGCTGGGTCCGTGTCTGCGTGGGTCATACGGAGGCTGAAAAAATATTGTACTGCTGGTAATCTGATTGAATTGAGAGCAATGCAATTTTATCCATGTACTTATTATTAGATCTATATACCACCATTCCTCCAAGGAGCTCAAGGTGATGCTCAGGTTATGACTCTCCTCACCTCCATTTTATCCTCACAACAACCCTGTGATGTAGGTTAGGCTGAAGGATTGGGATTGGTATAAGGCCACCCAGCAGGCTTCATGGCTGAATTGAGGTTTAAACCCTGGTCTCTCCCAGGTCTTGCTCCAGCAATTTAACCAATGCACCCCACTCGCTTGCTATACGTGCCTACTCAGAGATCCAGTGATCTCAATGGGCATTCCTCCCTGTTAACTGGGTAAAGGGCAGCCCCGTAAATGTTTCATCAATATTGTGCAATTTTATGCATGTCTGATAGAACTGGGAGCCCACCTGCACTACACATTTAAATCAGCATCATACCTATTTAAAAAGTCATAAGGTAAAGGTACCCCTGACTGTTAGGTCCATTTGCGGGCGACTCTGGGGTTGCAGCACTCATCTCTCTCTATGAGCCGAGGGAGCTGGTGTTTGTCTGCAGACAGCTTCCGGGTCATGTGTCCAGCATGACAAAGCCGCTTCTGGTGAACCAAAGCAGTGCATGGAAATGCCGTTTACTTTCCCGCTGGAGCGGTACCTATTTATCTACTTGCACTTTGACATGCTTTTGAACTGCTAGGTGGGCAGGAGCAGGGACCGACCAACAGGAGCTCACCCCGTCACAGGGATTTGAACCGCTGACCTTCTGATCAGCAAGCCCTAGGCTCTGTGGTTTAGACCACAGTGTCACCTGCGTCCCTTAAAAAAAAAAGTCATAGCTCCCCCCCCCAAAAAAAATTCTGGGAACTATAATTTATAGTTCATCAGAAGGCCCCCTATTACCCTCACAGATCTACAAGTTCTTAGAGTGGTTTAACAATCAATCCTTCTTTCCCTCATTGTCCTGTATGGGCCCTCGGTCACCCGTAGGCAATATGGGGATAATAATTCTGCCATGTTGTACAGGTTTACCATACATCCAGAATGGGCGAAAAATGTCAAAATGTCCGGGTTGGTAGTGTCATTAAATTATTATTTTTTGCCAATTTTCCTTAAAAATAGCTTTAAAATGTCATTTTTGTGTGCTTTTGCCAAAAAGCCCTACAACTTTTGTGTCTGGATTTTCACTTTTTGATATACGGAAACCCTAGAAGATAATACTTGTCAAGCACTTTGAGCACTTGAAAGTGTGGCCTGGGAATCTAGGGTCCAACCCCCCCCCCATGCCCATGAAGCTCACTGGGTGACCTTTGGCTAGTCTCTCAGCCTTCTATACATTACAGGGCTGTTGTGAGAATAAACTGGCGAAGGGCTCTTTGGAGGAAAAGTGGGATATAAACATTGCTTTTTTTTCTTTAAAAACAAACAAACAACATGCTAAGGGTACTCTCATTTTCCTACTCATATTGAAATACTGCTCCTCAATGAGGCCAAACTTATATTCACAAAATGTTTAGGGGTATGGCGTATCATAAGAAAATTAAAGTAAAATAAATCTGTTGACTGCAGTATGAAATCCAAATGTGGCCTTCTGCAAAGTTATTTATTTATCTATCAAAGAGGAATCAGCCTCAATGTGACACTGGGAAGGTTTGCTTTTTCATGCTGCACTCTAGATTAAACTAGGCAGCTGCTCAATATGTTTTGTACAAATCTGCTTGCTTTGCATAGGCAGCCGGCAATTTGCATACTTTTATGCTGAACTTGCAGCTCGTGCTGAATTTTTGGATTATTATTTCATTTCTGTATTCCTACCACCCACTTCAACAAAAAAGGAAATAAAGAAAAAAGGTGCAGGTTATAGATTTGTGGTGCAGTACTGTACAGTGCGGGAAACGATTGCTTAAGTTTGGCCATGGTGGAGAACCTATTTCAACCTTGAGAACCACATCAGTGGAGCTCAGACCTGTGTATTTTCTATTTACCAAAGATAAAGAGCATAAAGGAATACTGCCATAGCAAACTGAAAGCAGCATAAGATTGGAAATTATCACTGAACTTGTTTTTACAAGACATTACCAAAAAATAAAAAAATAAAAAAATCCTCCGTAAACCTGTTTATAAGTACTCTTATGCATTTTTTACTTATTGAGATTAGACAGATTACACATTGCATCTTCCTCCCAATGAACCCATGCTGTTGGAAATATCAGTACTAATACAATTAAAACTTCTATAAACAGACAGTGAGGTAGGGCGGCTTCCCACAGGAATCTGATTGGCACAGTGAGAGCACTATGGGCAATCTCTCCCCCAGCCCCCTGGTGTACTCACTTTCCTCAATCATTTTGCTTGCCCTTTTCTGAACTTTCCCCAGCTTGGCAATGTCTTTTTGCATACATTGGCCTGGGGGCAAGAGAGGTTGCCACTTTGCCAAAAGTAGGCAGGTTTAGGTCTGTTCAAGGTCATTGCAGGGGTGCCAACTTGAATTAAATGGGGGGCGGAGGACAGGTAAGACCCACCCCGCATAATCAATCACATGACATAGTGCACACACCCCATTTGAATGGCAATGTCCATCAACTTGGGAGGGGGACTGACCCCCTCAAATATTTATTTGAATACCCTTCAGCCCCTAGGACAGTGATGGCCAAACTTGGCCCTCCAGCTGTTTTGGGACTACAACTCCCATAATCCCTAGCTAACAAGACCTGTGGTCAGTGATGATGGGGAATTGGAGTCCCAAAACAGTTGGAGGGCCAAGTTTGACCACCACTGCCCTAGGAGTTGGCTCTCATGAGGCCTTGGGGAGGTGAAGACCCATGTGCACAATGTCTTCAGTTTCTTGACAGAAGAGAGGCGGGATATAAATAAAAATAGCATCCATAGATTCCATACACAGTGCCCTGAGCTCCTTGGGGCTTAACCGGATGCAGTTGTGCCTAGGAGAAATCCACTGAAGGAGATAAGAGCTGATGATGATCTCATTGACTTTGTGAATTTAGGGAATGGTTTGTTTCTGTCTTCAGTTTCTTAAGATGCCTTGTCAGCAGTTGGAAGGTTTTCCTGTGATCATCATTTATTGACGAGCTTATGCACTGCTGGCAAGACAAGTCGATGACATGCAATGTTTAAAGCGGGGAGCCAGGGTGGGGGGCAGCTTGCTTTCAGGAGTTGCTGCTAGATTGTAGGGACAGCTCTTGAATTGCTGGGAAGAATGTCCTGGAAGAATCTGAAAGAGCTCAAAGGCACTGCCCAGGTAAAGTTTTCTACCACCATCAGTTGGTTGGTTTTTAAATGTATTATCTGGTAGAAAATGAAAAGCATAACACATTATCAGGAAGAGGTACAAAAAAATCATAAAAGTTCAAAATGAAACAGAGGCCAGATTTTTCCTTTTAAAAAAGAACAGTGAGTATTGTTGGTAAAGGATATTGATTAATATTGTATGGAAAGTCTTACCTTCAAATGAGAAAGGCTATTTGTTTCCACCAATGCTATTACAGTACTACTAAACGCAATGATAATATGGTGCTACTACTAAAAATTCATTCTCTCTCTTTCTCTTTCTCTCTCTCTCTCTCTCTCTCTCTCTCTCTCTCTCTCTCTCACACACACACACACACACACAGGTAAAGGTACCCCTGATCGTTAGGTCCAGTCACGGACGACTCTGGACTCTGGGGTTGCGCGCTCATCTCGCATTATTGGCCGAGGGAGCCGGTGTACAGCTTCCCGGTCATGTGGCCAGCGTGACTAAGCTGCTTCTGGCAAACCAGAGCAGCGCACGGAAATGCCGTTTACCTTCCCGCTGGAGTGGTACCTATTTATCTACTTGCACTTTGAGGCAGGAACACAAATTGATGCAGGCATGCCAATCGCGTGAACTGCCACCCAATTGTTCCAGGAAAAAGACACATTAACAAACACACTGCCCCTCTGCCTCCAACCATCTCCAAATCTGCTCCGAAGGGTTGTGGGGTGGCAGGGACTTATGGAGCCCCCAGAACAGATTTAGTGGGGGGCTGGGTTGCAGGGTGGAGGAGAGGAGGAAAAAGCCTTGTGCAATTAGGTCATTTTTGCTCACGCAATGCACTACACAGACACTGAACACAACCCTGTCACTTTATAAATATACTTCTTTTTCAATCAGGGCACTGTTAGAGCACAAGAAGGGAACTGGATCCTTCTCTCCCTACTGCTGTGGGCTGACTTTTGACTGCTGGGAAGGGGCTGTAATATTCCCGAATCTGATGGGGAACTCCCTAGTGCAGCCCATTATGGTAGGGCCAGTATCAAGCAGCTGATTGGTGCTGCCAGTGAGCCCTGGTTGCAAGAAGGGAGCAGCCAGGAGCAAACTTTAAGCTATCAATGGTTTCTTTGTCTCTCCCCACACCACACCGTTGCTGTGTGTGTCTGCAGCCACCAACTTGCAAATCTTTTCCTGTTCTTAAAAAAAGCATGTAGTTCATTCAACAGCTGGAAGCTTCCAGGTGGTATATGAATCAATAAGGCCAGGCAGGGGGACCCTAAGTGGTCAAGTTGCTTTGCAATGAGGTGTTATATACAAGGTGCTAAACTGGAGCAAGGGGTTCTTTCAGGCGCTCGTCTCACTGAATGATGGGGTTTAAAAATCATGGAAGAGAAGTGAGAGGAGGAAGAAAATGACTGTTAGAGACCTACAGAAGCACACAACAACCACTCTCTTGCCATGGCATGGCATTGGAAGGGGGCAAGAGGCAAGAGGCAGTTGATATGGTCACTGTGAGGAAGAGGATGACTGACTATCTGGGGTTTTGGTCTGATCCATCAGGCTCTACTTATTTTATTACTATTATTCATTCATTCATTCATTCCCCGCCCATCTGGCTAGGTTTCTACCACCACTCTGTGCGGCTTCCAACAAATACCAAAATACATTAAAATATCACAGATTAAAAACTTCCTGTAGCCCTCGGCGCTGGATCTCAGTGTCCGGGCTAAACGATGGGGGTGGAGACGCTCCTTCAGGTATATAGGACAGAGACCATTTAGGGCTTTAAAGGTCAGCACCAACACTCCAAGCGGGAGATAACCAGAGCATGCACCACTCTGGCAAGACAGTCTGCGGGCAGGTAGGGTCTCAGCCTGCGTACCAGATGGAGCTGGTAGACAGCCACCCTGGACACAGAATTGACCTGCGCCTCCATGGACAGCTGTGAGTCCAAAATGACTCCCAGGCTGCACACCTGGTCCTTCAGGGGCACAGTGACCCCATTCATTTACTTTACCCCCTGCCCCAGGAGTTGCCCCATGGGGCACAATGGCACCCCTGAGGACATCCCTGGAGCATTAAAAAGTGTGTGAGCAGCCCTTTACCCTGCCCCCCTCCTCCCGCTCATTCATAGGAAGTTGGACGAATGAAACTCTTTCAGTTCTGGGTTTTCAAGGCTCCAATTGATTCTACTGGCTCTGACTCTCACTCAGATCCTTTGGAAAGTAAAGTTTCTGTGGGTACAGTACTTATTTCAGTTTCTATATAGGTTAATCTTGCAAAACAAACATTGAGCTTTAGCAAAAGATCTTCAGTCAGCTGAATAGCAACCTCCCCCCACAAAAACGTATCTCTAAAATCTCCAAGGGAGATTATACATAAAATGGTATAAAATATCTATTAAAAACAGTAACAAACTTTAAATATGGTAAACATATTAAAAATGATCAAAACTAATAGTAAATATTAATAGTAAAATTAATAGATTTTTGGGAAAATAATAATGATATAATTATATGTCTGGGTAGGCTTGCCTAAACAAAAAAGTCTTAGCGGGTATTAAAAGCAGTTCAAAAAGTATACCTGTCTAATATCAGTCGGTTTAGAATGACAGCTAGTAGGTGGCACTACAATATAAGACCATAAACTTTAAGTTAGAAATGTAAATAATATTTTCTTTTCAACTGCTAGTGTAGGAACCCCATCAAAGAGAAGGGAAGAAGTACCTAGTCGCTGCAGAATTATTTTTTGCTTTTTCTGGCTTCTGTGCCAGGGATAGCCAACATGGTGCCCCTCCAGATGTTAGAATTGTAGAGTTGGAAAGGACTGCAAGGGTCATTAGCCCAACCCCCTTCAATGCAGGAATCTTTGCTTAATGTGGGACTCAAACCCAAAGTCTAGAGATTATGTCTCATGCTGCACCAGCTGAGCTATTCACAGTTGTTTGAGTATAACTTGCATTGTCTCTGACCATTGGACTTGCTCACTGGGGCTGATGGGAGTGGAAGGCCAACTGACAGTAAGAGCTGTTTGACAGTGGAATGGTCTCCCTTGGGAGGTGGTGGGCTCTCCTTCCTTGAAGGCCATCTGCCATGGATGCTTGAGCTGAGATTCCTGAATTGCAGGGGGTTGGACTGGACGACCCTCGGGGTCCCTTCAAACATTACAATTCTGTGATTGCTGTGATAACCTGGGGTGGGAGGGGGCACCACTTTGGCTTCCCTGGCTGTATACCTTATGTCACCAATGAACATGAACTACTTGTTATCACCCCAATTTGTCAGAGCAATGAGGTTTTTTTATCAATTACAAAGGAGCTCTTTGATGGCTCCTGCAGTGAAAAATAGTCCCGGGGTTGTGTTTCCCTATATTCCCCCTCTATTACACCTCTGGTCTTGCAAGTATGGTTGCTTTTTAAAAGAGTGGTGCTCCCACCCACCCCCCAGCATTTTTCCAGTTTTTATGATTAAAGTTATACATCATGAGAGTCCCACTTAATGGTTTCTAGCAAGCTCATGACAACAGAACAGCTGTAAAATCGATATTTTCTGCATGTCTTGGATGTGTGTATGCTTTTCCTTTAAAAAAAATTTATTCAGCTGCCACAGTTATGGAAAGAAAAGTTTAAAAAAACAGCTAAGGGTTTGGAACATGAAAAAAAAAGTTTGAAACCAAAGTGGCAAAATTAAATAATACAGTGGAGGTGAGGGGGTGGGGGACATCCAAGCCTCTATCTGCACACCAAGCGTATTTTTGCTAACCTCACAGAACAGAGCTTGCTAACATGAAGCCTATGGACCAAAGCCTTTGAGTGCCCCCCCTCTCCCACCACTGATGCTCACTGCCCCCTTGATCAGTAGGTAGTGAGGGTGATGGTCTCCCCACCCCCACCCACCCCTGCTATTGAAGGAGGAACTGAAAGGAGTGTGATGCTATTTTCTACTTCCTCTTTCAGCTTCAAGGTGCTTTTCAAGGGCCTACAGGATCTGACACAGGTTTAATAAAACCTTTGAAAACAAACGCTCTGTGGGCAGCCTGCACGACCAATAAATGATGAATGTGAACCTGTTTTCGTGTGGAGAGATCTCCATTTTAATTCCTTTTTCTTTCCTTTTTCAATCCCTCTTTCAGACTTCATCATCTGTAACTGCAGTTCTGTTGGGAGCACTGGTCTGGGCGACTGTAACACCAGGACAGGGCAGTGCGAATGCCGGACAGGACACGTGGGTCTGCACTGCGAAGGGTGTGGGGAAGGCTATTACCCAGACCCCACAAGTGGGCACTGCCTTTGGTGCGGCTGCTATTCCGAGGGCTCCGAATCCCTGTCCTGCGACAAGTAAGGAATTGGGTGACATGAGCATCACCCACTGCTGTCTTTGTACTTTCCCTTTTGACCATGTGTTGGTATCCAAGAGAGGGTCTTGCTTCCTTGCTGTGCACTTATGCTTATTTCCCCGCCCTAGAATTATAGCGTTGGAAAGTATCCCTATCTGAAGAAGTGTGCATGCACATGAAAGCTCATATCAATAGCAGACTTAGTTGGTCTCGAAGGTGCTACTGGAAGGAATTTATGTATTTTGTTTCGACTACGGCAGACCAACACGGCTACCTACCTGTAACTATCCCTGGGGGTCATCTAGTCCAACCCCCTGCAATGCAGGAACCACAGCTAAAGGGTTCCTTTGTAGGAAGGGGAAATCTTACTTATTAATAATTTATTTGAAGGTATTTTGTTGATTCCCCCCCCCAACATAAGCATATGACTTACAAAAACAACAATAAAGCCCTCGTGATAATATCAATACTCAGTAGACAATAAGTAGAGTATATACAGTCATACCTTGGTTCTCGAACGGAATCTGCTCCAGAAGTCTTTTCGACTTCCGAATACTTTCGAAAACCAAGGCGTGGCTTCCAATTGGGTGCAGCAGCTTCCTGCAGCCAATTGAAAGCCGCATCAGACGTTCGAGTTTCAAATAACATTTGCAAACTGGAACACTCACTTCTGGGTTTGTGATGTTTGGGAGCCAAAACTTTTGAGTCGCAAGGCGTTCAACAACCAAGATACGAATGTATATCTTTTCACCTGCGTAGGAAAGGCAGTGTTGGGAGAGAAAATCTTACTTAACGAAGTTGGTAAGGTACACCAGTGTGGTGTAGTGGTTAGGAGCAATGGACTCGTAATCTGGGGAACCGGGTTCGCGTCTCCGCTCCTCCACATGCAGCTGCTGGGTGACCTTGGGCTAGTCACACTTCTTTGAAGTCTCTCAGCCCCACTCACCTCACAGAGTGTTTGTTGTGGGGGAGGAAGGGAAAGGAGAATGTTAGCAGCTTTGAAACTCCTTCGGGTAGTGAAAAAGTGGGATATAAAATCCAAACTACTCTTCTTCTTCTTCTTCTTCTTCTTCTTCTTCTTCTTCTTCTTCTTCTTCTTCTTCTTCTTCTTCTTCTTCTTCTTCTGGATTTTTATTTTATTTATTTTTAATGCAGAAGTTGCAAAGATTTGAGGTGGGACCAATAAAAAGTGACAAAGAAAATGGATTTGTACCATACAAGGTGATTTGTACCTTACAAATATATTGTCACTCTGGACTCCCTTTGGAAAGACACATTGGCCTGAACCCGGATTACAATCAGTCTGTTGAGCTAAAACAGGCATAGGCAAACTCGGCCCTCCAGATGTTTTGGGGCTACAACTCCCATCATCCCTAACTAACAAGACCAGTGGTCAGGGAAGATGGGAGTCGTAGTCCCAAAACATCTGGAGGGCTGAGTTTGCCGGTGCCTGTTGTAACTTTGTTGATACGGCTGTGATCAAAATCTGGGGATCAGAGCTGCACTCTGAGCATCAGCAGGAGCCATGTATTGCTGTGTATCTTTTCCTTGTCATGCATCCTTGACCAAAAGAGTCTATCACTCGCACCACCCTGATCAGCTAATTATTAACAGAGTCCATGTGGTAGAGAATGAGGTTTATGAGAGGGAAACTCAATCCTTTCCCTGAGGATTGGGTTGAGGCGTGAAATGAACATTGACCTGACAAGCGGCTGTGATGTATGGCCACTGCTGCTGCTACAATCAAACGCCGGCTTGGACCAACTAAATATGAAGAGAGTGAGAGGCTGCATGTCTGTTTATAGCGGGATCTCCTTTGTATTGCACACTATCCAGGTGTCATTCTTTTGACACCTATTGTCTACATTCTTCTTTTTATGGTTAGGCAATGTTTGTTTTGGGTTGTGGGTTTGTTTGTTTGTTTGTTTGTTTGGAGTTAGACAAGCCACATTTTCTACTAATTCTTCCAGAATAAGATAATTAGCATAGCTGCCAAGTTTTCGCTTTTCTCGCGAGGAAGCCTATTCAGCATAAGGGAAAATCCCTGTAAAAAAGGGATAACTTGGCAGCTATGATAATTAGATAAGCATTCCCTCCTCACAAGAGTGTGTCTGGCACCTTCATTGTATAGCAGGCATCCCCAAACTTCGGCCCTCCAGATGTTTTGGACTACAATCCCCATCATCCCTGACCACTGGTCCTGTTAGCTAGGGATCATGGGAGTTGTAGGCCAAAACATCTGGAGGGCCGCAGTTTGGGGATGCCTGTTGTATAGCTTTAATTGTATGCTCGAGGTACCCTTCTTTACTCTGGCCTTTTCACACCTGATGCATATGTTTTCATGCAGGTACCGGTATGTCTTCTATTCTACATCCCATTAGTCTAAGTTATTGGGAAAAGGTTTCAGATCCCATCGTTATTCCCCATTCTTCTGACTGTAAGCAGTTTCAGCTGATTTTGATACTGGATTTCTATGCAGTATTTTTGTAATTCCCCCACTCCACACATTATGGTGAGAGGCAGGTAAGGAATCTGTTTGTTGACCATGCAGCCTGTGTGACTTTCGCTTATTTTGAACTGCAGTGTAGATGTAAATCTTGATGTGCAGGAGATAATGTCATGCCCTATAACCACATCTCCAAGAAGAGTCCACAGGAAGAAGTGGTTGATCCAATATTATCTTTCCCCCAAGAGTGCAGCAGAATGAGGTCATGTAATATCCAGTTTATTAGGACCAGCAACCTGCAGTCCTGTGCCAAACTTCCTGGTGGAGTTCATCTCTAACTGCATAGGCTCATCTTGGAAAGCACGTTGAGTTTTACAAAACCTGAACTATCCAGCTTTTAATTAAGAAGCACAAACTATCTTGCCAGAAAGTGTCGTTTATTCTGCTAGCAGGAAATGGGAAACCCATCAAAGGAACGAGGTATCCAGATATTGCTTGATTATTTTTCTCATTCTCTGACTTTATGCAAATTTATCATAAAGAAACTTGAAAGCCTCATTATCCCCTTATACACTTCCCAGAGCAAGGAGAGTCATCATATTCATTGCTCCTGGAACTGCATTTGTCTTTGTTCTCGCTCCACTATATCACCGCTTTAGAGACTTATACCCTGCCCTTCCTACTGCTCATGTGGCTTAGATGAGAACAATTTAAATACAGCGTTGCTAAAACAACAATCAAAACTCCTCCTGGTGTTGGAGCATTAAAACTGTTAGTAAAGCTAAGCAGGGTCCGGTATGATTTAGAATTGGATGGTGGATTGTGTTTTGAGATTCCTGCGTTAGATGACCCCCGGGATCGATTCCAACTCTATAAATTCTTTGATTCTGTGAAAGCAAACAATGAGGGGAAGGTGGGTGGGATTCTTTCCTGACCTTGCAGCTATACATATTCTGAAAGGCTTTATTACCGTTGGGAAGGATGAGGGCAAAGGCAATTACATGTATCAAGTGTGGGGAACTGTTTTCAGCCTGAGGGCCACATCCCCTTCTGTGCAACTTTCTGAGGGTGAATGTGTAAATTTTGCCTTTGTGCAGTCAGATAGTTTCTACACTCACTCTGGATACTCACTGAGGCAAGAGGCCCCACTGAGGACACACTCCAGTCCAGAGGCACCGACACCGGCCCCAGACTGTGGGTGCCCAGTGGCACGTGTGACATGATGCCACACGATGTCATGTTGCACACGCACGTGCTGCTCAGCCTCCGCCCGTCACCATTCTCTAGTGCTGTGGCAGCAACGAGGCAGGGGTCTCCACCTCTGTTGCAGAGCCTCTTTTGGGGCCTGACATGGCTGCAAATGCACCCTGGAATCACACGCGCAGCTGCAGCAACAGAGGGCCCGCGGCAGCAGCGGAATTGTAAGCTGACGAGAGTTCGAAGGGCCACACTAAGGGACCTAGAGGGTCTGCATTTGGCCCTCAGGCCCAAAGTATTTACCTTGCCCCCTGATTTAAAGCTTGATTACAGTTGATGGAGGGAGAGGAAATATGCAAACACATCAGGAAGACAGTAAGAGCTGTTTGACAGAGGAACAGACTTCCTTGGGAAGTTTTGGACTCTTCTTCCCTGGCGATTTTTAAGCAGAGGTTGGATGGCCATGTCAGGGATGCTTTGCTGAGATTCCTGCATTGCAGGGGGTTGGGATGACCCTTGGGATCCCTTCCAACCCTACAATTCTGTGATTCTGCCCCTGCTTGAAATTTGGTTTCAGTTGGGAAGGAAGATGAGAGGTGTAAACTGGTAAGGAGAAACGTTCCTAACATAAGCTCACCTTCCTTCGGCCCCCGGCCTCAAGTGCTTTGCCCCCTTCGTGTCAGGCTTCCAGAGAAGCCCCTTCATCTGTTGTCCAATGCTGTGAGCAGAACCAGGCACAGTGCTTGCAGTAATTAACTCTATTGCTCAGTAACCAAGGAGTCGGCACACGGCACATCCATCAGATAAGCACATCAGTTGCAGAAGCTAAAGTTCCTGTCCTTTTCTTCCCTTTATTTATACCTCCCTCCTCGCTGTGTGACTCTGCTTCTCTTAATTGTTCCAGCCTTTTCTCGACTCTTGGTTCCTGTGCTGAGAGGGAGGGAGGGGAAGGAGCCGAATCACGACTGTATTGCAGAGCAGGAGACAGAGCCCCTGCTCAATCAGCATCTGTGGCTACCTTCAGCTTCTCCCCTTCACCCTCACTCTCTGCTGGTGATTCCTCCCTGTCCCACCAAAGTCCCCACAGGTGCCTCCTGGACCACTGGCTGCCACCACTCTTCCTCATCCATCCAGTCCCTGACACTTCGCTCCGAGGAATTTGGTTCCTCAGCAAACAAGGATTCTGGTTCCTCCCCAAGTAAATGGCATCTTTGCACAGCACAATTTAATTTGCTCAGCTGCAAGAAGGGGAGTTGTGAGAAATGAATGGTTTTCTATTTGCTTCTGTTTGTGCGCAAGTGCCCTTGAGACCAAGACCCAGACAGGAAGGGGGTGGGGGAGAGTCCAGCTCCATCGACCCTCCAGCCTGCCTCTTCCATGGGAATAGACAGATTGCACCCTGAGTTGTTGTTGCTTTTTTAAAAAAAGAGATTGGTTTGTGCGGCCGGCAAAAAACAAAAATGAATGAAATTTTAATTTGTGTGTGTATAAATCTTCTTATTCTTCTTTTTAGAATAGCATTGATGCACAGTTATGGTTTGTCCTTGGTTTTTGAAAAACATGAATGGTACGCTTTGACCTTGAGACTATGAAACTAGAGCTGATGAAGAATAAACCGAAACAGGGCCTTGTCCTGGATTTCTACTGGAATTTGTCTTATTATTCTCAACTTAAAACTTTCTAAAAATTATTCCACTACCTGGCCAGAGCTCTTGGAGTCTTTTCATTTGGTTTTCTCAACTCTCCAAGGACTCCAATTTATTTAGTACTCCCTCTCCCCTTGGCCAAATAAATAATTTCTCTCTCTGACCGCTTTGTCTCTACATGAACATATAGGTCACCCTCTATGCTAGCTGAAAACTCCTTTGCCGTGCATGGATCCTTGCACAAATGGACCTTGCACCATGGAATTTGTCACTGTGTCCCATTCCCACAAGGATAGCCCCCCTTCTGTCAGGGAGAATGATGGTTTCAAGGAAGCAATGCAGTTGTTAGATGTGGGACGAACAACTATTACAACTATTGCACCAACTTGAAAGATCTTACAAGCAGGAGTGAAGCACCATCTGAGCGCATGACTTCAGAAGAACGAAATGATACTTCTTGCTTCAGAAATGTTATCCTACCCATATCCAACTTTAATTGATAGAGCCAAGGGGAACAGCAGCAACATCCTGAGCAAAGCTAAGCAGGGTCCAGTATAGTTTCAAATTGGTTGGGGGACCATTCATTGAAGGCGATTGGAATACCCTCGGGATCCTTTTCAGCTCTACAGTTCTATGGTTCTATTAATCAACCTAGTAATACTCAGGGCCAGAATGAACTAAATAGTTGCGCCAGCAGAAGCTAAGGCAACAAATACTGCTAGCACAATGGGGCTTTTTCACCTCTCCCCCCACCACTGCACACATTCCAAATCAGCTCTAAGGGTGGGGAGCCTAGGAGAACCTCAAGAACACCCCTGGGGGTGGGGAATAGAGAGGGGATCCTTCCAAATGGCAAGCGGAACGGCTTGCACTAATAGAATGAGTGTAATAGTGCAATATTGAATTTCACCTGTAGGACTGTCTCCAGCTAGGGTCCACTCAGAGTAGGCCTGCTGAAGTTAAAAGACCTAAGTTTGCAGTGCCTGTTATTTCCAGTGAGTCTACTCGGAGTAGGACTAGCTTTGGATGCAACCCACATATTTTAAAATTACTCTGCTTTTCCTGAAGGGCCTGCTGCTATGCAGGCTATGCAAAACTTTTCTCCTCTTCTGATCTGGCTTGAGGATGGCAAAAATAAAAATATTGTGAATGTCTTTGTTTCTTCCCTGTCCACTGAAAATCCGCATCGTGGAATTCACATGGACAACGAGCTGGTCCAGGAGCCTGCCAGGGCCTGTGCCCAGAATGGCAGAACGCGATTCTGTGGGCATCATAATCTTGACCAGACACGCTTAGTGCTTTGACATTTCACAAAATGCCTTTTCAGAGTTCTTGAGGATTTGGGCTCCTCCGATAGATTTCGGGCAGACGGATTCCATTCAGTGGCATAAAGCGGGGGATGTTATGTGTACAATGCCCCAGTGTTTTCTGGGAATAAAGCTGCCCTTTTCCCCTGCCCTTCCCCTCCCCGGCCCACCCCCAACACCACAAAGGGGGCTTTGCTGAGATTGCCTAATGTTGGGGGCGGCAGGGGGGAGCACTTCGTCAGAACACAGGAGGTGTTATTAAATTCAGAAGGTTTCAAATAGCCAAGATAGGGTCAGGGAGGAGCAATGGGGAACTTAACCCCCCCCCCAAATGCTTTCTTGCTAATAGGCATTTCTGCCCTCTTGATTTTCCCATCTCACATCCAGATTAATTGACCTAAAAATCAACATATAGGTTGTGATGTTTCCATTAAAGCTCAGTTTAAAGGTTGGTGAATACATAGATGGTGATCTTTCCCCGTGGAACCCTCTTGTACAGTCCCCTTTCTGTGGACTTGCTGAACTGTTTTGTAAGACCGGGGAGGCAGATTACGTTTCAGCCATTAAATCTTATTGAATGGGTTGTTTGAGATCCTTCTAAGAGAAGAGACGGAGAAAAAAAATACTTCCTCCCTCCCTCCCTCGCTTCCTCCCTTGCTATACCCAAGCAATAGGTGTCATTTCTTAACATCACACCCGGTCCGCTTCCCCATCTTGCGGGTTCCATGACTGATTTATTGAGTGTCCCCTATTCTTGCAGCACTGAAGTGTCTGTGAAGCAGAAAGAAAACAGTTGGCTTCCCCTGTCACCTGGCTCCTTGAACCTGAGAGAAGCCTCCTTTGATCATTACTCGCAGGCATACACACCAGCTCTCTCTTAAAGCCACATTCAACACTCATGGAAGACACAGTGATGGGTGAGTGAGACACACTCTCCCATCTGGATTGCATGGAGGCTGGAAATGAGCTCAGCCTGCCTCATTCCAGATCAGACCAATTGACCTTGCAGTCCTGTGTTGACAACGCTCCCTAGGCATAGCTCTTCAGGTTCTCGGTGATAGGGATGTTGGGGAATTTTGACAAAAACTTCGAAGGAAGCAGAGCTTACTGTAGTTCGTGCACTTGTCTGTGGTCAGAAAGGGAAATCCGTCAAATAAATAAGATTGACTCCCAACTTTTTGGGGGTTTTTTAAGTCCCCAAAATATACACTATTAATGTTTTTGAAAAACATTGATTTGATGTTTCCCTTACATTGGAATGAATGTAAGTTACGTAAGTCAGAGCTTTCCAAACTGTGTGTTGTGTCACGTTTGTGTGTCAGCTGCAGCGTGTTGCGCAAATGCTCCCTGCATTCTTAAAAGGGGTTAGGTTAACCTCCGGTTTGCTACTAAAAATGAATTACTGTGTCATGAAATAATGCATGTCTAAAAAGTGTGTCACCGACATGAAAAGTTGGGAAAGCTCTGACGTAAGTTATGTAAGAGCTCTAAAGAAAATTGTGCGGTTTAGAAATGATTTTAAATTTTAAAAATCAATCAGTTGATTGAGCAAGGCGAATAATGTAGTATTTGGTGGAAACTGAAGTGCAGCAGAATGGAAACAGTGCTGATTGTGATGGTCATACGCCGGAGGGGAAACGGCTGCCTTCTTGCATTCCTAGCAAGTGATTTGTTATGCACAAGGATGTTATGCACAGGCAGTGGGACTGTGCTTTGTAGGTAGGTAGTGTTGGAATCTTCATGCAATCTGAAATAGAGTAGCCATATTTTTATTTATTTTACCGATAAAGAAATTTCAGTCTAGCTCCTCTGCACCATTCAGCACAGCTTAGAGCAATTTTAAAACCACAATATTGTATAAGGTAATAAAAAGACATTAAAATGGCAATGGTAAAAAATGCAACAATAGATGCACATTAAAATGACAAATATATATGAGTAAAAATGCAGCAACAAAATATGCAGTCATAAAAATGCAACAGTAAAGAAAAAAGCAGTAAGAAACAATAAGAAAAAAACAACACATGAAAAGGCAAGAAGAAAAAGAAAAGAAATTAAAAATAAATAAGAAAAAAGTTTGGCTTGGGAAGTGAATTCAGTTTGCTGTCTTAAGGGTGTGTGGGTGTGTGGGGAATGTCCAGACTTCTCCTTCTCCTTCTCCTCTTCGACACCATAATCAGCTTCTTAACAGCAGGGTCTGTGTGTGTGTGGTTTGGGCACATTTAAATTGTTTACCTTTTCTTGGAAAAGCCTTTTAGAACCTTTCCAATATGAGAGCTACGAAAGAGGATGTTTTCATGAAGCTTTATTGACCAGAGGCAAAACCTCTTGCCTCTTGCTTGAAAGCTTTAATTATTGCACACACCCGGCCCATCTGTATCGAGTTGAACATCCTGCCAGAGGGGCATTAAATCCAGCACTCGATCCCCCTTTAAAAAGTTTAATAACTTCCTTTTCTGCTGTGCATCAGCCAAGAGGCATAAAATCGGGGGTGGGGGTTGTGCAAAGACCCTGGGCTGGCCTGAGAGTAAGAAAAGAGGTTTAAATATGCAGACTTCTGCAACTCAGTGGGAATGTACACATAGGTAACTATTTAGGTTGCAATCTTATGCTCACCTGGAAATCAGTATCATTGACCTCAATAGGATTTACTTTTGAGTATTATTATTATTATTGTTGTTGTTATTATTATTATTATTATTTAGAAGTTTCATATGCCACCCTCCTTCCAAAGATCACAGGGCGATTTACAGCATAAAAATATAAAATATAAAATACATATAATAATAGTAACAGCCACAACCAATAACCCCCCTCCCACAAACATATTTTAAAGGCCATAGAGCAGGGGTCCCCAAACCTACCGCGCTTCGGGGCGGTGCCTGCAGTGCTGATCGCGCAGCAGGCTGGAGGGCGGGGGAGTGCGTGCCCATATGTGTGCACATGCTATCTCCGGCGCACTTCTGGGTCACAGGAGCACCGGAAATAGCTTATGCGCATGGGCCTCCTCCAATCTGGAAGTGTGCTGGAAATGACGCTTGCGCATGCGTGCAAGCTATTTCCGATGCTCTTGTGACCCGGAAGTGGGCAGCCGCGCTGCACCGCACTGCACCGGTAAGAGTGGGCGGTGGCAGCGGGAGGCAGCAGTGGGCGGTGGGCCAGATAAATGAGCCCTTCGGGCTGTATCCGGTCCCCGGGCCATAGTCGAGGGACCCCCACCATAGAGCCTTCAATCAGCCGAAGGCCTGGTGGAAGGGGAACATTTTCACCTGGCACTAAAGGTGTATAATGAAGACACCTGGGAAACCTTCCTGGGAGAGCATTCCACAAGTGGAGAGCCACCGCAGAAAAGGCCTGTTCTCATGTTGCTGCCCTCCAGACCCCTCACAAAGGAGGCAAAATATCCCTTGCTTTCCCAGGCTTTTGGAATACTTCTTTAGCCTGGCCTGTTCTGTTTATAGTTTTGTTTTTATTTTACATTGCACCTGCTTTTAATCTCTCTCTGTGCAGATTGTTGTTGGGAGCCTGCTTAGAGACCTTTGATGAAAAGTGCTTTAAAAATATTATGAGTAAAAAATAACACAGTTGAAAACAACCCATGGTTTGTTTGGAGAGGGAGACAAACAATGATTTGGATGTAGTACTAAGGCAAACCATGGCTTAGCTCCTGTTAGCACAGCAGAAGCAAGAGAAAAAGCAGGGGAGTTGTGATTTTCTCACTGTACACTACCTTGTTTGCTCATTCATTCATTCACTCTTTCTAAGCTATAGTTTGGCTTAGCGCTTTGTGCCAGCCAAATATTTGCCAAAAAAATAAAATGTTGGGGGAAACTGTTAGATCTGCTTAACAAGAGCAACAACAGCCTCTCCTCACTCTGCTCTAAATTTGGCTGCTGAACTTGAAAGAAATCCAGGGCTAGATCTTGTGTGTGGCTGCGGTTCTGTGGCCTCAGTTCGGGTTCTGCACCTCATGTAAAAACCCCTCCTCTGTTGCAATGCAGATGGACAGTTGTGCTTTTATGTGCAAGTTATTGCAGTCAATGGCACGTGGGATGGAGTAGTTGACTGGCTCTGCCTACTGGCCTGCCATTTTGCATCCAACTTCACCTAGCTGTTGCTGGTTAGGCAGCCACTTGTTGGAGAAACTCTAGCACTGGCTTTCCTGCAGCAAGCAGGGGGTTGGATTAGATCAGGCACCCCCAAACTTCGGCCCTCCAGATGTTTTGGACTACAATCCCCATCTTTCCCAACCACTGGTCTTGTTAGCTAGGGATCATGGGAGTTGTAGGCAAAAACATCTGGAGGGCCGCAGTTTGGGGGTGCCTGGATTAGATCTTGGATGGGGGGCTCTAACCCATGAGCCTAACTTTCCCCAAAACTACATCCGTCTGCCCCACACCTGACATCTTATGTGATGCCAGGTGTGGGGCAGGTGAGGATGCTGCTAGCAAACGAACAGTTGGCAGCTGAAGTTGTCACCTGATGTCATAACAGCACTTGCCCAAAAACAGTCAAAAATTGTCTGTGGAGGGTGTTCCAGTTCTTCCTATGGCCCTTGGGCTGAAAAGAGTTCCGTGTCCATGGACTAGCTGACCCCAAGGAGACTGTCAGCTGTATGGTTCTCTGACCCTGGTTGTTGTTGTTGTTGTTGGAGTTAGGGCTTCTAGCAAAAAAAAAAAAAGGACAAGTAGATCCCACTATCTAGAAGCCTTTGCTATCTCTATGCTGAATTAGCTTTCCTCCCATGCTACTTTCACTCACTGAAATAAATAGCCTTGCACCGAAGACGTCCCCATCATTCCTCCTTCCCTGACTCACGTCGCCTCTGTTCTTGTTTGTTTTTAAACAGCTCTGGAAGATGTCGCTGCAAAGCTGGTTCAGATGGCCCCAAATGCACCCAGTGCCAGGAAGGCTACTCCCTGTTCAACGGGACCACCTGCGAACCTTGTCGGTGTAACAACCATTCGGCGAGTTGTGATCGGTTGACAGGTGAACTCCCGGGGGGGGGGGAACTGGTCCAAGGGGGGGGGGCTCAGGCTTTCTGGTGGCCCTGGGTAAGGTTGGTGGGATTTTGTTGAGGCTGAACAAGAATAACAAGGCGGCATCACAAGTTGTGTATCCTCCAGTATTTCAGAGAGGAAGAGAGGAACACACTTGTCTACTTGTAATACTTACATTTTCAGCACAGAAGGGCTGTAGCTAAGGGGTAGAGCAGCTGCTTTGCCTGCAGATTATAGGTGCAGAAATATATGTGCCAGTATGAACCATGCTGGCCCCATGCTCTCACCATCCCCATTGCTGCTTGCCCTCCGTCTTGCTCTCTCTCTCCCCCCTTGCCTCTTCCTCCTCCACTTCCTGAGGCTTCAGGCATGGCCTTTCAGAGGTGTTTTGGCGTGACCTTTTTATGATTAGCAAAGCACCTTCCAGGTCATGTCAAAACACTTCTGGGAAGTTGTGCCTGCAGCCTCTGGAAGCAGCAACGGGGAAGAAAGTGGCAAAGGTGCAGGGGTGAGGGAGCAAGCAGATGGGCAGGCAAGTGGCGGTGGTGAGATGGTGGTGGAGGAAAAAGAGGTGGCGTACCTCCTTGAAAAAAGCACTGGGAATGTCCCCCATCTGAAGTCCCCCATCTGAAACCCTGCAGAGCTGCTGCCACTCAGTTTAGACCTATGGTTCTTAACCTTTTGGGGGGGGGGTAACGGACCCCCTTGAGAATCAGATGAAAGTTATGGATCCCCTTCCCAGAAAAATGTACATAAACATATGGGCACACAATTCTGCATACAATTTGCACCTGGTTCATGAACCCACTGAAACCCACTGAAACTCATAGGTTGGGAGAATATCACCAGAGATCCTTGGAGTGAGCACAAGAACAAAGGAAACTGCTTCATATTGACCACTGGTATAGGGTATAGATAGCTTGACCTAGATGCACCAGTGGTCTATATGAAGCAGTTTCCTTTGGTGTTGTGGTTAGAGTGTTGGAGTAATGACCTGGGATGCCAGGGTTCAATTCCACATTAAGCCATGAAACTCACCAGGTGGTGAATTTGGACCAGTCACCATCTCTTGGTCTCACCTACATCACAGGGTTGTTGTGAGGATAAATTGGAAACAGACAGTAAATATGCACCTGAGCAAGACTACACCCTTAGACTCTCAATGCATTTCTGTTTCTGTCTAGGATAGTTGAGTACTAAACAGTCTATTTTCTTAGTCAGCAATAAAGTGAGCCAGAGTTCTAGCTAAAGCCCGCTGATACCAATGCAAACAGGTAAAGGAAAATACATTTTCAAAATATATGAAATCTTAAACTTAAAACCAGCAACACTCGTGGCTGAACATCAAGACAATTTCACCCAACACTTTGTTTTGGGATAGACTGCCTTAAGGCAACATCTGATTTCTTTTGTATGTATGCTCAGTACTAACATATGGTAAATCAAGAATTTTATAGATGTGGGTTATCTGCCCTCTTGTGGCAGCTATTGAGATACCATGGAGGCACTTTTCATTATTAGAAATGAGTGGCGGTCAAAGTGGACATGTCTGCCTTCCTGCATGCTAGTCTGAAGCCCCACGCCGATGCAAAACTTCCCTGTGTTGACAAGGATTTGTGTGTGTGTGTGGGGGGGGAGTGGAACCTTGTCATAAAGCTGTTTCCCAGTGGGAGGAACATCCTTATACAACATAAACCCCGTAAGGGGATGTATGTGATCTTCCAGGCCTCTCTGTCTGGCCCTTGGACTCCCCCAGTCCACACCCCCTCCCACCAGGTCACACTGCTCACTGGCCCTGCTTGAGAGCTTTGGTCTGCCTCTGATGTGCCCTTGAATTCTGACTATGCCTCTTGCTTATCAGAGTGGAGGGTGAAGAGGGGTTTGTGAGTGTGCATGTGGAAGCTAGCCTACGGTACAAAGGCAATATTTACATGCATCTCTCCACTTACTACTGGCCTGCTCTCCACCCTGAAGGCTGCCTAGAGGGGAACGTGCATTTCATTGCCTGACCAGGAGATGCAGGGGGTTGAATCTGGTGCCTTTTGCATACAAGCCATGAGTTCCACCATTGAGCTGCGACTCTGGTTCAATACAACGTATCTCCAGCATCTGCTCCAATAGTGATTTAAATTATCTGGGTACTGCCAACAGTAAATATAACCAGAGCCAATGACAGGTGGTGCCAGCTCCAAATATGTCCTCTTTCCTGGTGAGTTCTACAGGAGGCAACACTGAGACTAAGGAGGAGATGAAGCTCCTTGGCAGGGATAACCCCATAGCTGTTAGTGGGACAGTGCCCTATTGGCCTTAATGGACCAGCCTCCATTGCTTTCAGCCGTCAAGAAGATAGTTGAAGGCCACTCTCAAGTCTCTGCTTATTTTCCTTTTCACTGGGCTAAGCATACCCAGCTCTTAACTGTTCCTCATTGGACTTGGGGTTGCACCCAAGCCAGTTCTACATGAAGTAGAGCCACTGGAATTAATGAACCTACACGAGCGGTGTCCATGAATTGCAATGTATTTATGCTCAGTAGGACTAATATTGGCTACAACCCCTGGTTTCCAGACCCCTTGCCATCCTGGTCACCTTGCTCTAGACACAATCCAGATTCTGCAGTCCACGCAGCCCAAAGCTAGGGCGGGGTGGCGGCATCATAGAACTGGCAACCTGCCTTTCTTCAGGAGACCTTTTGTACTCCTCTATCTGCTGGACTTTGAATCTTCCCCCACTAAAAGCCCAAACACAACTCCACCAAAAGCCTCACCTGGTCTTGGCAACAATGCTGTTGAGCAACTGGCTAAAGACTGGCTCATCCTCATGATTGGGTCCACTGTTCCTTATATACCCAAAATGTCACCAACTGTGTACAAGGGGGGGGGAGTAGCAGTAGGCTTAGGGGAAACCTATGGCACAAAATCCTGGATGGGGGGGAACCTACGTGGGAGAACGTCCCTCCCAAAACCCCAGCCCAATGAAGGCTGAGAATTCTGTCTTTTCAGGGGTGTGGAATGGAATAGGGTATCCAGAACAGGAGTGTGCCTTGCTGCAGCATTTTGTTGCAGGCCCTACTTGTATCTTTGTGCCCAACAAGGTACTATGTCATTTTGAGTTCCCATCCAGTGCTTCGGACAGCTGTTGTCTTTGTCTTTATTTCTGCATTTATCTTGTTTTCTAGGCACTTGCTTGGACTGTCAAGGGAACACAGAAGGCGCTTCCTGCGAGAAATGCAAGGGGCAGTTTTACCGAAGTGGTTCGCGACACCATGAGTGTCTTCTTTGTCCTTGCTCCCCTGTAGTGTCCTCTGGCAGCTGTCATATAAGTAAGATGGTTTTCTAAAATTGTAGAATTTCACTATGGTACATCAACATAAGAACACCAGATGAACCCTGCTGGATCAGGCCAGTGGACCAACTAGTCCAGAATCCTGTCTCCACAGTGGTGAACCAGATGTCTGTGGGAATCACAAGAGTTGCACTCAAGTTCTGCTTGTTGGCTTCCCGTTGAGGTACCATATATTCCGGCGTATAAGACAACTGGGCGTATAAGACGACCCCTGACTTTTGAGAAGATTTTCCTGGGTTAAAAAGTAGTCTTATACGCAGGAATATACTATATATGTTTGGTCACTGAAAACAGGATGTTGGATTAGTTCCAAAGTGTTGGCATTGACACACTAAATGGCCGAGTTCTTGCAGATACAGTTATGTTAGGAGGCCCACTGAAATAAAAGTGGGCCCCTTCTCAAAACCAAAGTAAAAATAATTATCAATGATAATGATAAAACCTGAATTGGTGGGGGGAATGCATAAGAAGACAAAGCAGGACTAGGCTTGTGTTCTTAGGGTGGCCATGTGGCAAGTTCCATCAGTGGAAATAACCAGTGTTCTTTCCCCTGTAGAGCCCGGTCACCGCATGCCAACCTGTGACCAGTGCCGCCCCGGCTACAGCGGTTCTCACTGCAACCAGTGTGACATTGGCTACTACAGCTCTGACAGCCTCTGTATCAAATGCCAGTGCAATGGGAATGTTGACCCAGCGCGGTCACCCAGAGTCTGCAGGCTGGACACAGGGGAATGCCTTGGCTGCCTTTACCACACGGCAGGATTTCACTGCGAAAAGTGCCAGGAAGGTTACGCCAAACGTTTGGAAGGAGCGAATTGCACCAGGAAAGGTAAAACTTGTTTTCTCGCACTTGACGTTAGCTTAAAAACCCTCTCCAATTCTCAGGGCGTTTGGCTGCAACTAACAATCAAACACATCAGAAATGTGAACTGAATTTAAGAGCTAAAATTTTAAGCTGGTGTGGATGTGTGTCCTTGGAAATCCATGCCTTATGTAGATTAGAATACTATTTCGAAGTTTGTAGGTTTCCATTGTCACTTGATCTCTGGAGGTTTTTTTCATTTCAGAATCTATTTCATTAACAAAACATGAAAGTGATGTACCAAAAAATTATGACAAATCCCAGAAACTTGAGAACACACACTTTTAAAAATGATGACGATTATTATTAAATGTCAACTTGTATGCTGCTTTTCAAAACCAATATTCTTCCCAAAGTAGCTCTAAATTGAAGGTTATAAATTGGGTGGCAGGTGTGGGAGGGAGATATTTTATAGATAAGTAAAAGTCTAGAATTTGTGATAATGAAATAGTGGCTACATTTTGATAAGTTTTATTAGATTAAAAGATGGGAAACTATCCTGTATTTGTTTTGTCTTTTCTGAATTGGCAAATATTTATTAATTACTAGAAAATGGGCCGGGAAGTGCTATCGACCTGCTGTGATGTGGGTTAATGGATGTGTTTGATGCTTAATAATAATAATACACTCACTTTGCCATATTTGCCTTTTTAAAAAATTCTCTAGAATATGTTCCTGGTCCCGAAGGCAGAGGGTTCGCTCCTCCGACTATAAACATCAGTGTATCAACATCATACTCTACAACAGCCACCAACAGCACATTACCCCAGCCTTCGATGGTACAAACAGTTTCCCCCATCAGTTCCTCTGACAATAGTACTTCTACTTTAGCTGATGTATCATGGACCCAGTTCAATATCATCATCCTTACTGTCATTATTATCCTCGTGGTTCTGCTGATGGGCTTTGTGGGTGCTGTCTACACGTACCGCGAATATCAGAACAGGAAGCTGAATGCCCCCTTTTGGACCATTGAGCTCAAGGAGGACAACATCAGTTTCAGCAGCTACCATGATAGCATCCCCAATGCTGATGTCTCAGGCCTGTTGGAGGACGATGGTAACGAGGTAGCGCCCAATGGCCAGCTGGCGCTGGCCACTCCCATGCATAACTACAAGGCTTAACAAAACCAGGGTTGAGAGTTTTCAAAATCTTGTAAGTGGAGCAAACCAGTGCAGTGCCTGTTGGGAGGGACCCCAGTCAAATGACACCAGCGTTCCGGGCAAGAGGACTAGATAACTTTCCCAGCATTGGCCGTGGCCAGGCTTTGGGGTACACACACACACACACACACACACACACACACACACACAGTGTTGGACACTGGAGATAATAAAGGAGTTTCAGGTAAATTTACAGATTGTATTCGATTCATTGTTTCCCATCAAAATCCATCCTTGCCACTATGGATATAAACTTGTATTTTAAAAAATGGAGTTGCTTTGAAATATATTTTTGTAAGCAATGATGAAGGCATATACCAAGACGTCATCTCATCGCCAATCAAAAGCTATGTTGAAACACTGGACGCCTGATTTTAACTCTTGTTTTGAAATGTAGCCATTGTCATCTAACTTATGGGAAATGGCTTTTATGGTTTGGAGAGCGGGGGTGGGGGGTGGATTCCCAGAACTCTGTTTTGTGCTCTTAAAAGTTTTGCTGCTGCTGCTGCTTTTTTTTAAAAAAAAAAGAAAAGTCACTGGTGAAAAGATGTGCTGATAGAAACCAAGAGCTCTGAAAGTTTCCATTTATGCTTTGACCTTAGGAGTACATAAAAGAAATGGGTGAGAGTGTTGTACTTTTTTTGCAACCTTCCTTCGAACGTGATGATGATGCTATTTAAAATGCAAGAATCTGTTTATTTTCTTAGCTTTGTTGAACTCTGATTCTCCCAAGGGATGCTAGCGAGGACGTTGCACGAGCGTTGTTCCCCGAGTCTCCAATCTGGTGTGGAAACAGCCTGTATACAGAATGTAACAAAGCTTCCTCTGCAATGTATTTGTAAACTATTTGTACAAAAATGACATATTTTATCACTTAGATTTTATCTGTACAGCCACTCACCGCATTGTAAAAACAAAAAACAAACACAGAAGTCAAAGCAGCAACAAATAAGCAAGTATTGTATTAAAGTGCTGTAAATTTCAATGGCAATATTGTTGGAGCTGGGCCTCCGGCAAAGGTTTGTTGCTAACTTTTTCCTCTTCTGATAATATGACTAACTTTCTGATCTTAAATTGATCGTTCCTCCCTCTCTCTTTTTTGTTTTTGTTTTGGTTGAACGTCTGCCAGGGGTGAGGAACCTCTGGCTCGGGGGCCAAATGTGACCCTCCAGGCCTCTTTGTCTGACCTTCAAGGCTCTCATCAGACTGAGGCAGCTGCCTTGGGTGGCAGAATCCTGTGAGGGATCTGCAGAACCCCAGTAAGCAAGGCTTTGGTGGGGGAAGGGGCCGGTTCCTTCCCATTTTGCCTCAGGCAGTATAACAGAACAGGCTGCCCTGCTTGAGTGTTTTTGGTTGGCTGGAATCTGTCTTTTGAAGAATGATAAAACCTTTTGGGTTGTCTGGACAAAGAGAAATAGGTCTGTGTAGAGAGCAGCCCAGCATATAAAAGGGGGAAATTGTATTTGTTTCCTGTTATGTACTGAGCTGAATCCTAGAACAATAGGATTCAGAATCAGCAGGAGCTATCCAATCCAACTCCAGGTGGAAGTGAATCCGCAACCTGATTGGCCTGCAGGAGCAGCCAATCAGGCGGCTGGCAGAAGTGAATCTGCAACCTGATTGGCCTGTAGGAGCAGCCAATCAGGCTGCAGGCAGAAGTCAAATATTTCATTTCCCCATCCACTCCCTTGGCTGATGCGATATGACCCCTTCCAGAAAGTTTGAAAGCTCACCAGGTTCCAGGACCTCCTGTAACTCTTAACCCTTGACTCCTGCTACTTGCCCCCTTGCTCTGACTGCCTGGTCTCCTGTTTCCTACCCTCTTCCTCCTCCTTTGCTGGCAGTTGTCTCACAGGTGGCACAGAACCCCACCAATTAATGCCCCCCCTAATTTCATTGTGCTCCCTCTCTATCTCTTCCGCCTGCATATCTCCCCACTCCTTGATCTTCTGCCAGTCCCTGGAACTCTCTTTCATTCAGAGTTCTCTACCTCTGCAACCACAGCACAAGAAGCAATCAAACGGTTTAAAATTCCACCTCTTTGCTTTGCCATAGCTTTCCAGTCAGCAACATTTAACGAGTATGTTTATATTGTTAATCTTTTTGCTGACATTAGCAAAAAACTGTTTTAGTGCAAATGTGTGTGCGTGGGGGGAAGGATTGAAATAATGTTCCCCCAAAGGCATGCTAAGGTACATTGTCCTTCTTTTGCCCGTACAGTTATGACACACTCACTTGTGTTGATGGGGCATAGGGGGGGCATACATTCAAAAAAGTGTTACATCTGTTGAAATGTGGAAAGCCAGTTAAGTGCTAAAGGGCAGAAGCCAGGGTGCTCCTCTCAGGTGCGATGGCAGATATTGGCCCATCATCGGTGTTGAAATCAGTGTTGAGACCTGTGGGTATAGGGCGATATACAAATTTAATTAATAATAATAATAATTAATTAATAATAATATCAGATTCAGCTCCAGTACAGTTGGCTTCTTTATGTGGAAAAGGGAAGGATGTGCTTTCTTACCATTTGCCTCAGGCAGCACAATGTCTTGGCTCAGCTGGCTCAGCCCTGCTATTAGGCAGAGGGAGCCAGCCACCTCAGGTACAGCGCTGGATTTAAGGTGGTGCGGGCAGTTCCCCTGCACAGGGTGCTGAGCTGAGAGGGTGCAAAATTGAGAAGATCTATGATTAAGAAGATCCATTTGGGGGTGCCAAATTTTGGCATCACACGGTGCCATATTACAAAAGATTACCAAAGTGTGCCCCTGTCAGGTGGCAGATACTGAGGACTGGGGAGAAGTGTAGGTGCCACATGGACAGTCCCTCCTAAGGCAGCCTGTGCAGTTGAGGACAGAGTGCCTGAATCCACTTTAATTCCACAAATCCAAATTTCCCAGCAGGCACTTCAAGCCTTCCTGCAAAACAGTAAAAATATTGAGGCGGCCATTGACAGAATGTGCATCCTTGCTTCCTGGGAGTGGGGTGGGTGGGTGCATGGCTGAATCAGCCCTCAAAAGAACAAGTGTGGGAGTTTACAGGAGAGAACACTATGTATTTAAGTGTTCCACTGGGGAAAAAAAAACTGTGTCAATTTTTATCACCTTCTCTACTTGAAACCAACTGTCGGGAGAATGTTATCTCTCAAATGTTCCACCCTATATCAACCTTCCATATTTGTTTTGTTTTTAAAGCTGCCTTTCCTTTCCTTGATGGCTTTGCGAAGTCTTATCTGCTCCTTTCAACCCTTCCCAGTCTCCCAGAGCTAGTATGGCTCCCAACAAGGAACTCACCATATTGTAAGTGTAAATGGGTTTAGCTGTCCTGGTTTCACTGCAAAGGATTCTGGAGGGAAAATAACAAGGTACCACCCTTCCAATTTACACTCGTGGCACTCTTACATTAAATAGTGTAATAATTTTTTCCCCCTGCATATGTCTGTGGGAAACTTCACTTCATATGCACTGCAAATTCTCATTAGCCTCCCCCACCCTGCTGCTTCCAGGTGTTTCGTAGTACAACTCCTATTAGTCCCAGCCAGTGTGGCCAATGCTCACAGACAGTGGGACCTGGAGTCCAAAGACATCTAGAGGGCACTAGGTTGAGGAAAGCAGACCTGCATCATAAGGGGGGGGGTGTTCTTGTTTCTTAGCTAGTCCTAACAAGGGTATGGTGCAAGGGCGTACCCACCATGCGGCAAGTTAGGGCAGCTGCCCTACTCTAGAAGCAGGGCTGGTGGGCAGAGGCGGAGCACAGCCCGGCGGAGCGCGAGTTCGCCATTCCCGCCGCACCGCGCCGCACCCTCCCTCCAGCTCCCCGGCGCGCCCTCAGGCAAGGCCAAGCGCGGCGGGGAACCAGAGAGCGCGGCGCGGCGGGCAGGAACGCTGAACTCGCGCTCCGCTGGGCTGGGCTCCGCCTCCGCCCACCAGCCCTGCTTCTAGGGAGGGGCACAGCCCGGCGGAGCGCGAGTTCGCTGTTCCCGCCCACTTTGTGGCCCCTCCCCTTCCGTGCCTTGGCCCCTCCCCTTGCCCCCCCCTAGTTTTGATCCTGGGTACGCCCATGGTATGGTGCTTCTATGGATTCTTTCCTCTTTAGGCAGGGATGTCTAACTTGTGGCACTCCATGTGCTCCTGAATTACAATTCATGATTGATAGCTCAGTCAGTAGAGCGTGAGACTCATAATCTCAGGGTCATGGGTTTGAGCCCCATGTTGGGCAAAAGATTCCTGCACTGCAGGGGGCTGGACTAGATGACCCTTGTGGTCCCTTCCCTGCTCTACAATTTTATGAACTTGCATCAGTCCTAACTTTGGTCATACTGGCTGGGGCAGGTGGGAGAATCTCAGGCTCCCCATTTCTTGCGTAGAGGAAAGTCAAGAAGGTCAAATATCTTCTACAACAGCCTACATGTAAGTAGACCCTCAACTTCTAGCATGCAAAAGGTCCCAGATTCAATCTTTGGCATCACTGGGTAGGGCTGGGAAGGACTTCGGCCCAAGAATCTGAACTAGGGACATGGAACCTGGTGCCCTCCAGCTATTGTTGGGCTACATCTCCCATCATACCTGTCCATTGGTGATGCTGGCTAGGGCTGGTGGGAGTTGGAGTCCAACCACATCCAGAGGGCCACAGGTATCCACATCCCTGCCCTAATGGACCAGCATTGGGGGAGGAATCTTCCCATCAAAGAACCCCTGCCTCAGCTCTTAAAGCATATGGCAGATGAGTGCATATTTTGAGCATTTAGACATATTTCATGGATGTGAAACCCAGCTCATCTTAGGTGAGTTCCACACACAAATGTCTACCATGGAGAGAATATGCTGACCTGTCAAACCTGTGACGTGTAATAACAGAACCACTGAACAGTGGGTGGTGTTTCAGTATTAAGATTTTAGAAGCAACATTTTGAGAGTATATATCGGGGATGGGGAACCTGTGGCCCTCCAGATGCAGTTGGGTTACAACTCCCATCATCCTTCACTATTAGCCCTGTTGGCTGGGGCTCATGGGTACTGGAGTAAACTACTTCTGGGGAACCAAAGGTTTCCCATCCATAAAAGGCCTATTGCTGTACTCTGGATACATTTTGGCATTTCTAAAGGAGAATTCAGTGCACCCTCCCCAGGCTGCCAGAGTTCCTTAAGGGAATCCATTAGAAATTAAACCATTTTTTTTGTGGCGGTATTGTAGGATAGTATGTATGTACCCCTATGCGATGCTATTCAAATTCAAGGAAGTGATACTGTTGCCTGGTGTGAATGGAGAAGACTGACGGAACTTTAAGTTACTCATGGTGGCCAAAGGCTTACAGTCCTTTCATCTTGTTCTGGCTATAATCTTAAAGTAATGACTTTGAGCCATGTCAATCTATGCCATGGCTGGTTTGGATGAAAGCAAATGTAATCTCAATGACCCAAGTTTTGCCTCCTCTCCATATGCTGTTCCATAGCCACACTTGTGGCTGCACTTGTGTCAAAACAGAAACAGCAGGCCAGTGTTTGTTCATTTTTAAAAAATAGAATCTAATGAACTACCATAGCTAGAAATAACTGCATGAAATTTATCTGTAGAGAAGCAGCATGAATTGTGTAGTGAAATAGGCACTGCATTAGATCAGGCCAAAAAATATGCTAAATTTATGAAGCAGGTATGATGATCTCAGAAGCATGGTTGGCCAAGCCCTTTTATGCCCTGAAATTTTATTCCAACTCATTGGTCACATCCATACCATACATTTAAAGTGCATTCAGAGCACATGGCTTTCCCCCAAAGAATCCTGGGAACTGTAGTTTGTTGAGGGTGCTCGGAATTGTGGCTTTGTGAGGTTCTTGGTTCCCAGGATTCTTTTTGGGAAGCCATATGCTTTGAATGTATGCCAAACAAAACAGATATAATAAGCCACAGCAATAATTTAACACAGAGAACCTACCGGTAATAAAAAAATAATCCTGAAATAAAATATCTGTACTACAGCAACCTAAACTTTAAAAGCAGTCAAAACGTCTGAAAACTCAACTGCTTATATCTCCAAATCATATAACATGGTTTGGGCTACTGAATTGAATATAACTTGAACTCACTGTCCCCAGGGACAATCCACCAGCCATAATTTATGCCCCTGATTTCTGAGCATATGTTGAGCTTTTCTTGACAAATGGTTGGGGGGGAGTGCGCGATGGGAGGGATCAAATGTGTGATCAGAATATATGTTGGAATTTATACTGAAAAGTGTTATTTAAAATGGATTAAAATAAAATGTATATAATTTGTATCTATTCCAGTTTGGCTTTTGCCTTTGTTTTTTAAATAAAACCTGTGAATGGGTCATATACAGCTTCTACAGACATTTTAAATCAGGGGTGGTGAATCTCAGACTCAGAGGGCTAATGTATCTCTCCAGACCTCTAGCTGACCATTGAGGCTCTCTGATACAACAATTCCTCCTTGGCCACACCTTTCATCAGCCTGCTTCAGACCCTCTTTGAGTATTTTTGCCTGGTTGGATTGTATCCTTAATCTCTGATGATGCCTCTTGCTTGCCTTGTTGGAGGGAGAAGGGTGTGTGAGTGTGTAGAAACTGGCCAGGTAAAACTTAAATTCATTGCTCTGTCCACTTTTGCCTCTGGCCATGTGTGGCGAGTTACACCGGTAAAGGGTCCCCGGACGTTTGACGGTCTATTGACCCAATACCTCCCTTGCCTATTTCTTCCCTTTTGCTGCCACCAACCAGTATATCTGTGTACTGGTACACAATTGATTAGAACTCAGTCAATTGAACAGTGAACAAAACAATTAAGTTTATTTATTGTGCAGATCTTACAAGCATATCAATTCTTATTGGTTTCTCAGTTATGTTTACTTTAAGCTTAACCGTTAGTCTTAGTTCTCCCCCTGTTCTCCATGACTGAAATTCTCTTCTTAACTCTTATAGATTCTCACCACAGCTCACCTCACAGCTTCTCTAACCCTCTATTTCAAAATCCTCTCCACCTCAACTCCTTTATCTCCCTCAGTTATCTCCCCCTCCTGTCTGCCTGCTTCTCCTTATATACACCCCTGCTTCTGCCTGGAGAGCTCCCATTGGCTGTTTACCTCCCTGCCATGGGCGTACCCAGGATGAAAACTAGGGGGGGGGCACACCAGCCACGCCCCCAGCCGTGGCCAGGATCCCTCCAGGAGGCATGGTCAACATCCACGCCCCCCCCCCAAGAGGAAAGGGAGCATTTCCAAGGCAGCACACGGAGCCACCAGGGTTTGCACTCCTGCCTCGCCCGCTCCTTTAATGGCAGCGGTGACTAAAACAAGGCAAGAGCAGCAAAGCTGCCGCTATTGAAGGAAACCTGCACCTGGCCCTGGACCTGGGCTAACTTCAGCCCACACTCTTTCAAGTCACAGCCAGCACAGCACAGAAAGTGCTGCCCCACAGTGCTCCACGGCACTTCATTTGCATGCATGCGTGCAAATGAGGTGCCGCAGAGCATTGTGGGGCAGCACTTTCTGTGCTGTGCTCGCTGTGACTTGAAAGAGTGTGGGCTGAAAACCCAGGTCCAGGTTTCCCTTGACAAAGGCAGCTTTGCTGCCACTCAGGCTGAGGCGGAGCACAGCAGGCAGCTGCCTGCCCTCTCCAGCTGCCCTGCTTCTAGGGGGGGCAGCTGCACCCCATGCTGGGTATGCCCATGTCCTAAAGATGCTGGGACTTTCTCTGGGAGTCGAACTTAACTTCCCGGTTAAAATCCTCAAGAAAGGCTGTGTCTACCTTCTCCTCCGCTTGCACTCCTGCTTCGCCCGCTCCTTTAATGGCAGCGGTGACTAAAACGAGGCAAAACCTGATCCATGGCTTCCTGGAGATACTAACGTGGTCCCCTAACTCACCGTCAACTCACATATTATGCCCAGGGGCACAGCCTGCACCACAAAAAAACACGGATCCACTGCTTCCTGGTGATACCAGGGCACAAGAGCTTGAACGGCAGAAGATGACATTATTGACAGATCAAGTATACAGCAATGTCAAGTCACATAAGATCTTTGGTTGCATCCTTCTACCGGTAGTTACCTTTTTTTAGTGGAAAATATACATAAAGGAGAGATACATTCAAAGAGGGATACATTCAAATACATTTGATACAAATCATTGGTTACACTATAGTGCTAAAGGGTAAAGATTTACCAATATAAAGATACATTTCCTTGAAAGTGCACGTAAAAGGATACATTCTTGAATTCATAAACACATTCTTTTACATTCTGGTAGCATGTTGTTGTTTAGTCGTTTAGTCGTGTCCGACTCTTCGTGACCCCATGGACCAGAGCACGCCAGGCACTCCTGTCTTCCACTCTGGTAGCATATAAATGCAGAATACGACACAACATAGATATAGGCAGGCTTATTCCCCAACACCCCTCTCTGCAGGGGTGTAACAGAGGGGGTGTGAAGGGAGCGCTCCGCCCAGGGTGCCAGCCTGGAGGGGGTGACACTAGGCACCCCCCTGCAACTCCCTAGCCCAGCCCCGCCTGGAGCGCTCCTGGAGGACAGGGAGGGGACCACGCATTGCTGGCGCTGCCTCATGGGTTGGGGGCCAGTGAGTGACAGGCGGCTGGTCGCCTCACAGGCGCTCCGGGGAGAGCAAGCCCGGGAATGTGTTCTCTTCTCTCTCCCACTCTCTCTATCCATGCATGTATTGGAGGTGGCTCGTGGTAGGTATAAGAGTATGTTTTCTCACATGAGAGAGAATTTTCAAGAGGTAACTTGCCTCCGCTGTTAGAAAGTGCTGCCCCACAATGCTCCGCGGCACTTCATTTGCATGCATGTACCTGCCTGTCCTCTCCAGCTGCCCTGCTTCTACCGGTAGGGGGGGCAGCTGCCCCCCATGCTGGGTACACCCATGGGCGCAGCAGCAACGCCAGCCGCAGGAGGAGGAAAAAAATAAGACACCCCCTGAAAATAAGCCATTTGTAAGTAGAGGTACCACTGTAGTTGCTGGAGGTGTAGAAAAGAGACTGCTTAATGACCCAGGTGGTGCTGTGGTTAAACCACTGAGCCTAGGGCTTGCTGATCAGAAGGTCAGCGGTTCGAATCCCTGTGACGGGGTGAGCTCCCGTTGCTTGGTCCCAGCTCCTGCCAACCTAGCAGTTCGAAAGCACGTCAAAATGCAAGTAGATAAATAGGAACCGCTACAGCGGGAAGGTAAACGGTGTTTCCATGTGCTGCTCTGGTTTGCCAGAAGCGGCTTTGTCATGCTGGCCACATGACCTGGAAGCTATACGCCGGCTCCCTCGGCCAATAATGCGAGATGAGCGCGCAACCCCAGAGTCGGTCACGACTGGACCTAATGGTCAGGGGTCCCTTTACCTTTTTAATGCTAAACAAAACTAGAGATAAGTGTTTTGAAGAAACTAATGAAATTGTTTGTCAGTACATGTACATATATGTAGAACACTGCTGCTTTGCATGAAATGTTGGAAATCATTACGTAGTGAAACAAGACCTGTCAGGACTGAAAACGGACCACTGGTACCAAATCGTATGTGAAACAACCTTACTAGAAAAGCTATCCAACAGACTGAAACCGACATGGGGACAAAAAGACAAGGACACCATCACCCTGGTATGGCTCCCCTTTATTACATGCACAGCCCAACAAGATAACAAGAACCCATCAACAGCATACAAATCAAGATGGATAACTTGACCCAACAATCCACCCCACCCCCCACGCAAACAAATCTCACTGCAGCCAACCAACCAACCATGCCCTGCCCCCCCTCTCACTGCCAAGAGGAAATAAAAATGAATAGAAAGGGAACCTATCCAAGTGATGCTTGGATTAAGTAAAAGAGTGTACCGTAAATTTACCACCCTCCCCCCCTTCTCCCCCAACCTTATACTGTATAATGTCTCATGTAACTTATTTGTAGAAAAGACTCTATGACCTGAAAATAGACAATGCATGTACTTTTGTAACCCAAAAATTTAATAATAACAATACAGTAATTACAACACATTTGCAAGTTAGGAAATATCACTTCTGCCTTTGCATAGTGAAAGAGAACTACATAACTGAGTTAATGATTTGTATGGTGGCATCTTGTTTTAAGATTGGTGGGGGTATAAATAATAAAATTATTATTATGATTGTTGTTGTTACTATTGAGGAAGGTTACTTGGGGACTTGAGCGTTGTGAGCAGTATTTTTAATTATTAAGGAACATAGAACTGGTAGTATTGTGTAGTGCTGGACATCAGGAAGAACTTTATGAGGTTAAGAGCTGTTGGAAAGTGGAACAGACTCCCACAAGAGGTGGTGGGCTCCTTGAAGGCCAACTGTCATGGATACTTTAGTTAAGATTCCTGCATTGCAGGGGGTTGGTTGGACTAGATGACCATCAGAAACCCCCAACTCTACAATTCTAATTAAATGTATTTTGAATGTATTGCTTTGGCAGGAGAGAAAATAATCTTTCCCGGTTTTATTTCCTCTCCTCCTTCTTCACAGGACCAGATTGCCGCAACCAACCCTCCCCGCGCTTCTTCCTGGAGAAAAAAAATGCCCGTATCCAGTCGTTCCTTCTTGTTGGCATGCGCGCCGTACCCGGAACAAATATGACGGCTCAGCTTCCGCCCCGCCAGAATAAAAACCCCAAAAACCCGCTTTTGCATTCACCCGCCTACCGACTGCGACGTGCCACATATTTCCCTTAACAAAGATGGCGCTCAAAACGCCCTCTCTCAATGGAGGGGAGGCAGGAAAGATGGCGGCTGGCGATAGGATTAACTAAGCAGCTTTTGCCAGGGAGTCTCTGGCGGCTTCATCAAGATGGCGGGGGGGGGCCGCAGAGGCCGTTTGAATTCCGAGCCAGCCGCCAAACTCGGACAATAACAGCTCGGGTCGCCGCCGGGGAAGTCGCAGCAGCTGCTCGCCTGCTCGCCCCTCCTTCCCTCTCTCCCGTGTTTCCAGCTATGGACTCGCTGCCGGGGGAAGACCCCACTTTGCCGTTGGAGTTCAGCTGCAGGTGAGGCGGAGACCGTTAGAACCGTTAGATGGAGGGAGGGAGGGGGGTGGAGGAGGACGAGGGCGAGTTGGAGTTTAATTCTAACTCTTTACTACCCGTGGCGTGTTTGCGCGGGCGTGCAAAGAGGTTGTGTGTGTGTGTGTGTGTGAGAGAGAGAGAGAGAGATTTAATACCCCCCCCCCACGGTGTGGGAGGAAAAAATATTCCTAGAGGTGGGGGCTTGACCGACAGAAGGCATTTAAGGCCAGTACCACTCCCTTCCCCTCTCTGTCCCTTCCTCTCCCCACACCGTTGTTCCCTGTTACAGTACAGTGGAGCCTCCAGCCTCAGAGGCAGTGTATCTGCGCATCTCCTGGGGGGGGGCATTTGAAAGGGCATCAAATGGTCGGCTATTGTACTGTTGCTGCCAGGGAAGGCAGTGGGAGAGGTGTGTGTTGGCAAGGAATGTTTGTGTGTTTTAATCAGGGTGGATAAAAATGATACTTAAAAAAAATCAAAATCGGATTTTTTCAAATAAAATGCTTTTGGAGGAAAAATCTTTATAAAGATAATTTTCTATTTAAGTTACAGTATAGTCTACTAATCAGGAAATAAGGATTTGTTTTAAGTTTTTCATGTGTGCTAAAACTCAGTCTAAGGTTTTTGTTTTTGTTTTAAATGTTTAACCACACCAGTTAACAAACATGGATACATATGCTATAATGTTATTGTTTAAGTTAAATAAATTGTTTAAATTGTTATTAAGGAAATGATTATTTTTCTCCTTCCAATAAAGTGCAGCAGAAAAGTTGTCTAAACAGTTAACTTATTAAAACTCACAATAATTTCGTAATTATCTGTCTATGTATTTCTAATAGTATAACCAAATCAGTAATTTCTCTTTGATATAACTGTAAAAACTACCCTGAAAATTTATTATTTCAAAAATGAAACCTTCATCTGGTTGTAAATATTAAGATTATACCAGCAAGAATGAATCTCCTGGCGACCCTTAATGCCTTTTGTTAAGACCCCTCTTAGAAAACCATCTTTTTCTCCCACTGGTTTTTTTTTTTAAATCACACACCCACACATGACTGGTTAGTTGTATCTATTATCATCACTCCTTGGAAAAGACCCTGATGTTGGGAAAGATGGAGGGCACTAGGAGAAGGGGATGACAGAGGACGAGATGGTTGGACAGTGTTCTCGAAGCTACGAACATGAGTTTGACCAAACTGCGGGAGGCAGTGCAAGACAGGAGTGCCTGGCGTGCTCTGGTCCATGGGGTCACGAAGAGTCGGACACGACTAAACGACTAAACAACAACAATTGTATTTTTGTTGCTGGAGAAGCGGGTGTCTGAGGTGCTACCAAAGATGGTTTGGTGGGTGGAGGGGGATGTAACCTTATTTTCCACTAGTGGGAGCAGGTGTGGGGTGTGTGTGACTCTTTGTATGGCTTTTGAAGGAGACTAGACAAATTTTTGCACCCACAATGTTGGTATTGTCCAGAAGAGTTCAGTGGAGCCTCCAGCCTCAGAGGCTGTCTCTTGCAAATTGCCATTAAGGCTGTCAGCCACCTCAGGCAGCAACTTTGTGTGTTGAGATATATATAACGTTGACTTTTTACAGTCAAGTACAGTAGTGTACCAATGTGCTGAATTTATATTTTCCACAAAGGAGCTGTAAAGGTGCCTTTTGGTTTTTCTGACTCAGGTGTAGAAATAGCTTGCTAACAAACAAGCATGATGAGCATTGCAGCCTTGGTCCAGCATACAACTATGGTCAAATTACTAATTCTTTCACCTCTTTCCACCTACTCCAAGGCTTTGTCCTAAACAGCTTTTTAAAGCAAGTAAAAGGTGTGTATGTGTGTGTGTGTGTGTGTGTGTGTGTGTGTGTGTGTGTGTGTGTTAAGGTTACCTCTTTTCTCTGCTGTTGATGCCAGACTGCAGGAAGGGGGAACTGAGTCTGAAGTGAACTTGATTTTGAAACATTTAATAAGTGAACTAATGCTTCTCTCCAGGCTTGAAAAAGCTTAAGATCCAAAAATTTATTTGTTTTTATTGAGAGAGAGCGATGACAACTCTAGCTATACAGTGTATTGGGTTTAATCTTACAAATGCAAAGATTGTTGTTGTTTAGTCGTTTAGTCGTGTCCGACTCTTCGTGACCCCATAGCACTATTCAATTGGACCAAAGGCCTACCCAGCATCAAGTTTCCAACCTTGTTACAGGTAGGTAGCCGTATTGGTCTGACATAGTCAAAACAAAATTTTAAAAAATCCTTCCAGTATCACCTTAGAGACCAACTAAGTTTGCCATAGGTATGAGCTTTTGTGTGCATGCACACTTCTTCAGATACACTGAAACAGAAGTCACCAGACCCTTATGTATAGTCAGAGGGTGAGGGTATTACTCAGAAGGGTGGTGGGAATGGGTGATTGGCTGATAGGAGTGGGAAACCTGTTGAGGAAAAAGCAAGGGGTGAGGTACTAAAGAAAGCTTTATCATGTATAAGGGTCTGGTGACTTCTGTTTCAGTCTATCTGAAGAAGTGTGCATGCACACGAAAGCTCATGCCTATGACAAACTTAGTTGGTCTCTAAGGTGCTACTGGAAGGATTTTTTATTTTTTCCCCCAACCTTGGTTATACCTTGGTAGATGCCTCCAGAAAGGCCAGAGGCTAGGCAGTCCTTGTCCGTTGTTTCTCAAGCAATTACAGTGGTACCTCGAGTTACAAACGCCTCAGGTTACAAATGCTTCAGGTTACAAACTCTGCTAACCTGGAAGAGTTATCTCGAGTTGAGAACTTTGCCCCAGGATGAGAACGGAAATTGTGTGCCAGCAGCACAGCAGCAGCAAGAGGCCCATTAGCCTCTAGTTAAGAACAGTTTCAGGTTAAGAACGGTCCAGGTACTTTACATTGGAAACATATCTAGACAAAAGGAACTGACTAGGCATGTTGGACCTCTCCAACTCACATGCTTCTTGAAGCACCTTGCACTCTGTGATGTGCCATGACTGTTGCTTCCTTTTGGTGCACAGTATTCTTAAGCAGGTTGCCAATAATATCACTTGGAACTGGAAAGGCACTCTCACAAAAACTTGATGCTGTACTCCAAAATAAGTTGTGAACAGTGTTCAAACTAACTGGGTACCAGCTGCTTTTTTTGTGACTCAAGAGCACCTTCTTCCAATCAAGTGGAGATTTCCTGTCACAAGTCTTGCTTTGCAGAAGCAGTGGTGTGAGTTTTCTGAATTTTTCCCCTATGCACATTAGACTTCATATTTGCACTGGGGAAATTTCTGGTGCCCTAGAGAGTGTTATAATTTAGCATGCTTATTTTGCTTTTATTTAAATAAAGAAAGATGAAAATTTTCAAACTGTCAAGCTCTCCAAATATTATATTTGCAGTTGGTATGTTCCACTATTACAAGTGATATTTGGGAACAAAATTTTCTGTGAAAAAATAAAACACTGGGGAAATATTCTGCCCCACATTTCTAGCTACAAGGCAGCTTCTTGTGTTCCTGTTTTATATATGATTTTGAGTGATCCCAACTAAATTTGGGAAATGTACATGTGAGAGATATTGCATTGATGAATCTGACTTCTAAAAGCTTTCCACGAGTGAATTCTCCTGCTTCTTCCTAGTGTGAATATGGCCAACCTTCTTGATGCATCGGGAGATGAAGTCCGAATTCGTCTGGGAGGTGATGGAGGTAAAGCTATAGGAATGACACTTCTCTTCTCTCTCTTTTTAAAATCCATTAATTAGGTCTGTGTGTATAGAAAACAAAACCTGCGATGGGAAAGAAGTTTCAAAGACGTTTCAAATGTAGACTTTGGTGCATTTCAGTTCCTTCTTCTATGCAATTGCTATGTCCAGGGATGGTAGTCTAGTACAGAGGTTCCCAGACATATTTGGCCTACTGCCCCCTTTTCAGGAAAAAAAATTCAGAAAAAAATTAGTCAGGGACACCCCCCCCCAAAATCTACCTTCTTTAGCTGAACAAACAGGAAGATGCAGGCAAATAGCTATGCCAGCTGTGATCCACTTCTCAGGCTTGGGTGAAGCCGAAAAGGGTTCACCCAAGCCTGGGAAACCTCTTGCCTCCAGCATGACCGCCAGGGGAGGTGTTGTCACCATCTCACAACGGCGCCCGACCTGGCGCTAAGCACTATTATAAAACAGATGAAACATGTACAAACAGTTTTTCAAAATTTTATCCCCTCTTTATGTTTCCACCCCCCTTTATTCAGTGCCCCCCAATTGTACACAAGACTACTACTGTCCCCTGGATTGTTCCAGCACCCCTCAGGGGAAGGTATTGCCCACTTTGGGAAACACTGGTCTAGTACTTCATTCCATGCCAAATATAGCCCTCCAGGCCTCCCTGTCTGACTTTTGTGACCCTCAGCAGCCCTGTTCTGAACTCTTTCAGTGTTTTTGCTCTAGGATGGAACATGTTTTTCAGTGGTGGTAATGCTTCTTGCTTTACTGGATAGAGAGGGATATGTGGGGTGTGGGGTAGCGGTGTGTGCTATAGGAACTTCTGGTTTTTGTGTTGCTGGAATGTGACTTTTTAAAGAAAAGTTAGAGTCACACTTATTGTTTTGTCCACTTTTGCTTCTGGTTGTGCCCACCACAGACACATGACACCCACACCCTTGGTAATGCTGTCCATGAGAGAATATGGCTATAATACACTCCCAACCCCTGTTCTGTGTAATATCTTGTTAACGCTAATCTCAGGTAACCATGTAGGAGCTGTTGAGAGATGGGTGCACCTTCTGTATTACTGTTGTGCAGCTGCAGGATTTGATAGTTTATTCACTTTGTAGCTTGCCGCGTAACCCAGGTGAATAATTCTGGCAAGGAAATTGAGAAATCACACAGGTATTTCTGTCAGCATAAGGGAAATTTGTGTTTTGTTTCTCAAATATCACCCTGTCTCCATCCTGCATAGCATACTGCCTTTTCTATTTGGGCAATGAAGGTATTTCAGAAACAGTTTTGTGATGTGACAAAGTAAAGAAAATTAGTCACTAAAGCTTTCTGAGTATGCATAAGCACCTGAAGTAGCTTTTCAGATCCTGGCTAGCTTGTTAAAAGAATAAAGCCTTTACAAATACTGGAATTAGATGTTGCTGCCATTCTCTCTCTGACTACCTACTTCTTTTTTAGTTTCTCTTCTTTCTTAACTGAAGGTGATGTATGCACAGTGCTAAAAAGTTAAATTTTACTGGAATCTAAATCAACTTTCTCTTTTGAAACTTGTAGCATTACCAGATGTGGCGGAAGACACAGTGTCACCAACTAGAGCACGGACAATGAAGGACTTTGAAAATGTGAGTGAATGACTTTTGGCCACCCAGTGAAGTGTGTAGTTGAAGCAGACCGTTTCTTGTTCAGAATATACTGAGGAAAAGGTGATTTACAAATGTGCTGTTAAGGGACTAAGCAATAACCTATCGTCCCCCATTCTTCCCCTATATTGCACATGCAGCTTCTGCTGTGCTCTTGCATACATTAAGTTAATCTACAAAAGAAGTTTCAGTACTGGGAAAATACAGCTTGTATTTGTAGATAATTTCACAAATAAGTATGGAAAGTTTTAGATGCCTATTTCTGTGGGCAGAAATGTTTCTGGGTAATTAAGAGTATCTACTGGTTTTGAAAATTTTCAACTGAGTTTACTTCAGGCTTGCATTGAATTCAGTGTATAAGCAAGGTCTTGCAAGGATTACTATCACTTTCCCATCAATCTTATACAGAAGTTACCCCTTGCTGGGCTGGGTGGTGGTGGTTGGATTTGTCTAAGCCCAGACCTGCTTGCTCTCCACTGAGGAAGTGCAACCAGAGGCATATGTACCCACCAGTGGAGAGCCCCAATATGGGCCCTCCTGGGGAGGGGCTGACCCAGCCCAGGATCCTTTGGATCCTAAGCCAACCCTGTTGCTGTGGCAGTATTCAGGTTTGTGTGGTGATTTGTTTGCCCTTCTGCCCTGTGCAGGAGGCCTGCAAATGTGGCGGCGGCTCTTTTACTTTGTTAAACTGCACTGAGCAGCTCCTGGGGTTTGGTTTGCACCCTAAGCCCCATTTGAATTTGGTGTGTGTGTGTGTCTGTCTTAAGCAAGATTGCTTGTAACTTCTATACCTACTCTAAGCCTTTCATACTACAGTGGCATGGGCATAAATATTTTATTAGTAACATATTAGATTTCTCCATTTGGAAAGCATCTGGCAGACAGCAGGGATATGGGGCAATTGCTTTATTTGGATGAATGTTTGAAACTCGTTCTTTTGAAAAAATTAAAGTTTTTTCTTTTCCCTCTAATGCAGTTTTCTGACATTTTACCCTCCTTCGTTGGGGGTTAAGGTTAAGTCTCAAGCCATGTAGGCTGTCCTCAGGGTACTGTGTTTGCCTTTTTTCTGCAAGCATTTGATGTTTAAAATCTTCAGAGGAAGATATATTTACCTGTCCCCTGTCTCTCCCGTCCCATTGAGAATTGTCTGTTGTGGGCTAAAATGGTTCTGTCAGTTTCCTACCACAAACACTGTTCTGTGTGCCATTTTCCAAGTATGGATCCATTACGCAGTCAAAGCAGTGTCATCCATGCACATAAGTAGGCTTTTGGGAACACTGAAATTAGAAAAAGAAAACTCTAGGAATCCTGCAAGCATGCTTAGTGGTTGCCACAGAATGATGATTACCTCTTGGGGAGAGCAGGCAGTAAACCAGAAGGGGAGGGGAAATGGAATGGTGCATGCTGTAAGAAGGCATGGCTGGCTGGAATCCGGAATAGGAGCAGTCCACACTGCAGTGTTTAGTCACAAGTCCAATTTGTTCTTTCTCAACAACATTTTTAAGGAATATAAAATCTGTTGACTTAGTAGCTAACCATGATTTATGACTATCACCAATCCCCTCTCCCACATCCCATTGGCATGAACAGGGGACTTTGAGGAGAAGAAGCAGAGTGCTCTCCCATTTGTGCAGGGTGAAAGGTAAGAAACAGCAGGAGTTTCTCTTGTTGTTTGGATGGGACTCTTGCTGTTGGTTTAAACAAAGCATTGAAAATGAGACATGCAGCGACAGCGTGGGAAATCTGTTTGATGCCAGATGTTCAGAAGCTTGGGGGCATTCTGCTGAAATGGGAACCCTTGAAAAACACCCACACACAAGAAGCAGTATCAGCTTCTCTTTCATATGTGAGACTGCTTGCGCAATGTGTCCAAAAATTCTCAACTTTTTAGTTCTCTCACACATATTTGTGTAAGTGTTTGCATTGTAGGCAGGGCTTCTTTCAGGGGGAACTCACAGGAACTCAGTTCCAGCACGTCAGATGGGCACCATTACCATTATAAGAGAATGAGGGAGGTGTTTATGGTGAGTTCCAGCACCTCTTTTTCTAGAAAAATAGCACTAATTGTAGGTGTTTCTGTTTGGGGCAAATAAGTGTCTGTAGGAGCACAGTGTTGGTTGCAGGAAGTTGCTTGTTTGAGAGGCCCATGTTACAATGAGTTGTGTGTGCATGAGCTAATGATGAATTAAGTTTTTGTGTGCTCATAATGACACAGAATTCATTGATTAGTTTAATCGCCAAAGAAACCTCTCAAAGTTATTTTTGTGTAGTAGCTGAATTGGTGAGATCCCCAAAGCTTTTCAGTTACTGTTTTTAATATGGTTGTGTGACATTGTTTCTGGTCCACCCTCTTTAGCAGGGGTGGGGACCTCAAGCTCAGGGGCCAAATGAGGCCCTCCAGGCCTCTCTCTCTGAGGCCCTTGGACTCTTCCCAGGCCATGCCCCCATCTCAGCATGCTCCCTCTCCCCAGGCAACACTCATCAGCGGCGCTGCCTGTTACTTGCCTGAATGCAAGACACAGAAGTGTATGAGTGTCTATAGAAATTTGCCTGCTGAACAAAGGTAAAATATTAATATTTGTTGCTCTGTCCACCACTAGCATGTTTCCCTCAGGAGGCTGCCTAGGTTGACTGTGTTGTTCACTTCTGCTCTACAGGTAGTCTTGGAAAACACAGAACTTTCTCAACATTTTTTTAGTTTTTCCCTAGCACTGTTATATATTCCAGGATAAACTTGTGAGAGCATTTGTTTCCATCCTGTTCACGTGATATTGCTGGATTGGTACAGTATGCATGTCACATGGTATTTTTCTTTTGTTATAGCAAATAATTGAGCTCCGAAAAGAGAATTTCAACCTGAAACTTCGCATATATTACCTGGAAGAGCGCATGCAGCAGAAATTTGATGGTACCAATGAAGACATCTACCGAATTGTAGGTATTTTTAAATCTCTTATAACTTGCTTCTGCAAATGAGACATAATTTATATATTCATTCATTAAAGCATTTGTAGGCTTTCTAGTTGAAGATGGTGATGAGTAAGTCTGTCCTTGAACCCTGCAGTCTATTTTAATTTGTTTTTATTTTGAATAGTTTTAAAGTCAGTTGGCTTAGCTGTTTAAAAAAATCTGCAAAAAGAAATCAGGAAAAAGGAGTGGTAAAGTAACTGCAAAGAGTTGTGGTGATTCAGAGGTTTAATTTGAAATCAAGTTGGGTTTGCTTTATTGGTGTGTCTGGTGGACTCTCTTTTATTTATATGCCACTAATCTGACCGGGTTACCCCAGCACTCTGGGTGGCTGGGTGATTCTGACCATCTGGAAGGGAAGGAAACCTTACTGTAATTGCCAGTCTTTATCTCCAGTGGGAAGAGCTGGCTCTTTTTTTCTGCTCACGAGAGCAAAGGAATTTTTTCTTCTATTTTTTGTTTTCCTATCTTCATCACAACTCTCATTGAGTGTATTTGGACAGAAGAAGTGGGGTGGGGCGAAGATTGCCATGGAACAGCGCTCAGGGGAAGGTAACCTGGAATTGCCCCAGGCCACTCCCACCTGGCTTAACCAGCAGTGGCCTGCACTTCCAGGCTTCACAGGTTGGTGGGAACGTCCCCCACTCTGTGGAGCTGTTCAGAAGAGAGGTGAGGCACAGTGATGTAACTCTGCTCGAGCTGCAGTCACATTGACCTCATGAGGTAGCTCCACTTGTCCCTGGGACAAGCAGAAGGTTGGGCAGGATCCTATTGCCTCCTGTAGACTCTCCTTAGCAGACAAAGCAGTGTGCCTTTTGGCTTTCTCAGCCAATGGGGGCAGAGGGCATGCAACGTGGTGCAGTTGAAAGCCTAGGAAACCAGGGAAAGGGGAACTGATCACCAGTGAGACTTAGCAACCCTCTCTCCAAACAGTGCCAGTGCATTCCCAATTCATAGCACCCCCCTTGAGTAGGAGGGGTGCTCCGAGGCCTCCTTCAGCCATTTCCTAGATGTAGCAGCACTTCCGGTTTCCCCGCTATTTCAGCCAGGCTTCCTCCGAGACCTAGGCCAGCCGCCCAACGGCAGTGAGAGGATGGGATGAGATGCTGCCACAGCATGGCCTTGGGCCCCTTTTCAATGGTGTCTCTTTATTTAAATCTCCTCCAGTGGGATCACACACCCGATTTTGTAAGGGTGTGTGTGTTAAGGCTGTTCACTACCCTCCAGTGGTGAAATAGGTCCTTTGCAATTTTCTTTCTTTAGTTTTTCTCCAGTATGGCCCACCCCACTGATCAGGGCCTATCTTCCTTTGAGGAAGAAGAAGCTTGAATGTTCATGTGAGGGGAGGAGAATACTGTTAACCCCCTGTCCACCCTGGCTTCAGAGGCAGAAGCTCTGAGGTCTTCCATTGTAAATGTCTTCTCCACTCAGTAGAGTTGGGTGATATCTGGTTTTCAACATTGTGATATATTACTAGCTAACCATCGTAATATAGTGATATATCATGATGTCTGAAATAAGGAGGGGTGGCTGGGCTGTGCAGGGAGGGAGGGAGTGCGCAGGAGGAGTGACCAGGATGAAGGAGGCAGCCCACTTGCTCAAGTTAACAAGATGAATTTCATTAGGGACAAATGTCAGGTTCTGCACTTAGGTGGGAAGAACCAGACACACAAATATAGGATGCTGGACATCTGGCTTACTAGCAGTACAGTAGTACCTTGGTTCTCAAACTTAATCCATTCCGGAAGTCCGTTCCAAAACCAAAGCATTTCAAAACCAAAGCACGCTTTCCATAGAAAGTAATGAAAAATTGATTAATCCCTTCTAGACTTTTAAAAACAGCCCCTAAAACAGCAATTTAAAATGAATTTTACTATCTAACGCAGGGGTCAGCAACCCACAGGATTCGGCCCACAAAGACTGCTTTACCGACCCCTGAGCCGCCCCTGAACCGAGCCGCCCACTTGGCGAGTCCTCCGTGCACTGTGCTAAACCGGTGCGGCGTGGGGACTCGCCGAGTGGGTCCCGAAATCGCTTCTGTGCATGCTCAGACGCCAAAAATCGTTTCTGCACAGGCGTGATTTTTGGCATCTGGGCATGCGCAGAATTGATTTCCAGTGCTGCGGACAAGCACAACCATGATTTCTGGCATTGCACTGCGCCCAGCCCATGGATGATCTCCATGGGAGTGATCTGGCTCATGGCCGGTAAGCCTTGCCGACCCCTGATCTAACGAGACCATTGATCCATAAAATGAAAGTAATCAATGTACTGTACTATAAAATAAAACAGTACCATAGATTATAAAAATAAAAAAATGATTTTTTTCTTACCTGCACTGATGATAGTCATTGTTTGGATGGGGGCTTTTATCCCTTTCCACAGTCACACAACCAGTCAGTAGCTGAACTGGGTTCCACACAGTCACAAAAACAAATTAACCGAAAAAGCCTCAAAAACAAACACACAAAATAAATAGCAAAAACAAAAGCACCAAATATAAGCTCCAAATATCACCTCAGAACACTGCAGTCAGAAACGGAAAACTTGAATTGCAATGGGGGGGACACAAATTAGCAACGCAACAGTAAAAACAGAAACAGAAGATTTCAATGACAATGGGTGGATGCAAATTAGCCGTGCAAGAGTAAAAACGGAAGCTCAGGACTCAAAACAGAGCACATTCAGCTTTCGAAGCAAAGTTCGCAAACCGGAACACTGACTTCCGGGTTTGCAGCATTCGAGTTCCAAGTTGTTCGGGAACTAAGCTGTTTGAAAACTGAGGTACTACTGTACATGTGGAAAGGATCTAGGGGTCTTGGTGGAACACAGTCCCACTTCTCTTTGATGGCCTGATTCAATAAAGCCATTCCATGGCCACTCATGTTGTGGCTGGGTTAATTCAGCCCCTGTACAGTGTGGCTGCAATCCTTGATACATTTACTTGGGGATAAGTCCCCATTGGATACAGGGGGACTTCTGAGTAAAGATGTACAGGACTGCACTCTGTGTGTGTTCTCTCTCTCTCTCTCTCTCTTTTGCAAGCCAGTTATTCTCATTCTAGTTCTGGATTTGCTTAAACATAAATTCCCAGGTGTTAGAATGCCTTTGTTATATTTCAACTATGAGATGTACAGTAATAAGGGGTTTTGAATGACCTTTGTATGATGTGTAGGATTACTTCTTAAACGATGCTGTTTCAGTACTAAAATAAAACAATTTCATTACTAGGAGTTTTAATCAAAGAGCTTCCTTCCTACTTAATTTAAATTGCTTGTTCGGTCTGACACTTTTATCAGTAAAACAAAGGCTTTCAGAAATTACATTATAATCCTTGCACATCAAACTGCAGCAGAAAGATGATCCATGTTAATATAAGCTGTCTACTTCTCTTGCTTGCATTTTCTTTTGCTTCTTTGTTCTGTAAGGCCATACAGAGAAATGATCAAATGAATGCTAGAGATAATAACCTATTTAACAAAAAATCCAGCTGCTGATTCCCTGTAGTGAGTGCCATTTTTGCAGCTGCTAATGCCTCGTTTAAAGCAACTGTTCATTTTGTAGATGTTTTGCCTGGCATAATTCAGATGTCACATCAAACCTTGGTTTGTGCTAACCATAGATCAGAACCCAAATCATGGTTTGAGCTTCCAGACATGGAATGGCCAATACATAATTTTGAGCTGCTCATCTGCCTTTATATTCCATCCTCTCAGCCCCACCATCCTAAACTAAATGTCCTGATGCAGCATATGTAGGTGGATCATTACTGGTAACCATGGAGTACAAGTCATATTTTTCAGAATGCATCTCAAACCATGGTTCTGATTCTGGTTTGCTGGTGAATTGTAAACATTTATTTGTCACTATGGGCAGGCAGCATCCATGAAGAAGCTGCAGTTTTAAAATTTATTTGTTTGTGGCCTTTGCATGCCATCTCATAACATAGTTGTCTTGGCGGCTTACAACAAATAAGTAATAAATAGTGCTTTGTAACAAACTAAGCATATTAATGTTGAAATCTGTATCTACATAGCTCAGTGATCAAGGAACTCACTTTGCATGCAGAAGGTCCCAGGTCCCATCACCAACATTCCTCAGCTGGGAATGTCTCCTGCCTAAAACCCTGGAGAGCTGCTGCCAGTCAGTGTGGACCACTGGTCTGACTTGGTATAAGGCAGCTTCCCGTGTTTCTAACTCTTTATTAAAATGAGAACAGAGAACATGTGAGAAGCAAGGCATATTCTCCAACTAGGTTCCTAAGCATATTCACTGCAGAATACATGAGTTCATCAGTTCTATGTTTAAAACACTGGTAAAGCATACTCTACATCAGGGGTCAGCAAACTTTTTCAGCAGGAAGCTGGTCCACTGTCCTTCAGACCTTGTGGGGGGCCGGACTATATTTTGGAAAAAAATTATGAACGAATTCCTATGCACACCAGGCAGGCCCCACAAATAACCCACAGATGCATTTTAAAAGGACACATTCCATGTAAGAGCACCAGGCAGGCCAGACAGTATTGTAGATGATAAAATTTAAAATATTTTTTTTTCTTACCTGCACTGATGATAGTAATTGTTTGGATGGGAGGGGGGTCCTCTCCTGGGTTTGGTGTTGCGTTGTGGCCTGCTGGGCCTCCTGCTGCCGGCACCTCTTCCGCGCTTTCGGGGGTGGGATGGGGGCCCTCCCATCGGCAGTGGAGGCCAAATCACCACTGTGCCAGTGGCGGGGCAAGCTCCAGACTGCAGGAAGGTCTCCATAGAATCATAGAGTTGGAAGAGACCACAAGGGCCATCCAGTCCAGAGGCCTTCCCGCAGTCCAGTGCCTTCCTGCTGGCAGCAGAGGCCAGATCGCTGCCATGCAGCCAGCGGGGAGAGCTCCTGCCTGTTCTCTCAACCCCTCTCTATTTTCCCACCCCCACATAAATCTCTCGCCCCTTCCCCCACCCTGGATGGTGCCTCTTTTGCTGCCAGCGGTAACTCTGCCTCTTCCTTCTCCTTCTCCTGCACCTCCTGAAGGAGGACTTCACGCAAGAATGCATGACAACTTCCCTCTTTTTTGTCTTCTTTTCCAAGGAGCTCAGACAGTGGCTGGGCCGGGTTAAGGACCCTTGCGGGCCTGATCCGGTCCACGGACCGTAGTTTGCCAACCCTGCTCTACACGCTAGGCTTCACTTCTGCTTAGGTTTTGCATTTTTAACTGTTCTTAGCTACGATTTCTGTGTTAGTCCCATGATTTTGTGTCCCTATGATGATGTGTCCCTGTGATTTTCCCCTATTTCTACCTGTGATTAATCAGAATATAATTTATCAGATACACACACACATTTTTTAGTCCTACACAGCTTCCACCATCTTCTGAGTGGCAGGTACCATTTTTCAATTCCTTTGGGGGTGGCCTCTTCTGCTGTCAGGCATCTTGGCAGAGCTTTTTCTTCCTCTAGCCTCTGCTTGTTTCCTTCTGGAGCAGGGAGCCCTTTAGCTACAAGTGCTGTGGGTGCGGATGCTGGGCCAGATGGCGAGTGGGGAAGGCTCAGACTGTAGGTATATGCACTCTAGGGCAAGGGTAGGACCAGATCCGCCTCCCGCCCGCCGGCCTCTCTGTCCATGGGTATGTCGCAGGGCTTCAGCCAGCTTCAGCCAGAGCTTGGTTTGTTTGCTGTACCCGCACCCGGCTTGGTGCTGCTCCTGGTGGCGCACTCGGCGGCTGCGCTGGAGCAGCTGGAGGGTGAGCTGCGTGCTGCGTGCTGCCTGCCGACCTAGCATTGGACTAAGGGCCGCAGTGATGCATGCCACCTGGGAACTCCGCAGGGATGGGCCGATGGAGCTGCTGCTGCTTGTCAACAACGCTGGTGAGTGGGTGGCGCCGAGACGCGCTCCTGAGCATGTGCAGAGTGCGTTCCTCCTCCAGGTCCAGAGGCAGCTGCAGGACCTGCTTGCAGGGTACGGTATTTATATTTTTCAAAATATAGTCTGGCCCCCCACAATGTCTGAGCGACAGTGGACCGGCCCCCTGAGGAAAAAGTTTGCTGACCCGTGCTTTAAATGTATCTTATGCCTGGGAAATACGAGGGGCACTCATTAAAGATTTCCCCTGACGTACTTCCTGTGGACTGAGACAATTAAAACTGGGCACAGTTATTAGTCCTTCTCTACATAGCTACCAGCAAGAGTCACACACTTCTCCCATCGCTTTATGCAGCTGTGAAGACCTCATCTGTAGAAGTTGGCAGGTTGCGTCAGAAGCCACGACTTGACCTCAGAAATCAGCATTTCATCGTCTGGAAAAAGCTTGCCATTCAAAAATAACTTCATGGTTGGAAAGAGGTGGAAGTCAGATAGTGCACGGTCAGGAGAATAACGGGGGGTGAGGAAGGATTTCATAGCCACAGGACTGTGCTTCTGTCTGAGCAACATGTGAGTTATGAATCAGGGTGTTCATCCTGCAGGAGCCTTTGGTCAGTATACCACACCTCGATTTTGATGGCCTTCAGCAATTTCTGCAGCAAGTAGTATGTCCCGGTAATGGTACCCTTTGTCAGGAAATCCATCATCTCTACTCCACGCTGGTCCCAAAACACCGTGAGCATGAACTTGCCGGCTGACGGTTGGATACATGCCTTCTTTGGAGGTGGTGAGGCAGAGTGCTTCCATTGTTTGGATTGGGATTTAGTCTCTGGGTCATAATGATGGACTCATGTTTCGTCCTGAATAATTAGTTTGGCGAAGAAGTCATCATGGGTTTTGTGACACATGGCCAAAAGATCCCGTGAGCATGTGACTCGTTCCTGCTTCTGGAAAGGCATCAGCAGCCGGTGAATCCACTGTGCAGACACCTTTCCCATGCACAAATGGTCATGGATGATTTTTTTCTACAGAACCCACACTGATTTTGACATCTGTAGCTAGTTGGCGAACGGTTATGCGGCAATCCTCCAAAATGGCGGCCTCTGCTTGCCGAATGGTGTCTTCATCAATGCCAGACTGTGGTTGCCCAGGAATGGGAGCCGTTTCCCCCAAAGTCCGACCACACTTGAACTGATGATGCCAGTGCTTGACTACGTCATACGATGGGGCATCCTCCCCATAAGTCCCCTTTCATCTCATTGAATGTCTCCTGTGGTGTGTGCCCTTTCAAGTACATGAACCTGATGACCACTCTGCATTCAACTAGTTGCATTTTCAGACATTACTCCATGTTAGTACCTGTAGCAGAAAAAAATGTCAGGAGAAACTGTTACCTATGGAAAGATGTATCATTATACATGTGCAATTTCATCCTCCTACGATAACCGGAAATAGGTCAGGGGAAATCTTTAATGAGTGACCTTCATATTAGAAAATAAGGTTCAAGGGGATAGATATATTCTGGAGATGTACCATAATAGTAGTAATGTTGAAGACCTGCAGATAAGGCAGCAATCTGTGAATAAATGGATGAATGCTTGTAAGGTAACAACCGTTGATATTGGCTGCCTCTGAACCTAATTTACTTAGTGGGATTCTTAAGCAACCAGAGGTGATAGTTTACCTAAATACTGAAGATTGGTTTGAATGGATTTGGATTGCTCTCACTGTGGCTAAGCTCTTGCAACTGCTGAGGCTCAGGGGAGCAAGATGGTTTTAAATTACAATCCTTTGCAATGTTGGAACACATTTGAACAGTGTTTGAATGTAAAGTATAATTAAATGAACTGTATCAATTCAAATCTTCAGTCTGAGTCTTCTCTGTATGTATACAAGGGAAGCGCTGTTGCTTTTGTGTGTTTCATATGGGCTCCCCACGTCATCCCCACAATGACTAGGATGCTGGACCAGATGGGCCTTTGGTCTGATCCAGCAGGGCTCTTCTTACATTTGTATATGTCCTTGGCTCTCCCCCCACTTTTCTTTATGGGAGTATTTTAGCATCGCCTTGGAATTTATGAATTGCATTATTATATGACTCTTGATGTATACAGATCTATGAGAACCTTAATCTGTGTAATTTATTGTTGAAATTGCCATCTTAAGAGCACTCCTGGACCAGGCCAAAGGTCTTTCCAGTCCTGGATCCTGTTTCCCACAGTGGCCAACTGGACTCTACCAGGAAGCCTGCAAGAAGGCATGAACACAAGAGTTATTCCCCACAGTTGATATTCAGAAGTATACTGCATTTGTATATCTGTTGCCTAGTTTGAGACCACTGATGCTGGACTGTGCACTCAGAACAAGCCCAGTGCCATTAAAGATTGTTATTGCCAAGACAAAGTCCTAGCCTGAACAGCAAGTCATTATTACTATTACTATTACTACTCTGCCTGCTAAAGACAGCCTGCAAAGAGTCCCTCTAGTACATGAGAACTTTTTTCTGCCTACCAGGATGATCAAATCTGGGACATCTCTATGGGTTGCTGCTTTGTGTCATTGTAGCTCTTCACAGGTTATAGCCAAATTTCCAGTATCAGAGTACATTTACAGTAACTCTAGAAGAATTAGATGTAATTGTGTGAAATATACATTTAGTCATCTCTCCTAAACCAGGGATGGGGAATCTCAGACCCGGAGACTGAATGTGGCCCTCCAGACCTCTTTATCTGGCCCTTGAAACACTCCAGACTATCTATTCTCCCCAGGCCATGCCACTCACCAACTCTGTTCCATGCTCCCCATGAGCGTTTTTGCCTGGTAAAAATGTATAAAAACTAGTTTACTGTATAAAGGTTAAATATGCATTCTTTGCTCTACCTGATTTTGTCTCTGGCTCCACGAAATCCTGGCATCTGCCCCCTGGAACATTGTCTAGAAGGGAATGTGGCCCTTGGGCTGAGAAAGGTTTCCATGCCCTTGTTTTAAACAGATGAGTACAGTGGACCCTCAGGTTACGTTACCTTCAGGTAATGTAACTTTTGGGTTGCGAACGTGGCAAATCCGGAAGTGTATACTTCGGGATTTTGCTGTGTGCGCATGCGCAGAAGTGGCGCCTCTTCTTATGAAATTTTTGGGGTGCACATGGACCTCTGGAACGAATTAAATTTGTATCCGCAGGGTCCACTGTATTTGTTTTTGTTTGACTGTTATGAGGTATAAAGTCATGTAAATGTTTCATTCCCCAGTTGCTTAATGTAAATTGGATATTGTGGTGGGTGAGATGCTGGGAAGGTGGGACTCTCAGTTTTCCTGAGCTGAGGTGGCTACTATTTTTCTTCCCTTGTTCTACTAGAACATTGAACTCAAAGTTGAATTGGAAAGCTTGAAACGAGAACTGCAGGAGCGAGAACGATTGCTCATCAAGGCTTCGTAAGTGTCATCTTCATTTTTCATCCTTTGCTAATAGCCCTCCTTTGAAGGTGTCATGCTCTTTTAGCAGTTGTTGCTTTCTCCCAGGTTTCTATTCAGAGATTAGCCTTTGCAGTCTGCATTCCAGATGGAGTCTTTGATTAGCCTGCAGGGTTGCCATATGCCCTTTTTTCCAAGACACACAATCTTTTTCAGGTCTGGTTGTTATATGTTCTCTTTTTCTCGGACATGTTCTCTTTTTCAGGATTAAAATTTCTATCTGGGCAGCTTTTTAAAATTTGGCAAAATGTCCATTTTTTTGTTTACAGTAACCTAAGAAAACTTTCCTAGTGCATTAGATTGAAATCTAAGACACCTGGCTAAGCTGGTCTGCAGCACAGAATCACAACAGAACAGCGTCTTAAACCAGCTACATATTGTATAAATCCCTTCTCTTGTGGCTGAACTAAAAGGTCAGCTATAAGATCATGGAGGAGGAGGAGGAGGAGGAGGAGGAGGAGGAGGAGAAGAAGAAGAAGAAGAAGAAGAAGAAGAAGAAGAAGAAGAAGAAGAAGAAGAGGAGTTTGGATTTGATATCCCGCTTTATCACTACCCGAAGGAGTCTCAAAGCGGCTTACATTCTCCTTTCCCTTCCTCTCCCACAACAAACACTCTGTGCGGTTAGTGGGGCTGAGAACCCGGTTCCCCAGATTACGAGTCTTCCGCTCTTAACCACTACACCACACTGGCTCTCTCAGAAGGAGTCTGGGAGTGCAAGAGTTAACATCTGCCTGCCCTTAAGAAGAGTCCATATGTACATGTTAAACCATTTAATATATTGTTCTGTGCACGCTTATGGATGTGAACATGAGTTCATGTGGCAAGTGAGGGAGCAATATGTATTGTTGTTGTTGTCGTTGTTATTTTGTTGAAAGTTAATAACATTGCTGCCAGCAATATATCACAGCTTCTATAGCCTACATATAGTAGGGGTATTTAAAATGAGAGTCATCAAAGCGATCTGTAGTTAAAAGTCTGCAAATGCATCCTCTTTTTTGCTCTTTAAAATATGGCAACACTAGATTAGGGCTAGTATTTTTGGTTTTTGTACTGGGAAAGTCACTCTTATTAAAGAGGTACACTTTTTCTCTTCATGCAGTGTCAGTTCAAACAGTTGATCCAAGTTTCTTGAAATGAGATTGATATGCTGGCATATCCCTTTGCACGTAAGCAACTTGTGTGCCACATTCAAAAAATCTTCCTCTCCCGCCAATATGATCTTGTCATCTCTGTCCTTGAGTCAGCCTTTTCCTGAACAAATCACCATTGGTGACCAGGAATCCAGACAGACAAATAAGAAAGAAGCCATCTGTTGGAGGGACAGATCTTTATTTCAACTTTTGAATCCCCTGAATAATACCTGCTTTGCTTGTTTTTATATTGCTATTTTATCAGTTTTATGTTTTGTTTTAAATATATTGTTTGGTTTTTATATTTTACACCACTTAGAGATTAAAAATAAATAAGCTGTTTATAAATGCTTTAAAATAACCAAGTAAACTTCCTCCAAGAAGCCCAGGATTGTGTACATACTGTAATTCCCTTCTTATTTCATCCTCACTAAAATGTTGCAATGTAGGTTAGGCTGAGATATTGGTAATAACATTATAGTACAGTGGTACCTCGGGTTACGAACGGGATCCGTTCCGGGTCGCAGTTCGTAACCCGAAAAGTTTGTAACCCGAAAAGGGCCCAAACCGCCATTTTGCGCATGCGCAAAGCGCTATTTTTGCGCTTTGCGCATGCGCAAAGCCGCGCGGTGCTTCTGCGCGCGCGCGACGAAAATACTTCCGGGTTTGTGAAGTTCATAACCCGGGTTGTTCGTAACCCGAGGTGTTCGCAACCCGAGGTACGACTGTAATGCTGATTCTGATTTATTAAGGAGTGAGTGAAGTCTGGTGACAATCTCCTAAATTTCTAAAAGGATCTGTGCTTTGTCTTTGCAGTAAAGCAGTGGAAAGCTTGGCTCAAGGTGGTGATGCTGAAATCAAGCGTCTGAAGGAAGAGGCTCATAAGGAAGTCCAGCAAGTGGAAGAAAGCTTGAAGTGCAAGATAAGCCACTTAGAGGAGGCAAGGCAATATGTTTTCATAGTGCTTGTGCAGGTGGTTTTATGGTTTCTGCTATTATACTTTGCTGGATCTTGTAGGAGAGCACTTGTTGTTTTTCAGTAATAATCTGAGAATAAGCCCTCACTTTCCTACGTAAGAAAAAACTCAGATATTTCAGTCTCTCTCTGAGGTAGGATGAACAATGGACATGAACTGTCCCTTCACTCCCTTGGGATGGGTTTGGGGTTGGGTTCCTGCTCTTGACTGTCATTCGCTGAAGCAGGGATGAAGTCTAAAGAGGCTGGGCCAGCCATTGTAACAATCTTAGGTGCCAGAGGCAGGTCAGGGGTACAGGTCTGTGTTTCAAAGAAGGCAAGTGGAGCAAGGCACTAAGACTGCTGCTGCTACTTGGGGTGACAGGTTGCTCAGACTGACTTATGGTCCAACCCTGAGGCCAGGGCTTCATGGGCCAAGGTGAACTGGGATATGCATATAGGGTCAGCTGGCAATTACTGCAGCTGAGGTGACACCCTTGTTTACTGCAATGATTAGTCAGCCAGGTATACAGGGGAAGCAGAGCACCAGTGGTGGCAAGGCTACTGAATGCCTGATTTGAGTCACACACATCCTTGCACTTTAATGTTGAAAAGGTTGGAGGGGAGGGACTGTGTTTTTTGGACACTATGAGGACGAGATGGTTGGACAGTGTTCTCGAATCTACGAACATGAGTTTGACCAAACTGTGGGAGGCAGTGGAAGACAGGAATGCCTGGCGTGCTCTGGTCCATGGGGTCACGAAGAGTCGGACACGACTAAACGACTAAACAACTACAACAACAACAATGAATCTTGCAGGGCCGGGAAATCGGCTTTGTGGGGTGGTGAATGCTTCCCTCTGTGAGGGAGTCTTCCCGGACCCCATTAAGGAAGTGGTTTTAAGCCGCTTCTTAAAAAAACATCTTTGGACCTGGCTATTATGGCCAATTATTGCCCAGTCTCAACTCTTCCATTCTTGGGAAAGATAATGGAGTGGGTGGTCACTGAGCAACTCCAGTCACATGTAGAAGATGCAGACCATTTGGATCCCTTCCAGTCGGGTTTCAGCCCCCATCATGGGACTGAAAATGCCTTGGTCGTGCTTGTTGATGATTTCGGATGGGCTAGGACAGAGGTGAAAGCTGTTTCCTGGTTCTGCTGGATCTCTCAGCAGCTTTTGATACCATCAACCATGGTGTCCTTTAGGGCAAAACTAGTTTGCATTTCACATCGTGATAACTGTTTCCTAATATTTGACCTGGCAATATATTGCAAATTGCAATATGTGTTAGGGCTAGGCCTCACACATATTGAGGTGATTGATAATATCATTCAACAGTTTTAGACCCTTAAGTAGTAGCAGTTGGCAAGACATTGTCCTGTTTGCCACTGTGTAGTTCCTGCCTTATTTCAGATATTGAGATATCTCAATATATCATGATGTTTAGCTGCTCATATATCACACTATTGAAAGCCAGATATTGCCCAGACCTAGTGTCCTTCTGGACCATCTAGGGGGGTTAGGAGCTGAGGGTTACTGTTATGTAGTGGTTCCCCTCCTTCCTCCACGTTTGAGTCCAGAAAGTGGTGTTGGGAGGTGAGTGTTCAGACCCCATGGCACTCACTTGTGGGGTATCTCAGGTCTCCATCCTCTCCCCCTTGTTTTTTAGCATCTATATGAAGCTGCAGGGAGAGATCACCAGGGGGTTTGGGCTGGGTGTTCACCAGAATGTGAATGATACCTAGCACTTCTTCCTTTAAATCAGAACTAGTGAATGTGTTGAATGTGAGTATCTGGAGTTTGGATGACAGCTAATGGATTGAGATTGAATCCCAAGATAAGACAGAAGTACTGTGTGGGGGAGAAGGGGTGATCAGGTGTCAGGGATTCCCTGGTCCTGAATGGAGTAACTGTGCCCCTGAAGGTATGCAGCCTGGGAGTCAATTTTGGACTCATAGCTGTCCATGGAGGTGCAGGCCAATTCTGTGTCCAGGGCAGCTGTCTACCAGCTCTATCTGGTATGCTGGCTGAGACCCTACTTGCCCGCAGATTGGTAATATAGAAAAGCTGGTGGAGGAATATTTTAGCCTCTCAAGACTGTCAGTAACTGTCTTTATGTTGGCCATCCTTGAACAAAAGAACATCAAAGGTGGATTGCAATGTTAAGCAGTTGAATTGGAATACATCAAGAGAATTTTCTCACACTAAACGTCTTAATTGGCTGACCTGTACCAGGATGTCTATGTTATCTAATATTGTTTTTGGTGAATGGACACAAAGTAATTATCACCCTCTGTACTCTCCTGCATTTCATTTTCTTCTGAGCTCCTATGAATAGTTCTCCTTTTTCCCATGCAAGTATGTAGCTGTAACTTAATCAGAGCATTACTTCTTGTATGTGATCAAGTCTATTGTGGTCCAGAAAAGTACATGTCATATTAAATTCCACCACAAGTGGTGATCCTTGCTGGGCAAATGAGCCCCGGAGGGTCAATAGTGCTTGAGAAAGAATTGCAAAAGTTCACTGGCCATGAACGGTTGGTTCATCATGCATCTCTTATTTTCTGAGTACAGGATCTTAAGGTAGCGAAGGAAGAAGCAGAGAAGGCCTTTGCAATGACGGAGCAGGAGAGAGTACTAAGACTTGCAGCCGAACAACAACTTTGTTTGATTACAAATAGCCAGTCAAAGGCTCTGGATGTGATGACAGCACTTGAAGAAAAGGACAGGTTAGGCTGTTATTATGGATAAGTACTCATTTTGTCAAATTGGTCCGATCTCCCTTGACTACACCCCTTACTGGCCTTCCTTCACATTCCAAGTGATTCTGCCTGGCTGGAATGTCCTTGAACTCTGATAATGCCTCTTGCTTTTGTTTAATTTTCATTGGGCTTGTTGTGGGGACAAGTTGTGATAAGTCCATTCAATGACTAGATGTATCAGTCAGATCTTATGTCTTTCCCTTCTGCTCTGCCTATGTAATCATCATCATGGTTCAGTTTCTGTAATTTTAGATGTATTGAGCAACTGAGTCTGTCTCTGAAAAATAAAGAAGCTTTAATCCAGTGCTTGGAAGCAGCAGAGTCCCGAAATAGATCTTCGGAGGAGAGTTTGTCAGAAGAAACAATCCAAGATCATCCTGGTGCTTTAGTGCTTGAGAAAGAGAAGGAGTTGGAGGTGAGGACTATCAATAGGGTAGAAAGGTGGAATCCCTTGAGAAGATCCTGTTTGTCACCCTTGTTGTTTTCCCACAGTTATCTAAGGCATGTCTTTTTCACTGAGCACAGGAACAGTCTGTAAGCTGAGTTGATACAGAGCTGTTCTTTTGCAATTTTTTCTGCAGATGCTCTTTGCTTCCCCCCCTTATTTTGTTTTTATCTTTACCTTTCTGTTCCACCTTCTTTCCAAGGCCTCAAGGTGTTATACATGCATCTCCCCCTCCCCATTTTGTTCTCACAACAACCATATGAGTCAGGGCTGAAGGCAGTTGGCCCAAGATAACCCTGTGAGCTTCATGGCTGAGTGGGTATTTGAACTCCGAGCTCCAAGGACCTAGTCAAATGCTTTAACAGGACACCATACAGGGGATAGCCACCAGGCTATGAGCCACTTGGCTCACTTTCTCAACTGCTTCTCATTTGGTTCCTATTGCTCCAGGCTTCTAGCAATGTAAAACAATTAATGAATTATTTCTCGAAGGCATGGGTCACACTGTCATCAAGTTTCAGAAATGTAGATAATTTATTATTATTGCATTTATATCCCACCTTTCCTCCAAGGTGCTCAATATTGTGTAATATTCTTCTCCCTCCACATTTTATCCCCACAACAAAGCTGTGAGGTGGGTTACATTGCGAGAAAGTGACTAGTCCAAGGTCACTTAAGTGAGCTTAATGACCAGGTATGGATTTGAGCCCTGGTCTTCCAGGTCCTAGTCAAATGCTCTAAATACTATACCACACTGGTGTACCTGTTGCTTCTACGATCATTTCTATTGCAATGCTAGTAGTTTTTGAAAGTCATATGTTGCTGAAAAGCTGGTTAATTTAGAGGGTCAGATTGGGTCCAAAAGGAGTCATATTTGAACCAACCCATAGACCCTTCTGATGCAAATGAGGATCTCAGTTTTCTTTTGCCTTTAAACTCAATGTGGGTGGCAGGAGAGCGGATTGGGCAGAGCAAAGTGGCACTTTGTATTGGCTGAGCAAGTGGCAAAGTTGTTGCTGACACAAATCCACCGCTCCAAGGCCCACAGACATTCTGCAGTCAAATGCTCTACCACTGAGCTATACCCCCTGCCCACAGACATTCTGATTCCTTATATCTTTGAGTGCCAAGTTCGGTGACACTCCCTCCCAGCTGAAAACAGACAGGCCTCCTGACTGTTGAACTTCAGGTGTTTGACAATGGCTTTCCTATTTCAGCAGGTGTCTTAAGTAAGCTGTATTTAATATGCCTGTTTATGGAACTAACATTTTCACCTGCCCTTTTTATTTTAAGTACCATATTGTTTTGGTTGATCTATAAACTGCTTTTTAGCTTCTATGGTGAAAAGAGGTTTATAAATATTGATTATAGTTTTTATTTTATTGAAAAGGGCTGTTTTGTGCATAATTCATTCTGCTGCCACAGAACCAGGTGGTATATTGGTTTGAATATTAGAACAGGACCTGGGAGCATTGGATTCAAATCCCCACTCAGCCCTGAAATTCACCAAGTGACCCTGGGTTAGTCACTATCCTATCAGTCTAACTTACTTTCATGAGTTGTGAGGAAAAAATAGGGTGTGTGTGTCATCTCTAATGACATAAGGTCATTAGAGGAATAGTTGTGTAAATATGTCATATTAATTACCTAGTTGCATGAGGAAAGTGTGCATACTCAGTCCTTGTTTGGGTTTATTGACACATAGGGGCACTTCTGACTTGATTTTATTACTCTTACCCTGCTTTTCTGTCCGTATCTTACAGCATCTTACATGATTAAAACAGTAAGATGATTAAAACACTCTCATCTTAAAAAGTATGATTTCCAACCTCCCTTGATTTTTCTGCAAAGGTGGGGTGTATATTGTAGCTATAGTACCTGCTCAGCTTACCCTCCTCTCCTTCTCACACTTGGGTGTCTGCATGTGGACATCCTGCCTAACACATATAGGGAGTTAAAAGGGGAAGCATAGCTATGCTTGTGCACAAAAGCCAGAGTTTTCAAATATTAATCCTTGTGGTCTCCCGGGATGTATATTTTAATTACGTATATTTCACACATATAATGCTTTTTCTTATTGGAAATAAAAGAACCTGATAGCTGTCTACCTAACTAATAATTGACACTGGAGTGTAAACAGGATTATTTTATTCCTTTAGGCGCTTAGAACAGAATTCTACAATGCAAAAGATGACTTGGAAAAAAAGATCGCGGTACGTCTTGAATTTTCCTTTTCCTTTCTAGTTGTTGTGTATTGGCAGGTACAACCTTTGCAAGTGTCCTTTTATTCTGCCATGAGTAGGAGCTGAAGCTCATGTTGTTTCCAAACAGTTTTTAGCCGAGGAGAGAGCTTCCAATATTAAAAGGTTTTGTAAGGAGTTCAGTGTGTGTTGTTAAGCTTTGTCAGGCATTGGTCAGGATGGAGAACCTGCAGTCCTCCAGATGTTTATTGGACTCCCAACTCCCAATAACCCCACCCAGCATGGCCTATAGTCAGGAATGGTGGGAGTTGCATCCCAGAAATACTTGGAGAGCATACATTTTCTGTCAGTGTCCCCTGTCCTGTCCTGTCACACTGTCTCCCTGCTGCCTGCAGAGGCTTCATCAATCTTCTGCTTCCATCACCTGGAAGAGCCAGGAAGAATAAATAGTCCAGATGAGGAGACATACCACCCTCTAGGACAGTGTTTCTCAATCAGTGTGCCTCCAGATGTTTTGGGACTACAACTCCCATCATCCCTAGCTAGCAAGATCAGTGGTCAGGAATGATGGGAGTTGTAGTCCCAAAACATCTGGAGGCACACTGGTTGAGAAACACTGCTCTAGGAGATGAAAACATGCCTCAGGACCCTAGATGCTAGGTAGCACACATCTGCAGAGCACCATTTGGAATAACCTCTGTTGGACCCGTGGCATCGAAGGCCTAAGGAGTGGATATTTTCCATCAATGTCCTTTCCACATGCCTTCTGCCTTTTAATCTTACGTCTGTTACACACTGGTTTTCACCCTAACCACCAGCCACCTTGGAGGCTTGCAGAACGACATAACATAAATAGTAGAAATAAGTATTGTTTTATTTATTTTAATTTTTATATCAGGATTTATTATATAGCACAATCATCAAAACCTATTAAGCTGTTTAATATAAATTAAAAGCTACCAGTTATCTTGTTTTAACACCTGCTTTCAATGTGATAGTCTTCAAAATAAAATAATAAGTTTTAACAGCATACATTGTAAAATCAAGTTACATACATGTTAGACATGCATGTCTGAGTAGGCTTTCTTAAAGAAGCAAGTTTTTAGGAGGTGCCAAAACTCTATAGTGAAGGTGCCTGCTTAATATTCATCATAAACACTGTTGGGAAAGTCCTTTTCTGCACAGTAGGCAACCAGATACCTTTGGGGACACCCTGCCCCCCCCCCCCACTGTGGTTCTCCAGCAGCTGGTATACAGAGGCACATTGCTTCTGATCCTGGAACTAGCATGCAACCACCATGACTAGTAGCCCAATAGCTTTATCGTTCCTCCATCAGTTTCTTATTCTCTTTTCAATACATCTGAATTGTTGGCCATTGCTACATCCTGTGGCAGCATATTTCACACTTAATGGGCTGTGTGAAAAGAGCTTGGATGAAGAGTCTGTTTAGTTCAGCATCCTGTCTCCCACAGTGGCTGGGAAGCCCACAAGCAGGGTGGTTGCCTGGTGTACTGCCTTTGAAAACAGAGCTTCTGTTTAGCTTTTCTGGCTAGTAGACATTGATAGACCTCTCACTCACCTTTCTAAAGCCACTTAAGCCATCTCCACAACCCTGGGGTCTTTCCATGTGGAGAAGCACATGGAAAAAGCCTCCACCTTATCTCTCCCTTGCACCACTATCCATCTGCTCAGTTCTCACAGCTAATCTGTCCTCTCATCACTCCATCAGTGAGATGCTTATCTTCCATCCAGCAAACATGCCACAACATTGTGGAATGGAGTGGAGCCTTCTGGAGGTGTTGTGGGACTGAGCCGATTCAGAATCTGTTGGATCCCAAGCCAGTCTCACTGCTGTCATGCAGTGGCATTGGGCCCAGTTGCAATGTCAGCTCCAGGATGGCACAGCAATCCCACTGCCCCACAATCACCTTCTGCCCTGGACAGCTCTGTGAAATGCCACTTTGGCTGTGTTGTAGTTCAGCCTTAAAAGGTAGGAGAATAGGCAAGAGTTGCTTTAACCACATTATAAATGTTAAGGATTGCTCCTTTTGTGCTTGACAAAATATTGGGTAAGCAGCATATATGCAGGATAGGGCACTTTTGCCAGGAAAGCTTCAGGCCTAGCTCTTATGGTGGCCAACCTGCATCTACATTGTGCCACTTCAGGCAAGAGGTGGGAACTCACATGAGAGAATGCTGTGTATCCAAAATTTTATGCACTTAGAAAACAAGCTCCTCAGGGAGGGTTCTAACCTTGCCATCTCCCTTACACATCAGCTTTCTGTATACAGAAATTTCTGAGTGGAGGAACATTCAGCTGCAGAACCCCCCTACCCCACCCACCATAGCATGAAGTGGCACAGCCCAGGTAGAGATTTCCCATCTCAACAGTGAAAGGCTTGTGGCAAAGCTTATGTGGTCCAGATTGCAGTTGCCCTGAGTGAGGAGCTGTGCTCTTCCTTGATGTATGTGAAAATAATTTTAATATAGAAAATGTGTGTGATGAAAAAGGATAGCTGTATGCATTTACTTTTAATCTTCAGTCACTCCAGAAGGAACTTCAGGAACGAGAGATGGAGCTTTCTGTCGAAAAGATAAATGCTTTGAAACGAGACAAAACTATCCAGGGATTAGTCCTTGCTGTAAAAGTGAAAGAAAAGGAGGTACTGTACATGGATTACGTTATTCTGATAAAAATGTATTCAAGCCATGCTTGATAGTAGCAGATTGAAGGAAGGGCAAGGTGGACATTCTAGGAAGTCTTGAGGGTTAAGAATACCTATCTAGAGCAAGAGAGGGGAACATTTTTCAGCCTGGGAGCCACATTACCTTCTGGGCAACCTTCTGAGAGTAACATGCCACTGCTGAACAGGCCAGGGGCAAAAGTGGATGAAACAATGGGTGTATATTTTCCCTTTAACAAGTAGGCTATTTTCCACCCCACCCCCCTCTATCCCCCATCCAGGAAAACAAGTGCCAATATCAATGTATCGATACATCGCCCAGGGCCGGTTTCAGGGCCAGAGTGTGATGTTGCCTTCACCCAGCGGTGTGTCATGGGTGAAACTGTGGCTGCTTCTGATTCAGGAGCAGTGGTGCCTTCACCTGCGATATAATGCCAGGTGAAGGCTTCATCACGCTCGGGCCCTCAAACTGAGGAAGGAACAAGCTGCGAGGTGCCAGAGCTGATGCAGCTCTTTCTCCCCCTCGGTGCACCAGGTGCCTAGGAGCACAGAGGAACGAGCTGCACTGGTCCCAGCCTCGCAAGACACTGATGTGAAACTCGCTGCTCCTGCCAAGGCCCGGGCCTGATGCAACTTGTTTCTCCCTCCGCTTTTCAACATCGCGATGTATCACTATATCACATTGTTTGGCTGGTGCTACAGTATGATGTTGAAAAGCTGATATCAGCCAGCCCTAATTAGAGGTCAAAAACACATTTAATGCAGGTCAAAATACTTTGTGTGCAAAGCAGGGTCTGTGAAGTGTGACCCAATGAGATTTGAGGGCCAGATAAAGAGGTCTGGAGCCCATGGTTGGCCCACACTCATGATCTAGAGATAGAAAAACCTTGCTGGATCAGCTTTTCTAGTGTAGTATCTCACAGATGCCTCCAAGAAGTCCAAAAGTAAGATGCAAAAGGAATAGCCAATTACCATGGTTGTATTCTAGCTGCTGGTATTTGGTTGTTTGCTGCTTCTGAAGATGGAGGTTCTACTAAGCCATCATTGCTGAGTAATTTCGTTGTTCCCGCAAGGGGACAATGACAATAAAGATATCTTATCTTATCTTATCTTATCTTATCTTATCTTATCTTATCTTATCTTATCTTATCTTATCTTATCTATCTTAAATAAAATAAATGCTTGGGTTTAAGGTGGAAGCTAATACAGTGGTACCTCGACTTCCAAACGACTCTACATACAAATTTTTCTACTTACGAAGGGGGCCAATGACTGCGTGCTTACGAATTTCTTCGACTTACGATGCCCCGCGCTCGCCACCGCAGCTGCTCTGCTATGCACTGATCATGCCTTTTGCTTGCATGGATGGATAACAGAGAGGGGTGTGCGAGTGTGTATGGGGAGGGCAGGGCAAAGATTGGTACCAGCCCAACCTCTGGAAGTGGGTGGGAGAGACTCCTCATTGCCCAGTCCTCTCTCTCTGCAGAAAAAAGAACATTCCTGGGAAATGCTGGCATTCTTTTTTCATATGGTTGTGGTGGTGTTTTTGTTCTTGCCCTCTCTTGGCTCTTGTGTGTCTTTCACATCCATGAGATTTATCCCCTTTCTGTGTTCTTTTGTTCAGAATGAAAAACTTTGCTCTGAAATAGAAGATTTAAACACATCATTGGCTGAGGCCACCCATAAAATTCAGATGCGGACATTCAAGGTGAGACAATAAGGATTACCAGTATTATGGTTGCTTCTGTTCCTCCACCCTGTATTTCCAGGCAGAATCATAGAATAGAATCAGAGAAGGGACCCAAGAGTCGTCTTATCCAACCCCCTGCAATGGTGGAATATCAGCTATAGCATCCATGACAGATGGCTATTGAACCTCTGTTAAAAAACTTCCAAGGAAGGATAGTCCACCACCTCTCGTGGGAGTCTGTTCCACTGCCAAACAGCTCTTACTGTCAGAAAGTTTTTTTTTGAATGTTTAGTCAGAATCTCCTTTCTTGAAGCCATTGCCTTGAGTCCTACACTGCAGAGCAGGAAAAAACAAGCTTGCTCCCTCTTCCATGTGATAGCCCTTAAGATATTTGAAGATGGCTATCATAACCCTGGTCTATGGGGTCACAAAGAGTCAGACATGACTAAATGACTAAACAACTAAACAACAACAACCAAAATCACCTTTCAGTCTTCTCTTTTCCATGCTAAACCCAGCTCCTTCAAGCACTCCTTATAAGACTTAGTTTCCATATCTTTTATCATCTTGGTTGCCCTCCTCTGCACAAGTTCCAGCTTGTCAACATTCTTCTTAAATTGTGGTGCCTAGAATTGGACGCAGTATTCGAGGTGTGGTCTGACCAAGGCAGAATAGAGTGGTACTATAACTTCCCTTGATCTGGACACTATGCTTCTGTTGATGCAGCCTAGAATAGCATCAACTTTCTCCGCTGCTGCATCACACTGTTGACTCATGTTAAGCTTGTGGTCCACCAAGACTCCTAGATCCTTTTTCACATGTACTGCTAGTAAGCCAGGTGTCTCACATCCTATATTGGTGCATCTGGTTTTTCCTCCCTAAGTGCGGAACCTTACATTTGTCCTTATTGGGATTCATTTTTCCAGCTTGCACCCAGTTCTCCAATCTGTTACAGTCATTTTGAATTCTGATTCTGTCTTCTGCGACATTAGCTACCCATCCCAGTTTGGTGTCATCTGCAAATTTGATGAGCATCCCCTCAATTCTTTCATCTAAGTCATTTATAAAAACGTTGAACAACAACAGGCCCAGGATAGAACCCTGCTGTACCTCTTCTGTCACTCTTTTCCAGGATGATGTTGGGTTCAGTCAACCAACTACAAATGCACCTAACAGTTACCTTGTCCAACCCACATTTTACCAGCTCCCTCGTGAGAATATCATGGGGAACTTTGTCAAAAGCCTTACTGAAATCAAGATACACTGTGTCCACAGCATTTCCCTGATCCACCAAGTTTGTAATTCCATCAAAATAATAAGTCACATTGGTCTGACATGACATTTCTGAGAAACCCATGCATGGGTCTTTGTAATCACATCATCCTTTCTAAATGCTCACAGATTTAAACAGACTGTTGAATTATCTGTTCTAGGACTTTCCCTAGTATCTATGTCAAGCTCACTGGTCAGCCATTATCTGGGTTTCCTCCCCCCCCCTTTTAAAGATGGGGACAATATTTGCCCACATCCAGTCTGTAGGGATCTGACCCTATTCTGCAAGAATCCTCAAAAGATAATAGGCAAAGGATCTGAAATTACACCTGCAAGCTCCTTTAGTTCCCTTGGATGCAGCTCATCAGGCCTTGGAGATTTGAATTCATTTACAGTAGCTAGGTGTTCTCTTACTACCTCTTTTCCTATCTTGCGCACCCTCCTTTCATCATCTGTTCTTTTATCACCAGGTTGGGCATCACTTTCCTTTTGGGTGAAGACAGAGGCAAAGTAGGTATTGAATATTTTGCCTTCTCTCTGTCACTCAATAGCATTTCTCCATCTTCCCTATTCAGAGGACCTACCACTTGCTTGTTCTTCCTCTTACTTCAGACATAGCTGAAGAAACCTCCCCCCCCAACCTCTCTTGCAACCCTGAGCTCATTCTGAGCTTTTGCCAGCCTGATGTTCCCCCTGCAACTCTTGGCTACTCCTCCTTTGTGATTTCCCCTTTCCTCCATTCCTTCTACATGCCCTTGTTAACTCTCAGCTCATCTGTAAGCCCCTTATGCAGCCAAACTGGTTTCCTTAGATGTCTCCCACTTTTCTTTCTTGTTGGTGGTGTCTGAATTTGGGCCTTCAATATTTCTCCTTTTAGAAACTCCCATCCTTCTTGGACTCCCTTCTCTTTGAGTATTTCTAACCATGGGGTCACATCCAGTAGCTCCTTCAGCTTTTTGAAACTGGCCTTCTTAAAGTCCAGAGTGTATGGAGGTATTTGTCAGACCTTACAGACTTGGCAGAATTTGAGTCCCAACAAATATCGGAGAGGTTGAAGTCCCCCATGAAATCTATGTATTGCTGATGGGCTTTTATTTTTTGCCAATGGGCTATTTATTGCTGATGGATCTTTGGAAATGGTAATATTAGTTAACAGATCTCTTAAATCACTGTTGCTAGAAGCTCTGATTGGTTTTTTGCCTATCCCTCACTGCTGGCTAATGTGCTTTCTTTTGACAGACCAGGGCAGAATCATTTCCTGGATTACCCCAGCAGGGACCCAGTAGGGTACCTCGGCAGTGGGTCTTGGTAACCTCCCTAGGTAGACGTCTAACTGTGCTTTTGTGGATTGTAGAAATGATGTTTTTAGGAAGAATCCATGGCTTGCATATTACTCTGTGGTAGCCAATCTCTGTGTGAGTTGTACTACTTCAGAATGCAGATGATGAGTCATTGGCTTGTATGATAGAATACCTCCCCATAACAAATATTCCCGGCATGCAGAAAGCTAGCACATTTGAGGAAAGGCAGCCCTGGAATTATTCCCCCTTGACTATTATATAGGGCTGTATTTAACTCGGTTATACTCAAAGTATGTCCATTTAAATTAGTGAACCTATTGTTAGTGATGTCGTTCAGTTGGTCTACTCTGAGTACAAGTAGCATTGAATACCACTCAGTTTTCTATGTGCAGCATTTTTTTCTTTATGGAGCAGTGTCCAGCTATGTGAACCCTGTCTGAAGTAGCACAGCCTCAACACGTCAAGGCTGTGACAGAGGCCTGTGTTGAGTGGCTTAAGAGTGCCACCCACAATTTCCTCCATAGAACTAAAGAAGCTGGAAGAGTAGGTTTTGTTTATTCTAAATAGACCATCTTCTCCTTTTCCTTAGCTTAATAGCTCACAGTTGTGAGGCTATACATAAACAGAAAGCCCAACTGCAAGTTTTTGTTGTATAGTAGAAACTTGTCTGATGCTAAAATTACTTGCCCTAGGCAAGCAGCTAATAATAAGCCTGCCTCTAGAAGTCTTAATATGTTCCAGAATGTCTGTTCTACAAGCTTCATTTGGAGAATATTTGTGGCTAGGCTCTTTCGCAAAACAGTTTGGGCAACTGGACTTGTCTTGCATTTGTGATATGAAAACTATGTTGATGTAGAGCTGTGAAAAGTATGAAAATAAAAGAGAAAGTTGTATTCTATGTTGCATGACTTGTGCTAACTGAGGTCACTGCTTTTTTTCCTAGGGTGTTGAAGATCCTCAGACTCTCTTGATGGAAAAAGAAAGTCTCCTGTCGGATTTGCGTTCTGAAAACCTGACCAAAGATGTAGAGAACCATAATCTTCAAAGGAAAGTTAAGAAGACCGAACAAGAGTTGCATGATTTGAATCTTGAGAAAGAGACATTAGTAAAGGAACTAGAAGAGGCTCAGCTACAGAAAAGTAGAAGTGACAAAGCCATTAATGTTAGTATTCAATTTTCCCTGTGTTTAAGAAGCAGTTAAAAATAGTGGGCATAATTTGTAACTTCCTGAGTTGAGAGCAGGGAGAACTCATAGGAACACAGTTCTGGCATCTCAGGTGGTGCCATTGTCATTCTAAGAGAACGAGGGAGGTGTTCATGGTGAGTTCCGGCACCTCTTTTTCTCAAAAAATAGCACTGTGTGTGTATGAAATAAAAATCAAATTAAAAGGCTACTGCCACCTCTACTTTGGAGATAAAAGGTAGTCCTCTTGCAATCCCTCCCAGACTATATGGCTTGCATGACTCCTGCTTACTCATTGTACCCACACAAATAGAACCTGTAACAAAATGTTGTGGTTTGTAGTGCTTCTGTTCTGGCTGCTTCAATCCATTCCACTCCCTGCCCCCTAAACATGGGTCTAACAATTACTCTAATGTGAGTGGAAGTGAAGTGAACTTTCATTACCTCTTCAGTTACTTTTCATCCAGCCCTGTTTCCTTCCTGTATCAGAGTTGGACTAGAGGAGAAAAGTTTGAGTATTGAGCCTTGAGAGGTGATGTGGGAGGGGATTCAAGTACTCTCACTTGTTTTCTTGTTAAAAGGAACACACCATATATGTGACCTGGTCCAAAAGTGGCTAATGTATGTGGTGTCAGATCTGGTTTAAGCCCCTTATTCCCTTCAAGGCCACTTGTAATATTACTTAAAGCCAGCAGAGGGGACTCTCTGTCCACAGATCCAAGGCATCTCCCTCCCTCTGCCATAATCCACTTACTGTATATCTGATAACTGAATTACAGATGCAGTCTCTTGTATGCTGGTTCTCTGATTCTCCACCCCACTGCGGGGTGAACCTCTGGGACACCATCGAAACAGCCTCTACCATTAAGACAGGAGTTGGCAATGATGGAAAGTTTATCATAGTCTGAAGATAATTTTCAGTGTCTGTAATTACCATAGTCTGCATATCTGTTTTGCCATCATAGCAGGCACCAAACTATAGTAGTTTGAATGTGTTATTCTTTATTCAAAAATGGTTCTTTTAAATGTGAAAATATTTTGAGCTACCCTTTGAAAATCATTATGGTTTTTGTGTGTGAAAAAATATAGTAAGAATATGAACAAAGGGCTTCCACCTTTGCCCCCCTCTTTTTTTGAGGAATAGACTATTGCTGCTGGTATTGGCCTATGTACTGACATGACATCTAGTTAGTGTGCTGTTTTTTGCTTCAGTTCCCCACCAGTGCAGGCATGTTCACTGCTGCCTTAGGAGCATAGCTAGTTGCCTTGCACTGAGTCATACCACTGGCCCATCTAACTGTATGCACTGACTGGCAGCTGCTCTCCCTCCAGGATTTTAGGCTGGATTTGTTATTGTGTGTAAAGACTGGGTGCAGATTTGCCCAGCAGAATTATTTGTACCTATCTTGGCTTGAGCTAGAGTTCATAGGATTTTTCAAAACATGTATTCAACTGATGTACATTTGTAGTGTGGACATGCTTGCTCCATTTGCATGTCACAGTAGTAGACCATGGTTTAGTACAGAGGTGGATGACCTTCAGCTCGAGGGCCACATTCTCTCACAGGCATCCTTTGGCGGGGTGCATTCCGGTGCTAGGCATGGCTAGATGCAAAAGTAGGCAGAACATAGATGTGACTCTTTACCTTTGTACAGGAGGTTACATTCCAGGCATGCACAAGCCAGAGATTTTTACACACCTCCATCCATCCAAGTAAGCAAGGTGCGTTGTCACATTTCAAGGACCTATTTTGGCCAGGCAAAAGCACTTGAGGAGGGCTTCCACCTGAGATCTTATAGAACTGCTGCCTGTCAAGAGTAGACTATACAGGACTAGATGGAGCAATGGTCTGATCCAGGGGTCAGCAAGCCTTTTCAGCAGGGGGCTGGTCCACTGTCCCTCAGACCTTGTGGGGGGACCGGACTATATTTTGGGGGGAAAAATGAATGAATTACTGTGCCCCACAAATAACCCAGAGATGCATTTTAAATAAAAGGGCACATTCTACTCATGTAAAAACACGCTGATTCTCGGGCTGTCTGTGGGCCGGATTTAGAAGGCGATTGGGTCGGATCCGGCCCCTGGGCCTTAGTTTTCCTACCCATGGTCTGATCTATATAAAGCAATTTCATGTGACTGGAATGAGAGGATTAAGGAGTTATCTCTCTGGATTTCCACAAGGCTGAATTCATCATTGTCCCACTTTATGACCTCTTAGCTCTTCCCACAGATGTTTGCTCAGAGGACCAAAGTCCTTGCTAAATGATCTGCAGCATCCTCAAAAATTGAAGCCTGATCATCTTTTAATGCGGCCTGCTGTATCAAACACCAGAGCCACTGCTGTGAGTTGAATGCATTTCACCGGAAGCCTGAATGTGAAAATGTTTGCCCATTGAACAGGCAGGCAGGAGTAAAGAGCACACGGCAATATTTTCCTTATTTGACAATTTGGAACCCATTTGAGGGCTGTGATGCAAAATCTCTGTGAACTAGCTTAGCCGCCCCTGTTCTATTAACATTAGGCAAAATGGTTGCTGTGCTGTGTTGCCAGCCCGTAAAACTAACAAAATGAACCGTGCCGGGTGGTTGTTTTTTTCCTCTCTCCTCCTTTACATCAAATTCTGAATATAGAAGGGAAATCTGAGCTGCTGGCTGGAAAATTAAATGATCTCTAAAATAGAATCATTGTAGAATCAGTGGTCCTTATACATAGTTGGGTAAAAAAGAAGCCACACTGTTGCATATCCATAGGGAATCAGTGGGGAGCTGGCTGTGCAAATGCCTGCTCCCACCCTTCTTACAGGCCCAAGCCAGCTGCTTCTCCTCCTCCTTGTGCCACACTTACTTCAAGGGGGCAGGTGAGCAAGGAGTGATAGTGAGGGGGAGGGGGGAGGGCTCCAGGGCAGAGGCAGTTTTAGGGTAGTGCAACTGGTGTGGTTGCACTGGGTGCCACGCTGTAGGAGGTGCCAAAACAATACTATAGAGCAGAGCATGAGAGGTGGGGACTGCACCACATTTTAGCTTGCATAGGGTACCACTGAAATTTGAAAGCCCAAAGCCTGTCACTGTCCAGGGGTTGACAGTGGGCGCTCTGTTGAGGCATGGACCTTGGCAGGTGGTGACTCCTGAAGCTTTGATATAAGGCAGGAGTGAGGAACCTCAGGAACCAGGGTCAAATATGGCCCACCAGGCCCTTGAAACTGATAGTGCCTTTTGCTTGTCTAGATTGGGGATAAACGGGTGTATGGGTTGAAAATGGTGTATAAAAGAACAAAATGTGCATTTTTTTGTTCTACCCACATTTGCCTCTGACCCTACCTACCTCTGCCATGTGATCCCTGGAAGGTTGCCCGAAAAAAAACTGGCCCTTGAGCTAAAATATGCTTATCAGCCCATGGTATAAGTAAGGGAAGCAAAGCAGGAACTAAAAATGGAGGCTGCAGCAGTCCATGAAAGACCACAGGCCAAAGAAGCAAAGGATAAAGCCAAGGGGAATGAAGTTGAAATGTGTTACTAGCCTAATCTGTTACAATTTTAAAGCTTTTAAATTTATGCTCTGTGTGTGTGTGTGTGTGTGTGTGTGTGTATTCTTTGGGGGAAGTCTTGTGCTTGACCGATTCAGAGTCTTGACTGGTTGGATTTTGTAGTCATGACACTAATAGGCTACACAGTGAGCTTCATGGTGAGTTTTAACCTGATTTTTTCCTTTACATTTTTTAAATTAAATTTTTTATTCAATTTTCTTTTTCTATCATTACATACATCTCATATCCATAACATTCATATTACATTCCCTCTTCCCTCCCCTCCTGGGCTTCCTCCAACTTCCACTTCTGATTTTCCCCTTATTACACACTGCTGTTTCTTAAAAAATACACTATATTATTTCTTTCTCTTCTACATATTTTTGTTAGTAAAGGTGTGAGTGTTTATTTAAATCCTGCCATCCAGTCAATAGTCTTGTTTCTGTAAATATGCTATAAATTGTTCCCATTCTCTTTCAAAGTCACTGTTGTCTTTTCCCCAAAGTCTGTCCGTCAATTTTGCCATTCCTGCCTAGTTCATCAGTTTTTCTTGCCATTGTTCTTTAGTTGGTACTTCTCCAGTCTTACAACTTTGTGCTATCAAGATTCTCGCTGCTGTAGTAGCATATATAAATAGCATCCTCTTCTCTTTCAGTAAATCTTGGCCTAAAATGCCTAACAAGAAAGCTTCTGGTTGTTAAACAAATGTTATTTTCAACATTTTCTTCAATTCATTGTATATCATTTCCCAGTACAATTTTACCTTTTTTGCAATCCCACCACATATGGTAGAACGTACCTTCTGCCTCACATCTCCAACATTCTTTCTTTTCATTTTTATACATTTTTGCCAATTTAACTGGTGTTATATACCATCTATACATCATCTTCATATGGTTCTCTCTCAACAATATACAATCCGTAAATTTCAAATTTACTTTCCACAGTTTTATCCAATCCTCAAATTGTATGTTAAATTGTATGCCCATTTAATCATTACCAGTTTTACTTCTTCATCTTTGATTTCCCACTCCAAAAGGATATTATATGCCTTTTTCAGTAGTTTCAAATTTTCTTCTATCACTTCCTTTTGGAATTTAGAAACTGAATATGAAAACCCTTTCTTATTATCTTCTTTGAATATGTCCTTTAACTGTCTACGGTGCAACCAACTTTGGAGATGTTTTTTATTTCTTCATATTCTTTCAGTTTTAGTTTCCCCTTTTGTTCAACCAGTAATTCTCTGTATGTTGACCATTCTCCCTTTTTCTCTAATGTTTTAAGTGACAATGCTTTAATGGGTGATAGCCACCAAGGTGTCATAGGTTCTAATAATTCTTTGTATTTTTCCCACACTTTAAACAATGATTTCCTTATTATGTGGTTATGAAACCCTTTATGTATTTTTGCTTTTCCATACCATAGGTAAGCATGCCATCCAAACCTGTTATCATGTCCTTCCAATTCTGTTATTTCCTCCCTTTCTAACTTGATCCAATCACGGATCCATATTGGAGATGCTGCTTCATAGTACAGTTTTAAGTCTGGGAGTAAGATACTGCCTCTTTCTTTCACATCTGTTAATACAGTATCTTATTTTTTTATCATTGGCTTTTTCCCACCCCAGACAAATTTTGAAATTTCTGTCATTCTTTGAAGCATGCATTCCCCGTTATTACTGGGATAGTTTGGAAAAGAAATAACATTATTGGAAGTACATTCATTTTTATATAGTGGAACCTCGGTTTACGAATGTGATCCGTTCCACAGATGCGTTCGTAAACGGAGGCATTCGCTCCCTGAAGGCACGCTTCTGTGCGAAGTGCCGATTGAGTGCTTCTGCACACGCACGCGCTGTGCAGATTGCTTCTGTGCATCCGACGCCGCAGAACCCGGATGTAAACACTTCCGGGTCCGTGCCGTTCGTAAATGGAGGCGTTCGTAAACGGGACTGTTTGTAAACTGAGGTACCACTGTAGTTGCATTTCTCCCCATTAGGGAAAGGATTTTTTCCTTTCCAAACCAACAATATATAATTGTTGTGTCACAGTAATTTCCATAGTAGTAATTTCTCTCCTTGGGCCAGGTTTGAATATCTGTAGGAGATTGAACTAGAATGATCCTGAGCATATGGCTACTTGTGCACCTAAAAACTTGTTTCTGGCATCCAGTAAAGTACAAAAATATTTTCAATATTAAGGCCAGTTAATTAGTATTAAGGCCAGTTAATTAGCTCTACCTAGATGTATTCTGTGTACTTGACTCAGTGCTGAGACTCCACTGTGTTGAGACTCCACTGTGCAGATTTTAGTGCAGGCATCCCCAAACTTCGGCCCTCCAGATGTTTTGGCCTACAACTCCCATGATCCCTAGCTAACAGGACCAGTGGTCAGGGATGATGGGAATTGTAGTCCAAAACATCTGGAGGGCCGAAGTTTGGGGGTTCCTGTTTTAGTGTGTTCTTTGCTTTTTGTTTTACTCTGAAGCAGTTAACATTTTTGGGCTTTGGGTGGATTTAACAGATGTTAGGAAATCGCCAGAGATGATGAAAGAAAATGGAGCCTTGCAGATGACACAAAGCTCCGCTGACAAAGTGTTAAAAGAATTTAGCAAGAAACACAAGTGGACCTTCGGGGTACACGCAGCAGAGCTTTAGTCTTTCCTTAAGCAAATCCCCAAATCCAGGAATTCTTCCAAGCCACTGAGTCTGCAACCCATTCACCAACAACTGATTAATAATGTGTATCTACCAAATAACAGCTGATTTAATAAGGTGCATCTACCAGTAGCTGTCCATCATCTTTGATCAAATGGTTGGGAATAGACAATAAGTCATTGTCTTGGATCTATTATGTGGTGGTTGTCCCACCACCCCTGTCCTCAATCTTAAACTGAAAGGGTTGGGAGCTTAATATTTTAATTATTCATTATTTTCCACCTTTTTCTGTTTGACCAAGGGGGAGGACACCTGCTCTGACCTTCAGTCTGAATTCTTTTAAGAATCCCATTCATTTTCTAAATTCAGTCATTATTCATCACAGAGCACTCCCTGGAAAAATGAGTTGTGGTGGTCAGGAGGTATTTTGCGGAAAGCATCTCTGATGGAGAATTGGCTCATTCTCTTTGATGAGACATAGAGACCATTGACTTTCTTTGTAAGTTTGGGTCATTCCGGTGGAACCTGGTCCCTGAAAAGAAAATACATTTCATTTAAGATAACAGTGTTTCATTAGTAGAAGGGACTGCAAAATCACTCAACTTGTTCAACCAAAAAACCCAGGCTGTATAATTGGGATCAGTTAATTTTCTTTATTTAGGAAGCTGTATTATGCCAAGTCAGATTGTTGGTCCATCTAGTTCAGTTTTCTCTATACTCATTGGCATTGAACCTGGTGCGTTCTGCTTGCAAAGCAGATTGTCTGTCACTGAACTACCAGCACTTTCCCTTTGTTCCATGTATATCCCACTTTTTCTTCTATGAAGGATCTTGAGGCATATTGGTGTTCCCGTGTGGTCTTGTGTTTGGATAAAACTATAACACCAGAATTCATTCAAAATGCCTGTCCTGGTGAATGCCTCCAATGGCATGAAGCCGAGCGCCTGGGCGATCTTGATAGATAAGGGTTGTCCGTGAGCAGTGTAATGGCTACTAATTGTCATGGCTAAATATAATCTCCTGTCAGTTGCTGTGGATCACAAGCAGTAGAGTGATGGTCATTGAAGGTTTGTCAGTTACGACTGAATGGTGCACTGCCCAACCAATCACCCTCTGCCTTCAGGAATTCCTCCTCCTTACATCTGGTCCAGGAATGGCAGTGACTCTCAGCCTCCTGCTTTTCAGTGCTGCCCTTTGTAAATCTCAGTTGGGGGTGGGAACAAACCTAGAATTAATTAACTGTATTTATTATTAGCTTTAACTTCACAAGTCAGTTGATCCATCTCCATCTACTGTTGACCTCCCTGCCTTTTGCCCTATTAGTCCCAATGAACATCAGTCTCCATTTGTGCTGCTCTTGCATTCATGTCCTGCTTCTGTACATTTGGTATTTGGTTGGTTACTGAGAACAATTCTGGAGCATACAGATGTTTGGTTCTGATTCTTATGTTTTTCTGCAGTGGAAAAAAATAGGTGTGAATTCAGATTGGGGAAATAAAGAGTTTATTTTTAAAAATTATAAATTATGTTTAATGTTTCTTGTTTTGATGTCTTCTAAAATACAAGGGGCTGCTGCATCAAACTAATTTCTACTCAGAGTAGACCCAATAAAATTAATGGACCTAGGCTAGTAACGAGCATTAATATCAATGGGTCTACTATGAGTAGAACTAACATTGTTTAAAAGCTTGAGAGTAAGTGTGGTGTATTGGTTACAATATCAGACTAGGACCTGGAAGACCAGGGTTCAAATCTCCACTCATTCATGAAGCTCACTGGGTGACCCTGGGCCAGTCAGTCTCTGTAAGCCAAGTGTACTTTACAGCATTGTTCTGAAGATAATATGCGAGGGGGAGAACCATTCACACCACCTTGAGCTTGGAGCAAAAGAATGTCTAGGAATGTAAAACAGTAAAAAGTTAACCCTAACTTGAGCTGTTACTTGAAAGGATTTATTTCATCTTTGTTTCAGCTCACAGTTTTGTTTTTGTTTTTTTACTTTATTCACTTATGTCTTCTCTTCCCCATGTTCTCTTTCTTGGTTAGGACCTTAGAAACCAGCTAGAAAAATTTCACGATGAAATGGCTGACAAAGAAAAGGCCCTTGAGCTTCATTACAGTGTTCTCTTGAGTGAAGGCAATCAGAAATTGCAGAGCCAGGAATTAGTTATCACACACCTCACAGCCAGCGTTGCTCAGAAGGATGAGTTACTCCAGGTAGGAATATTGGAGCAAAACTGAAGTGCACGATTTTGTACAAGGGGTGTTTAAAATGTTTACATTTGCTCCCTGTTCTTTTTGCCATATGTTCTGTTTTAGTTCAATACTATTGATGAGAGTTGTGGCACGTTTCACAAAGTCTCCTGTTGAAGTAGTGGGGAATGGGTTGCTCTCTAGATGCTGTTAGACCCCAGCTCCTATCAGCCCCAGCCAGTATGGCCAGTTGTCAGAGGTGATGGGAGTTGTAGTCAAGCAGCATCTGGAGAGACACAATGGGTTTCTTTTGGATGGGGACAAAATACAGGAGAGATGCTGGTGCTCACATTAACATTTTCATGTGCTCTGAGGTGGTTTAAGAAAATTCCCATAAATCTGTTATCTTCTCTGCTAAGCTTCTGTACTTCTATTTTCACAGTTGGATGGAGAACTGAAATTGTCTGGTCCTTCCAACCACTATGCAAACTATATCTGTGTAATTGCATTAAAGGTGCTTAAAATGTGTTGGACAGGAAGGGTCATAGTCAGTACTTTTCCCAAGAAAAATAGGTGCATGAGCTCACTATGAAGTTGTTATAGTAAGTTGCCAGGCGACTCTGGGCAGCTTTGAAAGATGCCGGTTTTACAGTAGCCGCATTCATCATCTGCAGAGGTGACAAGCTGTTTGCCAGGCTCAGGGGGTTTCAACCTTTTTGAGTCCATGGCTCCCTTGACCAACTACATTCTTTCTGCAGCACCCTTGTGGGGCTCAGGAGCCCAGTTATGTCATCCCTTGCCTGCAGAGTTGGCAGCCCCCGAACCCTTTTTGAACACCCTCCCTTGTGGAGTGTTCCCTCAGCCTCCTCTCCTCTCCCCTCTTCTTGAGAGTTCTCTGGGACGCCATTGCAGACAACCCTGGTCTCTGAGCTACTCCGCACCCCAAAGAGAGGCACCTCCCCACACTGCTCCACATGGATCTGGAAACATGATGTTCCCAACCTTAACAGCCCGATGGAGACTGGCCGAAGGTTAATGTGAGACCACCATCTTACTCACCTTGGAAACAGCAGTGGCAGCAGCAGATGCTGCTGGGCTCACGTGGAAAGGCTCCCCTTTGGTGCCAGCCACTCAGCTGCCAGGCGGGGAGAAAGGCCAGCACAGCACCTGCCTGCCTGCCTGGCCTCCCACTTGTCTGTCCATTCCTAACAGAAAGGGCTGGTGGACTGGCAGGCTGGCCTCCCTCACCCGCTTGCTTACTCTAAGGCCACCTCAGCTCCTGGCAACCAGCACATCCTGGCCAGCCCCAGAGGCACCATTCTGCTGGGGAGCTTGTAGCCAGGGCTGCTACAACAAACAGGAGGAGGGAGGGAAGGAAGGAAGGAAGGAAGGAAGGAAGGAAGGAAGGAAGGAAGGAAGGAAGGAAGGAAGGAAAGAGGCCAGAGGCCAGTGTTGTCCACGGCACCCCTGACAATCATTCAAGGCACGGGTGTCAAACACAAGGCCCGGGGGCCAAATCCGGCCCGCCAGACCTCGTCATGTGGCCCGCCGAGCGCCCCAGCCAGCGGGACCCAGCAGCGGGACCTTGCTGCTGAAGCGCCGTGCCGACAAAGCGCCGACAAACAGCTGGGGCCGAGGGGGTAGAAAGGCGGCCGGAGCAGCGCTGCGTGGAGCGCCCCGAGCCACAGCAGGAGAAGGAGGAGGCAGCTTGCTGGGTCAGCACCCAGCAGCGCCGCACGGAGAGTCCCGAGCCTCTGTGACGCAGCAGTGCTCTATAGCACTTTGAATCCTCCTCCTCCTGCCACGGCTCGGCGCTTGGAAACGGCTGCTGCTGCTGCTGCTGCTGAAGCACAGACAAAGCACCCAGCAGCGCCGTGTGGAGGAGGAGGAGGATTCAAAGTGCTACAGAGCACTGCTGCGTCCCAGAGGCTCGGGACTGTCCGCACGGCGCTGCCGGGCACCGACCCAGCAAGCCGCCGCCTCTGCCTCCTCTTGCCTCACCTCCTCCTCCTCCTGCCGCGGCTCAGCCTCATGAACGTGAGCTCAGCAGCGGCTCAGCCTCACGAATGTGCAACTCTGAGGCTTTACGCACTTCTCCTAAAACGGACACCCGCTGCCTCACGCTGCACAGGAAATGCTTTTTGCCCCTGGGTCCCTTCGTGCTCTTTTCTGGCGCTGAATCAAGGCAGCAACCCCCCCTTCCCTTTCTTTCTTCCTCTCTCTCGTTCTTATTCTTTCTTTCCCTCTCTTTCCTTCCTTCTTTATCTCTGTCTTCTCTCCCTCTTTCTTTTTATTTCCTTCTTTATTCCTTCTTTCCTACTCTTCTTTCTCTCACCTCTTTCCTTCCTCTCTCCCTCCTGCTCCCTCTTTTCTTTCTTTCTTTCTTTCTTTCTTCCTTCCTTCCTTCCTTCCTTCCTTCCTTCCTTCCTTCCTTCCTTCCTTCCTTCCTTCCATCCTTCCCATCTATCTTCCTCTCCCTCATTCTTATTCTTTCTTTCCCTCTACTTCCTTCCTTCTTTCTCCCTTTCCGTCTTCTCTCCCTCTTTCTTTCTTTTTCTTTCCTTCTTTATTCCCTTCCTTATTTCCTACTCTTCTTTCTCTCCCCTCTTTCCTTCCTTCCTCTCTCCCTCCTACTCCCTCTTTTCTTCCTTCCTTCCTTCCTTCCTTCCTCCCTCCCTCCCTCCCCTCCCTCTCCCTCTCCCTCTCCTCAGAAACATAGGATGCTGCTTTATACTTCTGGCCCTTAAACCCTGGAACCAGGAGAGCAGCTCCAGTGAGTCAACCTCAGCCAGTCCCTTTGGTGAAGGGTGGTGGCTCACTGGCAGAACATCTGTCCTGCATGCAGAAGGACCCCAGCATCTCCAGGTACTAGTAGCTCTGCAAAGGTCCTGCATGAAACCCTAGCGAGCCTCCACCACCCAGTGCAGTTACCAAAAATCATTTTTCAATAAATTGTACAATAATTGTACATTTGAATATCTACTTGCCATTATTCTGACTATGTTTCTGCTTTCAGAGCTAGTTATTACTTACATTATTACAAAAAACAGTAATAATTGAATGCAGTGACAATAATTTATGATAATAAAGAGTGGACACATAGTCCTACAGATACAACCGGCCCTTTCAGGGTGACCAAACTGCTGATGCGGCCCCCGATGAATTTGAGTTTGACACCCCTGATTCAAGGCATCTCAGGGTGCCATGGCTCATTGGTTGAAAACCACTGGCCTAGCTAGTAGGGGTGTTGCCCCTGGTTCTGTTGCAGGTCAGATAAACGTACCACCACCTTCTTCATTCTCTTTGATTCAGGAGGATGGCTAGGGCTGCTCGGAAGAGCCCTTACGCAAACGTGTGCATATGCGCAGTGTTAGAGGCCTGGCTGGAAAGCTGCTGCTAGATGGGAGACAGATTGAAGAAAAGGAAATAAAAATTGACACCGCTCTATAGCTAGGAATGGCTAGGAACTAGGTGGAGTCATAGATCTAAAAAAAATCGTGCATGCTGGCCAGTTTCTGATTTGACATGAAATGTTTGTTTTGGGCTTCTTAGAAGTATGTAAAGGCAAGAAGTGGGCGAGGAGAGTGCGGCCCGCGATGGCGCCCACCTGAGAGGTGGCAAAATTGCTCCGGTCTGCTTTGGCCAAAAACCCACCGGTCTTAGTTTAGTGGGTAAAGCATAGACATTGCAAGCAGGAGGCCCTAAGTTCCAGCTCCAAAATCTCTAGATAGAGTTGAGAGTCTCCTGTCTGAAACCCTGGAGAGATGCTGCCAGTCATTGTAGAAATTTGTAGGCTGGAGCTAGTGAGAGTGTCAGATAGAATTTGGTGGGCACTGGTTTGGGAAAGCCCTGGTTTGGGGACTCCCACCATCTGAAGTGTGGCAGGTGGCTTCTGAAAAAGGACTTTCAAAGTGGTGGTGCCCCAGATTTGGAATGTTACCATCTCCCAAGGATGCCTACCTGGTACCTACTTTGATGGCCATTTTGGCATCAGACAAATTTTGTTTTGTTTTGTTTTCCAGCCTTTAGAAATGTTTAATCCATTTTATCTATGCTGATAGTTTTCGCTGTTTTGGATTTGCTGCTTTTAGCATGTTGTTCTTACGTTGTATTTGATTCTTTGTAAGCCACCCTGACACCTTGCTTGAGGGGCTGGATGGAATTCATAATCATAATCATCATCATCGTGACATGTATCTATTTTGCTTTTCTTAGAAACTTGATGGAGTGATTAAAGAAAAGGCCATGGAGTTTCAGACTCTTTTAAAAGATAAAGAGGATCTTCAGAAGCAGAATGAAGATTTAGAAAAGGAGAAGTGTGCTCTCCAGTCACAGCAGCCAGTGATCCAGATGATCCCAGATTTAGAGGTAGGTTCGACACTTAAATTTTTTTAAAAGAAGAAAAGGCTATTGGAGATTACTGGTTGGGGTTGTAAATGGTTTTAACTGATTTTAATCTTGTATTTTTCTATTGTTGTGAAGTCAAACTGTTGGAAGGTTACAGCACCTGCTGTGCCTGCAAAGACTGATATGGGAGAGACTTGTTTTGTTGCAGCTGGGACAGATGAAGGAGTAGTGTTGTGCTACTGCAGTTGCACCATGGCATTTTTTTCTCTTTGTGATCCTCCCAATGATCATTCTTCCTCTGGTCACTGCTATGGATGCATGACCTGACTTCTGTCTAGTCACTGCAGTTGTCTGTAAGGGATTCCCACATGGCAGGGCTGATGTTGCCAATTTTCATGTCTCATTTGCAGACATTTTTGTAACGGGGCTGGTGCCTGAAACCAGCTCCTTACAGAACACATCCTTTGGGATCCTGCCATCTTCCATTCTATGGACATATCTAAGCTGCTGAGACAGGAGTGTAAACATGCTGCAAACGTGGGCTTGGGAGAGCACATCTTTGTTTGAGACTCTGTCATGTCTTCATCAAGGGAGGGAGGGAGGGACATCCTGCTCTTCCAAGACAGGCAGAGTCTGGATATTGTTGATGGGACCATATTGTCAGAGACCATGTTTTCCTGCAAGTACAGTTCTTAATAGCACTCTGTCCAATGCTTCACCTGCTTGCTGCAGTCTGTGCTGATCTTCCCAACAAGGTTTTCAGTGATGCAATTTTCCAGACTATTTGTCTAAAGGCTTTATTCATGCCTTCGTACATTTTGTGAGTGTTGCCAATGTCAGCAGCAAGTTGAATGCTCTGATGCAGGTTTAGCCATTAGTCACTGGCACATTGTCTGGGAATCTGCTGGATATCACCCCATGTGTGATGATCGTCCCCAACTCTGGCATTGAAATCTCCTAGCAGGAATAGGTCTTCGCAGCCTGGGACCCTTCTGATAGGCTAGTCTAGTTCCTAGGTCCTTGGTCTGTATGTCAGAGCATGTAATGGGAGAGTAGACACTCAAGATGTTAACTTGACCAGAGGTAGTTAAGAGGTGGAGGGAAAGCAAGTGTTCTGAGTCCTTGGTTGGCGGTTCTATTGCAGACAGATGGAGTTCCTCACTGTGAAGCCTACACTGCGAGTATGTGGCTCTTCTCCTTGCTCCCAAAAGGTGTACAGTAGTTCTTTTCTTGGAGACAGCCATTTGAAATGAGTCTGGTCTCCCATAAAGCAGAAACATCAATGTTGAGCTCATTTTCAGCTCAATTATGGCCATCTTCCATTGACCAACAACAGGTTGGTGGACAAGCCAGGACACATGTTCCTGATGTTCCAGCTTGATAGGTACAAGAGGGTTTGTTTCTTTTCTTTGTGCAAGGTGCAGAAGCTCAGTCCCCTTGTTGAGTGACGCTCTGAGCACGGAGCACCCACTGAAGCAGGTGGACAGTGGTGGGTCAACATTTTATTCACCGGGGGTTTCCCAGCTTAAGGCAGGCAGTGACTGACCAGTGAAACATGATTATATGTTCCATTGGCCAAAGCAACATCTAGCTCTTGTACCATATGCCAATCAAGTTGAGCTTACAGCTCATAACCGCTGCCTCCTGCATTGTTTTTACTGCACACTTTTTTTTTTGCTTCTCCCGAAGATATCCCACAAGGCAGTGGGTACTGATTTTTTTCTTGGGGTTTATTCCCAAAGCCTTTCTCACAAATGAGTACTGTATAGCCACAAGGCAGGGGAAGTTTAGGACCAATCCTTTAGCCCATCATTCTCCTAGATGGGCTATCTTCCCAGGTTGATGAGCCCCATCTTCCCCTCCGGTGTGGGGAGTGGAGTATACATGTCCTTAAGGCATGTGCTGATTCCTTGGGAATAGCTAATAAATAATAATAATCTCCCTAGGCCCTAAGTACAGTGTGGATGTACCTTTATGTTGGTTTGTGCAGCTGTCTACATAATTGATTCAGATGAATATGAGACCTGTAGTGGGACCATGCAGCTGGCTTTACACTGTGGAAGTGGCATTGCCTCTTCCAGGCCCACTTCCTGCAATTTCTGTCTAGTGGTATAAAGCACTGCAGAAGACATCTATTTGGTTTTCTGATGGTTCAGATTACATTTGAATACCTTGCTACAACACCAAGGGCAATAAATTTGCTTGTACTTGGAGAATGCTGTCAAAGGTCTGGTGGCTGATTCTTCATAGAAGATTGTGCAAGAGATGGGTGGAATTACAGAAAACATGTCTAGTTGTGTAACTAGTGGAAATGGCAAAGAAAAAAAGATCAGCGGTATGTTGCAGAGGAGGCATTAGGATCAATGGGATGTATTGAAACTGAGACTAGAGTGTCAAACTTAAATGGGCTACTAAGGAGGAGGTGCAGCAGGAGTGATTCTGCAGAAGGGATTAATTAATTAATTAGCTAAAGCTAATGGAAGACACTTGGCACTGCTGAGGCCACCAGAGCCTCAAGCAACACTAAAGGATCTAGATGTAACCCCAAGCCAAGTACCTGCTCCTTCAGAGGGTGTGTAACTCCATCAAGAGCAGGCAACCACCCTTCTATCTTGTATCGGGAACCACCCACTAAGTGCCTCGGTCTTATCTGGATTGAGCTTCAGTAGTTCATACAGTTCATTTCTGAGACAAGACACAGGTCCAGCAAATCCACTGCCATGCTTGCAGATGTACCCCGCACCACATGTATGTGTGGTAGCACACAAATAGAATTTGCATAAATAGGGCGTTGCCTGTACTTGCAACACAAGGACACAGGCCGTGCAAACAAGCTGTTCAGCACAAATACAAGCCACATGGTAGATTCTATGACACATAACAAGCACAAAAATATTTTGCTGCTCCATTATCATTTGCACTGTACTTGTGACTTAGAGACATTACTGTATTAGAGACATTATGTCGAAATCGGGGCAGGGATAAGTCCCATGCAAAGAGCTAGGCTACTTAAATTGCTGTAGCTCTAGAGTTATAGGCAATGCACCAAAGTTTATTCATGTGGCCAGAGCTTTGCACCTGAAGTTTTCCTAGGTTGGAAGTTGATGTTCTTTGTTGTCATTGCAGTGATGCAGATGTGCTGGAGTGATTGAAATTGATGCAGCCTGCCAGTTGTTGCTGAGTCATCTCAACTGTTCAAACTTATGTGTGTGATTTTTTCTCCCCTTCTGAGCACACCCTCTCTTTCAAAATTGCCATGAACACATTGCACTCAGCCTCTCAGAAGTGATTGATGTTGGGAAAGTTCTTGTCAGGGTTGACTTCCTTAGGCAAGGCAGGTCTGTTTCTGTAAATGAGATTGGTCCCCTTCCCCTTTCCACACATTTGAAACACTCCCAAATTCTCCTTTGTGTACACTGGCTAAGAATATATCTTATTGATAGTTTATAGAACACCACCTATATCAGGGGTGGGGAACTTTCGCCCTCCAAGTACTCAGCTCCAACTCCCATCTGTCTTCACCATTCATCATGCTGGCTTGGGCTGATGGGAGTTGTAGTTCAGCAACACCTAGACTGCGAAAAGTTCCCCACTCCTGATTTATGAGCACAGTGCTTCATGAAGTAGTAGCATGCAGGCCTCTGCCCTGAGGGACTTACAATCTGTCACTCATCACAGGGGAGGGAAATGGAGGCAGGGGTGAAATGGGAAGGATTCCACTGTCCAATTCTTCATACCATAGCTTAAATAGGAAGTGGAGATTTCCCAGTGGAATTGGGGGGTGCATGGTGACCTGCTCCTGTGAACACATATAATGATGTGCACCTTTCATCAACATGCTGCTATTTTTATGGGAGATCCTTCCTCTCCCATCTGAGGTTAAAGCCCTCCCTGTGCTAAACAGTGTGGGGCATAGCCTTTCAAATGGTTGGAAGGGCACGTTGCAGCTCCTTGTGATGTAGTTCCTTCTCCCACTTCAGATTATTTTGAATTGTGAAATAACACCAACAAGATCAAATGTTAAAAACCAATTAAACATTTAAAATGCATATGTGTTTCTGTGTTGTATTTGTACTATCACTACAGCAGCTGCTTCTCAGCATTCCACCTGTCACTTAGGAGCAAGGCCACCTGCAACCAATCCCCCAGATACGTAGAGTGTCCTGATCTTACTACAAAGGAATGACCCAGTGGGGTGATCCTCGTTTAGTGTCACATATTTCAGGATGACTCCACCAGGGCAGAAATTCACTGTTGATGGCAACCTCTAGATAAGTAGGTTTCTCTTCTGGAAACCAGGTGCAACTAAGGCAAAGTTGGACCTAGCTATCCAAAGCTATCCAGAGTTGGGTGGACCTAGCTATCCAACCTTCTTGCTCCTCCATATGACTGCTCTTCTCCAGGTGCAGCAGAAAAAGGCTGGGGATGCTAACATTCCCAGCCAACAATGTTAAAAAGCTAAAGTACATGCTCAGGGTCTCTTAAGATATAAGGCATAACCCAACTGTATTCATGATTTGAAATCTGCACTTTTGCTTAAGAATACGTTCCGGGCCGGGCCGGGGGGCACAGAGGATGGTTTGATACTAACAAGAATTTCAAATTATGAAAATTCCACACAACACTATTTTATCTCCTTTCTGAAAGGCTGAATGTTAAATGGGATCTCAGGAGACTATGTAAAATTATTGGTGCTACATCTCTCCCCAGAATGGCATGTAAACATCAGAGGGTTTCTTAAATGAAACCTGCTTTTTGACATACTGGTAGACATATTCCTTCGTTTCCTTCCCATACACCTCCTAATCTAGAAGAAATTGGTCACTGTGACAGTATGTGTTTGTCAGAAGTTGGGGAAACACAAGTAGTTGTGAATAAACATGGTATGTTTATCGTTTTAGTATACTAGATAAAGTCATGAAGCCAACTCAACTTGGCTAGGGGTTCAAAACCTCATCCTATTGGCCCACGATGGCCAATAGGCAGCCCTCAGGGGCTGGATGTCATGTGATATCAATCAAACTCTAAGGGACCAATCAAACCATGAGGTGGGCTTAAGCATTTGACAGGAGATAGTACTCTTGCACTACTCATGTTTACTCAGAAGAAAGTTATAGTGAGCTCAATGGGGCTTATCCTCTATCAGGTTTGTTTTGGATCAACCAAGGGGATATACCCTGTGAGACTTAAAAGTGTAGTTAGCAGTGAAATCCCAAAAGTAAGATCCATTGAGTTCAATGGAATTGACTCCCAGAGACATGTATTTAGAATTGCAGCCTCAGCCTTTTTAAACAGTTAGCAGGATTAATAGCCATTTTTGAGCAGTGCTCTACATTTACCACAGGCCTCTTAAACTGATCCAGCTCCCATCTTTGGTGACCATTTGTAGCGAGTAAGATTATCTTCCATGAATATGGTCTTAAAAGTGTGTCCATGGTGCCTGTGAAGGCCAATTCTGGATCTGCACATCCTTCCATAGATTTCCAGGTGGGATTTGATGACGGTGAGGATTTGCCAAACGTGCCTTCCTCTTAGCTCCTTTCTCCGTTTCGTCCTGAGTTCGTGCTTCTTCAAAGTCCATGACACTTTGGGTAGAGGCTATTCTTTGCTTGGAGTTCTCACAGGCCAGTTGTTGGTGTTTATACTACATTTTTTTAGATTTGCCTTGAGAGCGTCTTTAAACCTCTTTTGTTGTCCACTAGCGTTGTGCTTTCCATTCTTAAGTTGGGAATAGAATAGTTGCTTTGGAAGACAGGAATCAGGCATCCAAACAACGTGACTAGTCCAATGAAGTTGATTCTGAAGAATCATTGCTTTGACACATACCAGGCTGACCATTACTCAGAGATGATGAGACTTGGAGTTCAGCAGCATCTGGAAGGCACCTCTGTTCTAGGCAACAATTTACATTGTTGAACTGCTCTGATAACCAAGGATACCTGGTGGTCGAACAGAAACTGGCAAGCAGTCAACCCATGGACCATGATTTTCTCCTGTCTAGATTGCTTTCAGGTCTGAGCTGCTGTTACTATTAGTAGTCTTGTAAGGAATCTCCAGATAGCAAGTCTTTACTGCTCTACTTGTTCTGTATGTTAGGGTGTTGAATGCTTCATTAATTGTTTCTGTATTATAACCTGTGTTGGCTATGTATCTGCCTTATTCTTTGTAATTCATTGGGGAACTCATCGGAATAACTCACGCCTTCCATAAAAGAGATTGTAATCATATGCAGAGAAGAATACAATATTGCTCCTAATGGCCTCATTGCTGTTGATTTGTCAGAAGCTTTTCAAATATAAAAATGTGGTTGTGTAAATGCAGTGATGAATAAGAAAGGAGCCAGAAGTCACCTGTTTAATGCTTTCTGTATGTAATCAGTGGATTCAGACTAATGGCTGAAATGTAAGTGCTGACAGTGAAACAGCAAAGCCACCACGGGGTGAACATGTCTGTCTGTTGTGATTTGGTCACTGGTGATTGGCGATAGTGCTCGTTTTCTGTGATGTGTCTTAAGCATTCAAACAGTTATGTCAGAATATTCATCTTCTTCACCTCCTCCACTACCATATTCTTAGCTAAACAAAGCTACTGCACCATTGATCCATCTGATCCATCTAGCTACCATTCAATTTCCCTTCTACCCTTTACTTTCCGGACTCTTAGAACAGGATGAAGAACTTGTGGTGTTGTTGGACTCCAACTCCCATTAGTCACAGACAGCATGATAAATGGTCAGATATGATGGGAGTTGTGGTCCAGGAACATCTAAGGAAACCACAGGTTCCCCATCCCTGTCATAGAACTACCGTAGGAGTGCCACCACTGTGAAGGTCCACTTCTGAGAAGAACCATCTGTTGCACCTGGTATGACAGATGTGCAGGGAGGAATGTGTCTGATAAAAATCTTAACGTATGGGCAGACATATTTGGAGGCAGGTGGTCCTTCATGTGACCACATGTCACAGAGAAGCAGTACTTTGAACCAAGCATGGAAATGATGCAGGAGCCTAGGTAGTTGATGAGACAATGAGATCTAGCAAGAAGAGGTTCTGAGAAGCTTTCTGGATAACACAGTAGAAAGGAAGGCAAGCAAGCAGAGTCAATGTTAATTATCGTCTAGATGAGAGAAGGTCACAGCATGAAACCCCTGCAAAGGTGTGCACAACCTGAAGCTTTGGAAACTTAAGTAGATGGGGAATTAAGCAGGCCACCTGCTATGAGGACGTGGCACACAAGATGATAACATATCCAGTTTCCTGTTCAGTGCCCTTTGGCAAATGGAACACTTTGCATGTAGGGCAGCTGAAATAATTCCCACTCTGGAGTTTGTTTTAACATAACTGGGATATGCTCTTTAATAATTCCAAACATGCATCGTACAAACCTTGTGATTATTCTCCCTCATCTGGGCTGCGGGTGGGGGAACAATGTTATTTCAGATGTAGAAGGCGGTGGTAGCCTCTGGCGCTTGCTAACTTAATGAAGACATCGGACACATGCTTTGCCACCGGTGTCAGCTGAGTGACATTGGGGGGGGGGGAGAGAAGGTAATGCGTCTTCTAGTGTCTTAGTAGCAGGATGGATTCTTTAAACACTCAGGTGGATGCATTTATTTTACTTATTTACTTATTTAAATTATTGAAAACCTACCCATCCCGTTCCTATCCTTTAGGATTTCCAACAACAGAAAACAACAACATAAAATCTAGTAGATAGCAGTGCCCTAGAAACGGCAGTTATTCAGGAAATTCAACAAAGCTAAAGTAGGGCATCGGGTGGGTTTTGGGGGCAGCTAATGGTCATTTATCCCAAAAGCCCTCTGAAAGAGCAAGATCTTAACCTGCTGCCTGAACCCTATTAAGGAAGGAGTCAGGTAAGTCTCCCTGATAAGAAAGTTCCACAAGATAAGCACCACAACCAAGGAAGTCTTGTCTCATTTCACCACTCACTACATGTCAGATGTCTGACTCATCAGACATTGGGAACATTAGCCACTTTCAGCTGCAGAAACTGTTCTTGGGTCCTACTTGTTTTGAAAAAAATGTTTCTGCCTCTGCTATGCATTCTATGACTGGTTCTTAATTTGCAGACAAGCACTCTCCCAAGGTATTTTTTCTTAAGAGTTATTGGTATGTATTTCTGTTTTTTTTAATTTAGAAAACAAAGGAATCTGAATTTGCAGGAATAATGGAAGGTCTACAGAAAGAGCGTGACATTTTTTCAGCTCTAATAAAGTCCCTGCAAGATACTGATAGGTGAGTGCCAGATTTTGCCTTTGAATACAAACAATGATGTCTGGTCACTCATCAGATCAGTGGGATGTCATCCATTTGCAACAGCCCAGAGTTCTGATTATAAGGAGGAATCTTACACCCTTAAATTAAAGTACTTTGACACCAAGTAGCTCCAGTGGTATTCTGTACCCACTGAAACTTAAGATGGGCTGCACTAGTGGCTCTTCCTCTTGGATGCCAGAAGCCAGGCAGTGATTGCCTCTAAACAGCAAAAGAGCTGAGCCTCTTTCCAATGCTGAAATGGAGAAATTGCAGCCTTGCAGAAATTGCTGGACTCCCAGCTGTCATCAGCCGCAACCAGAATGGCCAGTGGTCAAGAGTGATGGGAGGTGTAAGCCAGCAGCATCCAGAGAACCATAGGTTCTTGTGGTATAGACAACGCTGAGCAGGCCTGGACAAGGGTGGTGAACCAGTAGCGCTGAACAAGTTGTTGTTCACAAGCTCCCATCAGCCCCAGCCAGCATAGTCAATGACTGGGGATGATGGGAGTTGTAAGACTAATAACTTCTGGAGGGTAATTAGTTTTCCACCCCTGTCCTATTAAAAGTATTCTGTATGAAGTAGGGCAGGTGTGGCTGGAGTTTTAAGGAGCACCTATTGTGGTTTACATAGTTTTTTTTAAAATGTATTTTTATTATCTTCTTTATTTTGTTAGTTGAGGGAGTGGAGCATTTATTAGTGTTAAATGAATCCATTCTCCTTTGAAGATTTCTCTTTCTCTTTCCCTATTTCTTAGACTGACTTAAAAAGCAACCTTAGCATTGGAATTCACAGATGCTTACTTTTTGCTCTACCTAAAGAAGGCAGGGAAAAGTTTTATTTGCTCGGGTCTTTTAACATCCTGCATCCTGCCTCTGGCCAGCATCATCCTCCCCTTCTTATTTTAACCATGCAAATGTGATCCAACTTGCTTGCCATGTCATCATCCCCAACAACCTTTACTTTTGAAAACCAGCTCCACCCTTGGATACTTTGCATGTGTCACAATTGATATTAAAATAAGCTCCATTTATGTTAAAATGTGGAGATTTTCCACATATACACACACCCTTGAGTGTGGAAGTCATGAGTTCAGTGGAAGATGTGTGAGATAAAATAAATCTAATAAATGTGACAGAGGAGTTGTTCATAGACTCAGAACAACAGGATGTGTTGTGCCAAATGTACTTCAGTCTGATGTTTTCTGAGGGAGAAATGAGCTTGATTTTGGCCCACTAAGTGTGCCTTGAAGGTTCTGAAAGATGCCAGAATGGAGATGTGCAAGGGTTTTTATCCCTTTCGTCTTATGTAAAGATTTTTTTTTTTAATGCTGTGCGTCGAGATGAGAGGCTTGCATGCTTTCAAGAGTGTTTAGTTCTTTCTGCTTTGGAGTGAATTCTTTTATCGAAACCTTGATGTATAAAAGATGCCAGAGGTTCACAAGAAAATGACCCCAACTGTTTGATGAACCTTGAGTGATGCCTCCTTACAACTTCAGCATACTGATTTTTTTACTTTTGAATTTTATTTTAGCATAAATAACCTTCAAGAAGAGTTGCACAACATTTCTGTATTGCGTAAGCAACTAGAAGATGACATCTTAGCGAACTGGAATTTGCGAATACGGCTGGAAAGTCAAATCAAAGCTAACAGAAGAGAAGGTAAGGAAGAATATGTGGCAAAGCATCTTTCATAGCATCATAGAATCTTAGAGTTGGAAGGGACCCCAGGTGTCATCTAGTTCAACCCCCTGCAATGCAGGAATCTCAGCTACAGCATCCATGACAGATGGTCATCCAACCTGTCATTCGAAGCAGCTTATTATGAACTACAGCAGGGATGGGGAACATTTTTCAGCCCAAGGGCCACATTCTGAGCAACCTTCCTGACTCCATATGTCAGTGGTGGGTGGGTCCAGATGCAAACGTGGACAGAGCAATGAATATAAATTGTACGTTTTGCATGGTAGGCTAGTTTCTACGTACACACACCCTTTTCTATACTCCACCAAACAAGCAAGGGACACTATAAGAGTTCACAGACACATTCCAACCACCCAAAAACATTCAGGTGTGAAGTAGGGCCAGTGAGAGGTATGGCAGATGAGGAAAGTTTTGAGGGCCAGATAGACACGGGGGGCCACATTTTGCCCTGGACTAGGTTTATCTATCCCTGATATAAAATGCGGGAGATCTGCTAAGTCACTATACCTCCATCCCAGCTGATTTGGATTTGAAATAAGTTGATTGCAACAGGTCTCTTTCTACAAATTGTTCAGTTAAACAGCACAAACCATTCTTTTCTATACAGTTCCCGCAGTCTGTTACACCAAAATCAAACCCCCCGGCGTTTCCCCCCTGAGACCTCAGGTTTATTTTCACAAAATTCCAACTATAGCCTACGACACCTGGTATTCCCAGGCGGTCTCCCATCCAAGTACTAACCAGGCCTGACCCTATTTAGCTTCCAAGAACAGATGAGATTGGGCGTGTTCAGGGTAGTATGGCTGTAGAATAATTTATGCCCTCCCCTCCCTCCTTCCTATCCTACCTTTACTTTGCACCTGCTCCAAATTATTTCAATATGCAATGCTAAATAAGCAAATTATCATTCTGCATTAGATTCACAATGCAAACTGATCACTAGTAAAAAATCCAATACGTCAAAAAGGTAGAAAAGAATGTGAGGGTAAAAATTATTTCAATTAAAGGGAATGCTTTAGGACAGAAGAAAGTAGCAACAATTTCCTCCCGTTTTAGCAGTCTGTTACACTGCCATTTTTAATTACTCTTGTTATGTATCACCTAAACATGTACTAAGCACTTTGTTTTTAATCATTTGCAAACACCTTTGCCTAGTAGGGTTTAGAATCTAAAATTTAAGAAGTGTAAGGTATATAATACAGTGTTGCCACCTTATCAGACAGTGTAAAGTAATGGATTCAGACCTGATCTTTGCATGATGCAGAGCAAGATGGTAGAGTCCTGGCTGAATATAAATGCTTCCTTGCATTTAAAAACACATACACCAACCAGTTCGCTTCAAGTGAAAAGCTAGCTCGGGTTCTAGCCTAGTCTGTTCCTTGTTATGCTTCTTTCCTACCTACAAGGATCTTGTTCTGCATGGCAACCACTCAATATTGGGATTTCCACAGTTGAGCACTTCAGCCCATTCTTCCATTTCGAGGTAGCCAGTTCATTCTGCTACATGCATAAATCCAGTTATTCTTATGTAGGGACATAGGAAGTTGTCTTACACTGAGCCAGATCATTGGTCTAGTTTGGTATAGTTTACACTGACCCTGATGTTGGGAAAGATTGAGGGCACTAGGAGAAGGGGACGACAGAGGACGAGATGGTTGGACAGTGTTCTCGAAGCTACGAACATGAGTTTGACCAAACTGCGGGAGGCAGTGCAAGACAGGAGTGCCTGGCGTGCTATGGTCCATGGGGTCACGAAGAGTCGGACACGACTAAACGACTCAACAACAACAACAACACTGACTGGCAGTGGTTCTACAAGGCTTCAAGAAGGGGTCTCTTCCCAGCCCTACCAAGAGATGCCAGGGATTGAAATTGGGATCTTCAGCATACAAAGTGTGTGTGCTGCCATTGAGCTACAGTCTACCTAATATTCTAGGCTAGGACACCACAGGGCTACAAGTAAGACTTTGCAAGAGAGCAAACTAGTTTCAGGACCCTGGCCAGCTCCTTGTGGAATAAGGATTAGACTCATTAGAGGCTGGATACAATAAACCTGCTTCATCTAAAACTGGGTGTGGGACACAGCTGTGGGCAGTTGGGCTGAGAAATTTATTGATTTATCATCTAAAACTGTTTTGAAATCCACATCATGATAACTGTTTCAAAATATTTGACCTGGCAATATATCACATATTATGATGTTAGAAAAACCACGAAGCCAGTGCTTTCTCCCATGATTCCTGCAGTCTTCCTGAGCTCTCTGCTTCCTGCAGTGGGCAACAATCCTCAGAACAGGTTCAGACAAAAGCAGCCCACCGGGGAATTTCCTTAGTAATATAGACGGTGACGCCATGAGCTTCTTGCTTTAAGATGTCAGGCTAGTAAATGGTTGAGAGAGATGCAGGTCTGAGCCTGCCCTGTTGTTTAAGCCTCTTCTCTCCCTTCTCTCCGCCCCCCCCCGGTTTTTCTCTGTCAATGCTCTTTGTTTCTCCTCTTCTGCATGTGTGTGTGTGTGTGTGTGTTTGCCCGTGTCCCCCCTTATTATGTTCCCCATTTTCTCCCTACCTTTGAATTCTCCCTAATAATCACCACTTTCTCACACATTTGTTTCCCCAACCCTATACTTCCTTATGTGCTCTTCTTTCTTTTTCTTCTCCGCTGTCCACCAAGTCCCACTGGCAGAAAAATGGGGGGAAGTGTTTTTATTTTCATTTTCTGGTGTTTACATTGTTGTTTCCCCCTAAATTAGCTTCCCTCCATATTACAAAGGAAGGGTTTTTCTTTTTTAAAGAACTTATCTCTTTGCTTGCTTGCCCTCGCTGCCTCCCTTTGATAAAAAGCGAGAGATTGGTGAGCTGAGGGCTTGGGGGTGAGGCTTCTGCGTCACAATAGGGGGAAATGGAGGGGGGAGATTTAACTGGCCCCCTTATGCTGAAATAGGAGGTTGGATAGTTGTGAGGTGAGAATGATGGGGTGTTTGTTAGTAAGCAGTGCACCCTACTGAATTCAATGGGGTTACGCCCAGGAAGGAAGAAGTACATTTAGTTGAACTCATAGGGGCTTACTCATGCACTTGGCCCTCTGAGTGGAGAAGCAGATGCAACTTGACACTTGTAAATTACTTAAATTATTATTCGATTAGTTGAAAATAGATTAAGTTGTTTAATAAATTTTTGTTCTGTAAAATTTTATCTATCTAGTTTGGCCTGGTTTATAAAAGAAATGCAATTTTTCCTGGCAAATTTTTTAAAATAATTTTTTGTACTGTAAAACTTTATCCATTCTTTTAGACCCCTAAGTAGTATCAGTTGCCAGGATATTACCTCGTTCACCTATACATAGTTCCATCCTTATTTCAAACATTGTGATATATTGGTATTATCTGGTTGCTTAGCTGGTGATATATCATGTTGTTGAAAACCAGATATTGCCCAGCTCTAGTAGGGAGCCTGAGGATGTAACATCCACATTGGACCTGCCCATAAAAAGCAAGTCTAGAGTGAGAGACTAGGGTGATGTCCTCTGTTTCCAGGACATCACCCTAGGACCCTGCATAAGAACCTGGAGGGTGAGGAGGAGAGTTTGTCAGCAGGAAAATGAATTCATACTGATTTTGGTATTGGTATTGATGTTGGTATTGGACCTTTCTGACCACATCAAAGTCTGTCAAGTCAGTTGACTGCTTTGCTGCATCATGGTAGACAAAAACAGTCATATATATTATGTACTTCAGAAAATATCTACCCACTAAGGCAGCAAGCATGGCTGAGTTCTGAGCCCTGCAGAAAATAGGTTTGCATTGTTTCCCCATAATTCTGTCCCTTTGAACTGTTCAAAGAATCATAGAATGTAGAGTTGGAAAGGATCCTGAAGATCATCTAGTCCAAGCCCCTGCAATAGCAGGAATATGCAGCTGTCCCATACGGGGATTGAACCTGCAACTTCAGCATTATCAGCACCAGTCTAACCAACTGAGCTATCCTCAGGATATCACAAATCCCTGTAGAACACTCATTCCCACTGCTGATTTCTGAGATTTCCTGCAGTACTCCCCATACAGCATTCAGCCTTCTGTTTTATTCATAAGGACTAACAACTTGATTTTGAAAGAAACAGCTGAATCCCACACCTGGTTTCATATTATATGCACTTTTAGCACATGCACAAAATCACAGAGTATGTAGATGTGGCAGCAGTAAGAAGGAAGTAGAGATCTGCAAATAATGGTACACATGTTCAATTGAATGGGGACTTCAGTTACAAAATATATTGGTGGTTTTTCGAGGCCAGAACAGGAAATTCCAATGCAATTACATAGATTAAGCTATCTTCTTTTCTTTTTTTTAAATAGAGGAAACCATATCTTCTTTGGGAGAACAGACGTCTTACATGAGCATTTGTTTAAGAGACCAGGGTGGTTTGGAGTTGCAGTTGGACCAGCTGTCTCATGAGGAGCTTAAGAGAAAGGTATTGTTTTCATGTTCCTTTACAGTTGTCCAGTATTTCTTTGGCATGCCAGCCTGCTTCTTCGTTTGGAACTCTGGTGTGGGTGATTTCTGGAGGATTGGGTCCAGGGAGAACTTGCATGATCTATAAATGTACAAGAGGCAGTTGCAGATTCCAGGCATCAGGATAGACTACTCTGTCCATAATTCCTGACCATTGTTCATGTTGACTGGAGCTGATGGGAGTTGTAGTCCAAAACATCTGGGGAACACCAGGGTGGGAAAGGCTAATGTAAGTAATATGCACTCTGCCCTGCCAAGCCACAAATATGCTGTGCCATTCTCCACTAAATGTAGTTTCCGAATACTTTTCAATAGTATCCCAATGCAGAGCACATTCCAATAATCCACATGAGAGCTTACAGTGCACAATACGTCTGTTTTTCTTTAGAGTGCTGCAAGATTCATGGGCATTTTTAAAATAAGAATTGTTCTTTCTCTGCATAACAAGGACCATTGCTCACATCCTGTGGTTGCTATGATTACAGATCAGAACCACATTGTGTACCTATTAAGAACTGTAATGAGTTTACCTATTACAACTGTAATGTATTTTTTGCATTGCCCTCAGGTCCTTATTGAAAGCTTGCCTTGGGCATCTTCTGTAGTTATTACTGTCATTAGCTTCATGGCTATTTTGGAATATTTATTGGCTTGGTGGTGTGTCTTATGCTTGTTAAACAATTCATTTTAAATGCATCCAAAATTACTGATTTAAAATAATTATTATGTAATTGTTAATTTAATGTTGGATATTGTATTTTAATTATGTTTTATGGTTATTGTATATTTGTCTTTGGACTATTCAGTTGTTAACTGCTTTAAGTAGAATTTTGTAGAAAATGTGGCAACAACCATCAGCCACCACCCCCATCATCATCATCTGTTTGGCTTATGTGAAAATGAGATGTTTGACTAGATGGGCCAGTGGCCCGATCCAATAGGCTCTTCTCATGTATTCAGATTCTTAACTCCCTGCCATGGGTTTCTTGGGGTATACACTCAGTTGGGGGAGGGGGGAAGGATGCATATACACTTCAAACATGAACAATTTCAACAGGCAGGCAATGCAGACCTACAGTGTATATTTTAATAAATTGGTTGTTGAAATCATGATGTATGAAGCAGGCTGAAAAATGTTAAGAGCTTTCAGTCTAAAAGCTTCCTCTTGCTTTTTCAGGTTGCTGAACTCCTCTCAGTCATGAAGGAGCTGCATTTGGCAAATCAAAACCTTAAAAAAAATCAACTTGAAATCTCCACATTGGATATTGTGGCAAAGGAAAGCCAGGATACTCTACAGAGTGAGGTGAGACTTAGTTTCCTGGTGCTGCTAAAGCTGGTGGAAGTGCAGCTTTATTTTTAAACATGATTTCTAGATACAGTGCTGCTTTTTCTGTTTCACACACACAGTAGGAAGTGATCGTGAACTTATGGTTGCCCTGTGGGTTGACATTTGCCAGGAGGGAGATGTGAAGTGCATCTCTGTTGATTTTTCTGGATCTGTTGGCTCCTTTTGATACCATCAACCATGGTGTCCTTCTTGGGAGTTAGTGGTGGGTGGCCATGCTTTTTTATGGGTCTGCTCATACTGCTTCCAAAAGGTGGTACTAGGGCAGAGATAGGGAACCTGGTTCCCTCCACATGTCATTGTACTACAGCTCCCATCAATGCCAGTTATCCTGGCAAGTGATCAGGGTTGATTGGAGTTGTAGTCCAAAAATAACTGGAGGGCACCAGATTCCCACCCCAATGTTAGATCTCTGCTTGACCATGTGTCATTAACACTTTTAGATTTCACAGAGTTTGGTTCCCACCCCATCCCTTGCTGTTCAGCATCCACCCGAAATCATTAAATGAGGTCAACTTGGGATTTAGAGTGTGATGTTATCACTAATTTAATGACCCAAAATTCTGGTTCATCTAATGTGAGACAGTTGAGATGATACATTAGAGGCTCAAATGGCTTGGTGGAGTGGAAGGTATTTGGGCACTGAGGAGACCAATTGCTTGATAGAGCTGAGGTTGGAGGCTGCAGTCTTGGGTTCTCAGTTCTTAAGCTTGAGAGCCCTTTGTTACTGGGTTCAGATTGAGTGCCTCCATTGTCGACTCATTCTCAGTGTTTGTATCCAGGGTCCAGCTGGAAGGTGAGGCTGCAACATTATTAATGCATTATTGGTGTGACACTGGACCCCACATAGCCTGATACTATGTGCAGAAGCTCATGTGTGTGTGTGTGTGTGTTTAAAAGGGACTATGTTAACTTCTGGTTGTAAGCATATTGGAGGCTTCTGAGTGTCTCCCTGCATTTCTGTCTTGATCTGAGGCCCCAATACTAGATCTGGGTTTTTACAAGGTAGCTGTTTCTTAAAGCAGAAGTGCTGCTTTGAGGGAGATGTTTGCTGCAATTTGCGCTGCTCTCCTCAAGAGGCTACTGTTCCCCTGCAACTGTCAACAGAAAACAACAACAGTGGCATTTATATAACACTTTTGAGTTTTTTCAGAGTGGTTCACATATAGTGTCTAATTCTACTCCTTTAAAAAAATCCTGTAAGTTTGGCCAAGATTGTGTGTGTGTTGTTTTTTACACATTTTTTTATCCAGTTTTTCTCAAAAACAATGCAGTTCGCAGCCAAGAAAAACCAATTAATAAGAACACAAAGTGATTAAGTAATGCCCCATGTTATTACCATAATTAATAATGAAGATAAAGACTATACAAATTTCAGCAACCACAGTCAAAAATCCAAGCAGATGGAGCAGGAGGAACAAAAACCAGCTTTCATGAAAATGAAAGACCCCAAAGCCTTCTTGAAGAGCCAGGTCTTAACCTTATGTCTCAAAGGACCAGAGTGCTTGGACTTGATGGGCCTCCCTGAGGAGGTCATTCTGTGGACCTGGCATTGCAAATGAAAAAGCTCCAATACTACTGGATACCTAGCAAATTTAACTGAGAAAAGTATTTTTGTTTAGTTTTATTTCTAAGCTTTCTACTCCATCCCTCATCATAAATCATAAATAATCTCAGGGCGAGACATATATTTTACATATATTTTAATCTCAGTTTAAAATATAATAGAATTGGGGCAGGGAACCTTTTTGGAGATGCTGGGGGTTGAATCTGAGGCCTTCTGCATGCAATGCAGATGCTTTTACCTCTGAGTTGTGGCCCTTTCCCTGAATACACAAGTACTTCTGCTACACCAGGGATGGTAAACTCTCAGGACCGGGGACCCAATGTGACCCTTCAGGCTTCACACTCCTCCAGGCACAGCTTTGAACCTGTGTGTGTTTTGCCTGGTTGGAATATGTCCTTGAACTCAGAGAATACCAGTGGCTTGCAGGCAAGGTAGAGGCATTCTCAGAGCAAATGGCCACATTCGAGCCAGAAACAAATATTCAAGGAGGGTGCAAGGAAGGGTCAGTAGGTTGTGTGGCCTGGGGAGAGTCCTAAAGACCAGATAGAGAGTCCTGGTAGGCTGCATTTGGTCCCTGGGCCTTAGGTTCCCATTAGGCTAAACTATGCAAAGGTAAGAGCATGATGTAGTGGTTAGAGTGTTTGACTAGGACCTGAGAGACCAGGGTTTAAAACACTGCCCAGCCATGAAACTCACTAGGTAATTTTGGGTCAATCACAATCCCTCAGGGTTGTAACAAATATAAAATGAGGAAGAAGAGAAACATCTATACCACCTTGAGGTCATTGGAGGAAAGGTAGGATATATATACACACTGTACAATAGTGCCTATAGCACCTTTCTCGGGAGATTGTGGACTCTCCTTTGCCATCTAGCCTCTCCTTAAATGCCTTCAGGGATGCTGTAGTTGCAATGCAGATCCGGCATTGTTGGTGCAGATGGTCACCAAGATCGCTTCCAGGTCTGTGAGTCTACAATTCAGTAGGGGACCATGGAACAAGGTCTCAGAAGTTGCATGGAGCTTGCAAAAAGTAGAGATGGGGGAAAGACAGATCTTAAGGTTGACAGAATAAATGGTTTTCAAATGGGGTTAGACAGATTCTTGGATAGATTTATCAACAGCTATTAGTTCCTGGTAGCTAAATGCAACCTTCAAATTCAGAAGCAGTTTGTCTGATTGTCAGAAGCAGTTTGTCTGATTATGGGCTGGGGGGAGGCAGCAGTGGATGACAGTAGCCTTCATGCCCTGGTGGAGGACTGCAGAAGCACCTGACTGGTTGCTCTTGGAAAAATGATGTTGGCCAAGTGTTCTCCACCACTCATTTCAGTCTGTTCTAATCTGATATCTAATATGGCCTTAATCCCAGAATCTGCATGTTAAATTGTTTTTTTTTTTGGGGGGGGAATATTGCCTGGAAACTTGCTTTCCTCTCCCCCTCCAGCTCCCCCCCCCCCAAATGTTTCACAGTGCTTCTGGCACCAGTGTGCAAAACAATCCTATTTCTTCTTGAAGAGTAGCACACATACACAGATATATGTACTGTATGTATTTTTATATTTAATGTCTGTCTTGGGCATTTCATAGCCCTATATTTTTTAGCAAAATAAGAGAAACTGGAAAAAGTTGTCTTTCAGATAATTGCATATGCTCTTAAAAGAGTTATGCTGTCAAAGAGTGTGATATGCTCAGAACAGATAAGTACTATTCTGTTTTGTTGTATTTATTATGTGTCTTTTTTGGGCCTTATCCGTTATTCCATCCCCCCTACAATATGCCTGTGAGGTAGGTTAAGCTGAGACAGTGGCTGTCAGGGATATTGTGATTGGAGATTGTTGAACTACTCTTACCATCAATGTTTGACCAAAATCTCCTCCTGTAACTTCATTGTCATCTGGGGCAAAATTTTGCCCTCTTCTATCTAACGGCCCTTCAGGTGCTTACACGGCTTTCTCCAAGATAAGCACCCCAGTTCCATCAACATTTCCCTACAGGACTGCACTCCTGACCCTCTTCATTGACTTTTTCCGAAGTCATTTGTCCAAATCCTTGAAATGCAGTACCCAGAACTGAAACATACATTCCTGGGTTATACCAACATATCTTGTAGGCAGTTTTTTGTAGGTAGTTTTTTTTTTGTATTTTCATAGGGAAGGGAGGCTTAATGCCCTTGCCCTGTTCTGCAGCACAACAGTGCTGATCCAGATCTCTTCCCTAATTTGGCCCTCAGCTCTGTACAGCATTGAGTGTGCCACCCGCATTGAATAAATATTAGAATACTGAATTGGTAAAATTCTGGGTAAAAAGGTAAAGAGACCCCTGACTCTTAGGTCCAGTTGTGACCGACTCTGGGGTTGCGGTGCTCATCTCACATTGTTGGCCGAGGGAGCTGGTGTACAGCTTCCAGGTCATGTGGCCAGCATGACAAAGCCGCTTCTGGCGAACCAGAGCAGCGCACGGAAACGCCGTTTACCTTCCCGCTGTAGTGGTGCCTTTTTATCTACTTGCACTTTGACATGCTTTCGAACTGCTAGGTTGGCAAGAGCAGGGGCCGAGCAACGGGAGCTCACCCCGTGGCGGGGATTTGAACCGCCAACCTTCTGATTGGCAAGCCCTAGGCTCTGTGGTTTAACCCACAGCACCACCCGCGTCCCATAAATTCTGGGTAGTGGGGCTTATTTTAACATATTGGAATCCGCTTCATTTGATGCTGCTATGGGATTTGTTCATTCCTCTCAACCAGCACATGATGCCCATCAAGATATAACTCTCTGAGTCCAGGACTTTCTCTTGGCTGTTTTAAAAAATGTACCATTTTTTCTTTCTGTGAAGACAGCAGAAACACAATCCTGCTAAGCCCCCACCATAGAGTCTTCCTAAGTCATGTCTCCCTTGGGTTGCCACAGCTCTGAGCAGTATGGGGTGCCTTCGGGCTCCAAAAGAGAGATAAAAAAGGTTGTTTTTCTGCTGTCCTCTGAACATCTGCTTTCAGATGTGCTGAGTCCTGCCTCTGGGACTCATGGGATCTTTGCAAACCAAGCATATCAACTATTCATTTAGGAAAAAACACATTCTCAAGGTTTTTCATTGCCATGGGATGATTTGAAAGAGGAAGCTTTTTCCTTCTCCTGGCCTTGAGCCACATATTTTACATATTTTTAAAAAATTGGTCAAGCATTAAAAGTCTCTTCCTTGGGGTGCAGCAATTTCTCCATCACTCAGAAGCTAACACCTGAAGTCTTGCTTGCTTCTTTGGTGGCCTTTTAAAGTAGATCAACACAATTTTAGTAACTTGGTGCTAGTCAGGAAGGAGCTCTTGGTGACTGTATGCTTTCTCGTATCAAGTTTCAGAGGCAGTATGCTTCTGAAGACCATTTGCTGGGGAACAATGGGGGGGGGAAGTATCTTGCCTTCATGTCCTTCTTAGGTGCATAAGAGCCCTGCTGGATAAAGCCAACTGTCAGGCCTCTGTTTATACACTTGGAGTTCTATCCAGTGTTAGTTCTACTCCGGGAAGATCCATTGGAATCAATGGACATGACTTACATGTCCACTAATTCCAGAAGGTCTACTCTGAATAAAACTTAGTTGGATATAATCCTTGATGCTTTTTTACTCTCTTAGGTAATGTATGAAGCTAGCCTTAAGGAAGAGCAATCTGAGGTCTTAATAAAATAAAATATTTTTCTTTTCAGTAAACTTTTTCTCACATGACCCAAATCTCCCATTGGCTCTTAATAGTGGGGCACCAAGGGCCTGGCATCAAGAATCCACCACTTAGTTCAGGCATCCCCAAACTGCGGCCCTCCAGATGTTTTGGCCTACAACTCCCATGATCCCTAGCTAAGAGGACCAGTGGTCAGGGATGATGGGGATTTTAGTCCAAAACATCTGGAGGGCTGAAGTTTGGGGATGCCTGACTTAGTTCATAGATAGGGTTCAAACAATGACTTTGACCACTCAGACTGGCCATTGGCTTTCCTGGATCCTGGCTTGTTTTCTGATTTCTAATTTCCAGCTATGCCTTAGCTTGATCTCTCTGCAAGGGTGAAGAAGCTCTGACCCACAAGCCTAATGAGGCACACCAGGCCTTCTCATTTGTCTTTTCAGGTTGTTTTGGTGCAACCATGCCTATATATCAGGCATCCCCAGACTTTGGCCCTCCAAATGTTTTGGACTACAATTCCCATCATCCCTGACCACTGGTCCTGTTAGCTAGGGATCATGGGAGTTGTAGGCCAAAACATCTGGAGGGCCACAGTTTGGGGATGCCTGCTATATATGATTTTACATGTGAGGCAGGTAAAAACATGGCTGTTGCTTGCAAGCATTGCTAATCAGCTGCTTGTCCATGTGGGCAAAAGCAGTTCACGTGCCACCATTATTTTATCAGGTGATTGACAAGTGACTGCTCCCCACTGCCACTTGAAATGTGAAGTCCTGAGGGGAAAGATGGGAAAATGGAAGAAAACTAATCCCTCATTTCCCTCCAACCCCTTTTTGCCCCCTACAATTGAAAAATGCTGGACTATGAAATATTTTCTTTTGGAATGAATGATGAATAAAATGTTTAAGTCAATACATTCATATTTTTACACCTCCAAAGTGATGTCTAAAAACTCTGTAATAGGAAGACTTTTAAGTAAGACTGTGTACAAAATTGGATTATTACAGTTTCTGTACCCAGAGGACAAAAGCAAGTCCTGAGTTGTACACTGAGATTACAATTGCCAAATGCAAGATAGGGGACATGGCCTTTGTTGCAAGAGAAGGAAGGAGGATTCAGTACCTTCTTTGCTTGTGGGCTTCCTCTTGTTGACATGTTTGGTGGATCTGCTTCAATCCTCTTGACTGGGCCTCCAAAGACCAGGAGGTGGGTGAAAGTACAGAGCAACACAAAAGAACAGAAAGTGTTTGCAATACTTTCAAAACACAACTAAACATCAAACATTAAAAGCTGCCATCAGATGTCTTCTGATTCATATAGTTGTTTATTTCCTTGACATCTGACAGGAGGGCATTCCACAGGGTGGGTGCAACTACTGAGAAGGCCCTCTGCCTGGTTCTCTGAAACCTCACTTGTTGCAGTGGGGGAACTGCCAGAAGGCCCTCGGAGCTGGACCTCAGTGTCCTAGCTGGACAATGAGGGCAGAGACGCACCTTCAGGTATACAAGGCCAAGACCATTTAGGGCTTTAAAGGTCAGCACCAACACTTTGAATTGCACTTGGAAATGTACTGGGACCGAATGTAGATCCTTGTTATCCGTGTTATATGGTCCTGGCGGCCACTCCCAGTCACCAGTCTAGCTGCCTCATTCTGGATTAATTATAGTTTCTGAGTCACCTTCAAAGGTAGCCCCATGTAGAGCGCATGGCAGTAGTCCAAGCAAGAGATAACCAGAGCATGTACCACTCCAGCAAGACAGTGCACAGGCGGGTAGGGTATCAGCCGTCACTGCTAGACAGCCATCCTGGACACAGAATTAATCTGCGCCTCCATGGACTGCTGTGGATCCAAAATGACCCCCATGCTTTGCATCTCCAGTCACGCCATTAGTTTTTAGAAATTCTTGAAAAATGTGCTGGCAAATAAAAATAATAAAAAGAAGCAGAAACTGGTAATGATAACTCAGAAAATGACACTGATTAAATTTTATGTAGTATACATTGAGTCTTCTCCCCCCCCCAAAAAACCCCCTGCTTTTTCTCAGCTCTTTTTATGGAAATGAGTGCTTTATGTCTGCTTCACACTGTGAAGGCCTAGAGATGTAATGATTTTCAGAATGCACAATAGCTTTCTTTGTTTTTCCTATAATGTTGATGGTTTCTTCTGTTTTTTACTTTTTTTACTTTTTGCTAGCTCTTCATAAATTGACAAAACCAAAGAGATACTTAGGTTTCTTACAGTTTGGCAGCTTATAGGCTCCCTTTGTAATTATTGTATGATTAAACTGTACTTTGAATATTCAAAACATGGTAATTTTATAACAGACCCAAGTTATGCACAATACATTTTATGTTTCTAAAATAACAAAGTGATATTTGACCTGTAGATTTTAGAACAGGGATGGAGAAACAGTGCTTCCTTTAGAACAGGGATGGAGAAACCTTTTCAGCCCAAGGGCTACATTCTCGTGTTGGGAACCTTCTGGGGAATGCATGTCAGAGACAAAGTGGGTGGAGCAATGGATATGGCTCTTACTTTGAATAGTCAGCTGTATTTAAGCCACACAGAAGTCAGAGGTTTATATTTGCATACTAGGGGTGCCATACGTCTGTTCCCCCCCCCAATGTCCTCTTTTTCAGGTTTAAAATGTCTGTCTGGATGGATTTTTAAAATGTGGCAGAATGTCCAGGTTTTTTTTGTTTGGTACCATTACGGGTCTCGTGTAGTTGTCTTGATTATTTATTTATTTTGCTTTTCTGCCTGTGGGATCTCCCTCCAAGCCCCTGGATCACCTTACCCAACCTCTCTTCCCTCTTCTGCTGCAGGGATAAACAGGGACAAGCTCACTTTCCCCTCTTCCTTATCAACATTCCACTCCATACTTCCAGGAATCTCCCAAGGGAAAGAAAAGGTGAGGGAGGGAGGCTGCTGGGGTTTACACAGCCACTTCCTGCCAATCAAGAGCCTGCCAGCTACCCCTGCCAGCCAATGAAAGTTCTGACCATTCATAAAAATAAATACTCTTGCCACACTCCACCCCAGCCACACACAGGCACCAGAAATCCAAACCTCTTTCTTTCTCTTTCCCCCAGCATTTCAGTTTCCCTATGAAATATACAAGCTTCTCTTGGAACCGGAGCAGCTCAAATATTCTTGTGGCCCTTGCTCTCTATCCTGCCTTCTCCATCCCTCCAGCTCCCAGCACAATGCAGCCAGCAGCAGCCACATGCTGACATGACATGCAAGTTCATTGGCCCTAGCTCTCTTCCCCTCCACCACCAACCAGCCCCACTTTACTCCGCTAATCTGGAAGGTATCAGGTGTGTGTGGAGGAGAGGATGTGGCAGGGAGAGAGAGATGAATTGGCCCAACTTGGAAAGAAGCTTTCCATCTGGTGTGGAAATTTGCAGACTCTGCTCCTTTCACCACTTCCCCCTCCCAACCTCAACCCGCCCCTCTTGCCGGCATTGCAAGTACAGTATGGCAAAGGCACGCTAACTGACTGAACTCTGTTTCGGCTGCACAAAAAGGATGTTTAAATTTTGATCCCCCACCTCACCCGTTCCTCTCCCTTCTTCCACTCTTTGAAAGAAACACACAGGCAGCTCACTGCTTTCACGCCTCCAAAGGTAAGTGAGTTCAACAACAACAACAACAACAACAACAACAACAACAACAACAACAACAACGAAAGCAATAATAACCCCCAACCCCTGTTTTATATTGTTGATGCCAGAAGTGGGGAGCAGGGGTGAGATTGCAAAGGTGGGAAGAATACAACAGGACCAGCCCACCCAGAGCTGAAAGCGAGGGACAGTCAGTGCCTGGGTAACTTTGGCTCCTGTCTCTGTCTAACCAGAACTACTGTGGTGGTTTTCTTGTCAGGTGCTAGTCAGTCTAGGAGGAATAACTTTCTCCAAGTTTTAATTTTGTATCCTCGTCATTAAGTATTCATTATTATGATGGCTGTTTATTTATTTAGGGAAAGAATGGGAATCCAAATTATAGGCAAGCAGCATGGTGGCTTTGGTTGCTTTGGAGGGGTGGGGGTAAACAAGGACCAGAATCTGCAAAAATTGGAAATCTGACCAAGAAAATAATCAAAGAAAATGTGAACTTCCAAAACATTTAACATTTAACTTTTGAGAGCTGGCTTCTGGAAGATATTAATGTCCTATCTATGTGGCTGTTGTAATTAAAACAGAAAAATATAAACAGCCAACTTGCCACATTTGGGACTTTTCCATTTCCATTACACATGCCTTATGGCACCACATGCCTTAAAACCCAGTGGGATTTCACAACTGGGAGTCTTGGGAAGGAAGTGGTAAATCAGCAGGATTTTTAAATTCAACTAACACAATAGAAAATTTCTTTGGGAGCTGTAGCAAAACCTTGCTTGGTAGCCCTGGTTTATTTCTGCATATGAAAGTTAAGAACATTGCCACTCACAATATATCACAACTTCTATAGCCTACATATAGTAGGAGTACCAGTATTTAAAATGAGAGACATCAGTATTTAAAATGAGAGACATCATCCATAGTTAAAAGTAGAGGTTGGCAAATGTTTCCTCTTTTTTCCTCTTCAAAATATGATAACCCTACCATACACACACCCCTTCATTCACACAAGCACACAACATGCTCATAGTTTAGTGAAACATTCCAGCAGGACAATTGCACTGAAGTTGGGTTGGTAAAGAGATGTGGCCTAAGGAGAGTCCTGAGTGCTGGGTGCAGAGCTTTGAGGGTTGCTCCTGGGCCTGAAGTTCCTAACCCCCCTTCTTTGGAACATGTAAACTTGAATGCTTGAGGGTGTTCTGAAAAGCTGACATGTAGTAGGGCCATGATCTACTGAGAACCTTTCCCCAGCCAAATTCCTTGCACTCTGCTCAGGTGGTGTTTTGGTAGATTTGGTCCCATGCTGCAAAGGAGCATGGGGTGGTGGGAACCCCCTTTTTAAACAGATGAAAACCAGCTTATTGGCCATTGGACAGGGAAGGGGCAGTTTTCTTTCCCTTGTGCAGATGATCATAGCATTAGCATATATGAAATGACTCTTTGTGCAACCCAAACTATTGGGTCCAGAGAGAGGAATATGCATGTCAGCTCAGTTTGCTGATGTGGTGCCCCATGAAACTCCCACACATTTGGGAGTTCCTTCCTGTGCATGTGGTGCTGGATCAGAGCATGGGAACATGTTCTGATACTTGTGTGCTCCCCATCCATCCTACCTATACCATAGAAGGCTGAAGCATCAATAATCCCATAAATATTTGAACCCAATATCTCTTTTGGCTACATAAATTTGGTCTAGCTTTAAAAGTTACAGTGGAACACGTCTTTTTTTATTTATAACTGCAGCAGAAATTTTAAAAATGAATTTTCAACCTCATTAAGAAAATGAGTAGACAACCTCAGTTAGGTTTAAGCAGTGCTATTGCCTTAATTCATAAACTAAAACACAGAAGGGCAGCCAAGCTAGTTTGTTGGAGCAAGCACAAAAAAAGAGTCAACAGGCACCTTAAAGACCAACTGATTTATTGTAGCCATCAGATGCATTAGACAAAATGGGCCCTAGTCCTTGAAAGCTTGTGCCATAATAAATCCAGTCTTTGTGGTTCTGAGATATTGGTGGAGAATAGATTCATAGCCTTGTTAGACAAGTACTGAAACTGCTCCCCCATTGCCTGCCATAAAACTAGGAGGAAACACTAGGCAGCCCACAGACCTGGCATGTGCCCAAGCTTGGCACTTGAATGTCATGCATGCTGACTAACAACCCAATCTAACACATGCTTGCTTGGAAGTTAGTGCCCAAATTGAAGCTTTAGCTGTTGTGTGGTGTACATTCGGTCTTAGCCTCATGTCCAGCCTTGTATTTTTGGGTGAGGATTATATTGCTTGAATTATTCAACAGTTTACATGCCACTCATCCCATCCGCCCATGATTTTTCAGTTCCTCTCCTCCCCTACCACAGCTTGGCTTGTTCTTCTCTGAACAGGGGTGGCAAGTGAAATGAAGGCCTCCTTCCTCCTTCCAGGGTCTGACGTGCTGCTATGCAGCATTTCAGATGCAAGTAGACATGGGAAATCAATTTCCCCTAGGGCTACGGCCACCACCTTTGGAGAAAACTCAATTTCCGAGATTTATTTGCATCTGACACACTTTGCAGCAGCATACTAGATGCTGGAGCAGGGAGAGATGCCCCTCTCACTTTCTGCCAGTGAAACAGCAACTGCTTCATAAGTGAATAAGAGGGAAAGAAATTGGGGAAGGGATGAACTGGGATCTGACTGTGTTACATCATTGACTAGGATCAGAACAGGGTTTGAATTGATTTTTGAATTGACTCAGATCATGCCGAACAATTTACTGTCTCCTTTTGAATGGTGCAGGAGTAGTTCAGCTTAGTCTTGATCTTATCCAATTCAAATTTGGGAGAATTCATCCCTTGCTTGAAGTATCCAAGTCCTGCATTGCTGACAGCCATGGTCAATATTCATGAATTTTAATTGATTGCTTTTTAAAATTGGTATCTTTTTGGATCCTTTTGATGCCCTCTAATCTAATGTTTGTTACTCTGTTCCAGGCATATATTTTTTTCAATTTCATTTTTTAAAAAAAGACATGACTTATTTGTACATGTTTCATATCACCAGATTTTGTTTTGCGAGCGCTACATTTTTCATATCATTCCATTCATTTGTGTAGTTCCTTGAAAGAACAGAAGAAAGTCAGACTCTGACAGAAGCTTTCAATGACCAGACAAACAGCCAGAGCGGCCAATCTACTGAGACGCCCAATGAGGTGGGATTTTTGTCTAGTGTGTTTAAATAGTTTTAATAGCCCTTTCCTTTTGGAATTTGTATACAGGTCTGAGCTTCAAGTGACTCAGTATGTTTACTCTTGTAGAAATTTGGTTTACTTAGTTTGTGCTTTGGCTCACTTCAAATCAGAACACTGGCATATCTGGCCGACTGACAGCAGCTCAGCTGTCCACGGACACGAGTCGTTTCTAGCCCTACTTGGAGATGCTGAGGGTTGAACCTTAGATCTTCTGCTGCAGCCTTTCTTATTAAATGGAAGAGGTGTCAGAGTTATGAGCAGCACAGCCTCCAACAATCATATCAACAAGTGTGGTAAAGCAGGCACTGTGCCAGGTTACCTGAAGGAACAAATACTTATTGTGTTGCATATTTAATTGGACCCTCTGGGAGCCCCTGCCAAGTGAGGTATGACTGGTGGCTCACCACCTTTGGGTGGTAGCAGCCCAGCTGTGGAATGCAGAAAAGTGACGTTGTAGTGGTGAAGATATTTTGGACGTTGGTGGTTTTTTTTTTAAATAACCCTTTAAAATTGGGCTAAAATATTGTTGATGTTACTCAAGAGTCTGGAATTGTTCTTCTCAGCTCTTGGAATTTTTTTAACAGGGCACTATATGTTCTTGTTTTTATGGTTTCATAATATAGGTTTTATAATATAGGGACCCAGGTGGCGCTGTGGGCTAAACCACTGAGCCTAGGGCTTGCTGATCAGAAGGTTGGCGGTTCGAATCCCTGTGACGGGGTGAGCTCCTGTTGCTTGGTCCCAGCTCCTGCCAACCTATTTCAATTACAGTCACATATAAAATTAAATGAAGCATTCCATCCTATGTGGGAAAATTGGGAGATGCCTCTTCTAAGATGTGACCTGCATATTATATAGGAAAACAAAGTATTTTTTAAAATGCTAGATCGATTATTGTTTTGTCATTTTCAAATTTATGCAGAATTAGTTGATTCATTGACTAAAACATGGAGGATTAATCAACCTAAGATTACTTTAATTGAGGGATAGCTTTTCTAAAAAGTATTGGAGCCTTCACTTTCTCATGAGAGATACTTCCAAGGAAACCTTGTTAGTTCCCCTATGACAGCTCTTTATTTCTTTTTCTTCCACCCTGAAGAAACCAGTATCAAATTGGTGTTCATTAGTGTTGATACTAATGAGTGGTATGTGGAATAATTTTACTGAGACTGTCTTTTCTAATGTAGATTAATCCCTTCTAAGAAGATAAAGTCTTATTATGTAAAGATCACAGCCCCCAAAGTAATAGAACATTGGCATACCTGTCTCTAGTTATTATTTTAAAGAAAAGAAGTAAGTGTATTTTTTTTCCTAGCAGGCAACACCTTCAGATTATTCGGATATACAGTGTGTGAATCTAAATAAGCCTGGGTTTGAACATGAGCTGGCTGATGGCAAATGCTTTGGCAGAAGCACAACAGGGGAAAAAGGCGAAGCTCAAGAGAGTGGTTTGCTCATGTCTCTTTTAAATGAAAATGGAGTGGCACTTCTTGGATCTAGGTAAGCGGGTGGCTTAGACACAGCACTTTTAACAGTTGTTATATTGCAAAAGAGAGGAAAGCAATTGTGTTAAAAGTGAATTTAGATAACGGAGCTCTCTAATTTACCTGGGAGATTGGCAAGCCTCCTTCAGAGTCGTTTTAGTCCATCATGCAATTAAGTAATTAGGAGATGTAAAGCGCAGTCAGAGACATCAGTTACAAGATGCATTTTCCTTCACGGCAAGATGGCAACATATAGGGAATCAGCCTCCTTAGGGGGGCAAAAGGGTGAAGATAAACCATACAAAATAACAGAGCAAAGACCTCACAGTTCCTTCCAGGCAAATAGAAGAAGATTGTCCAAATGGTTGGGAGTTGCAAAGCTCTGAAAATTGTGAGCTGGGAGTAGTTAAATCAAGCTCCTGCCCCAAAGTTACAAAACGCCCACTTCCATTCTTGCTGCCTGCAAATAATAGGAATGATTCCAGGAAAAAGGGGTATAGGCAAAGAAGACCTCAAAACTTGCTTCCCATGACCATCTGTCTGGTGGGAACAATCTTTATGATTTATATTTGAATATTGCTGAATGTGATTTCATTATTGTATTTTGATTTATAAGCTGCCTTGAAAATTTTATATTCTGAAAGGCAGAGTACAAATAGTTACAACAAATAAATGGTACTGGTTTAGCCCTATATAGGACCCTCATTGATCCACACTGCATTTATGGCAGTGATTGCTGCATTATATGAATGTGATTAGGGACATTCAGAGAGAGCTGCTACTTTGTTTGAAGTCAGGGGTCACTAATGCTCAGCAGCCAGATTCCTTCTGAAATGAATGATACTAATTGCTGTTCATCCTTCATCAGCTGAAAAGGATAAGTTAATATTACGGTAGTCACTAAAGCAATGTGGAATGGCAGATGAGAGATCTTCAGATACAAATCTAGAACATTGCCACCTTTCTCAACCTTACATCAAAGTTTGCTATGAAGCATTTCCCTTCCAGAATTTTTAGGACTCTGATACACCATTCATCCTAATGTTTTCATGTAAATTCTCTCAGCCTGATTGGTGCCAAGGCAATAGTGTTGGGTAACTTCTCACGAATGGCATTAAAAACACACTCAGCATTCTTTCTTTCAACTGCCAGCCTTCTAAATGCCTCTGTTTTCAGTCCAGGCCTTTATTTCAAATGGCACAAAACATCTCTTTATTGACATAATTGAAATTAATGACAGGATTTGTTTTGGAGTGTAATGTCCTTCTATTTAGTTTCCATTGGATTGTAAAATTGCTTTCCAAGCTGACGTCCATAAGCCTTTAGTAGTATATAGAGCTATGCCAACTGCGGGAGGCAGTGCAAGACAGGAGTGCCTGGCATGCTCTGGTCCATGGGGTCACGAAGAGTCGGACACGACTAAACAACTAAACAACAACAACAGAGCTATGCCTATTGCTTCTGATGGAGTATGCTTCCAACATGTTTTCAGACTGATTTGTGGTATTAAAATAGAAGGCAGCTTGACTATGTGGGGATCCCAGAGGTTGCAAATTTCTTCCCTGGTGCTTGCAGGGTCCCCTCCCTGATCCTACCCCATAATTTACACTAGTCTTTAAAGAAGCATTCTACTGTAGCCTATGGTAATGTTACCAGATTTTTTTCAATTAATCCGGGGACACTTTTCAACTTCAGTAGGGAATGATAGGATTTTGTCACGGGACTGATTTGTAAATCCGGGGACTGTCCCGGGAAACAGGGACGTCTGGTAACCTTAGCCTATGGAATAGGTTGTGGCGTGTACTTGGTGTAGTTTATTCCTCTGGTTTACAGTGAATACGGCTATGGGCCCCAAAGGTTTGGCAGTCCCTGGCTTAAACTTTCAGACTCTACAGTCTTGGGACTGGGGGGAGGAAGCAGGGAGTTCCACCCTTTCTCCCCCTTCATGGTCATGGAAATAAATAAATAAAATATTAAAAGCAGCTGAGTGCATTATAAGGGAACCCTCCTTTGGTGCGATTGGGCACTTTCCTTGAAACTGAAATAGTACCTTCTGAGAAGCTGAAACCGTGGCAGAGTCAGAGAGAGTTAAATTCCACCTCTCCACCATCCATGATCTCAAGGGAGGTTGTATAGGCTTTCCTATGATTAATTACGTAACCAAAAGTGGTCATTAATCACAATGCAATTAATACTGTGTCTGATTTGGCCACTAGAACTGTAACTTTAGGATTATTTTATACCTGACAATTCTACTGCCAAACCCTCTTTCTCAGTCCTGCTCAACTTCTGAGTAGCAGTAGTGTTTTGAGAAGATATTTCTTTGTAGCTCATCCTGGATTTCTCCAAGTCACATATCCAAGATTTATTTCTTTCAACAATTTATTTTACTTATTTCATCAATTTATATACCACTTAATTACAATAGTCTGCAAGTGGTATATATCTGACACAATGTGAGATTATGAAATAAGTGTGAATTATTTTTAACGATTTAATAATGTAAATCATAGAAGATAATATTGTTTTCTTATCTTTACTATCTCTCCCTCCCCCCCCGCCCTCTGGGTAAAACTAGAGAAGAACAAATACAAATTGCAAATAACCTGTTAGATCATCTGAACACAAACGAGCGAGACAGTTCAAGTGGCCATCTAGAGAATAAAGATGAGAAAGATCTTAAGCAACTGATTATTCAGCTAAGAACTGAACTTGAGCAGCAAAGGCAAGCAAATAAATTCCTGAAGCTGCAAGTCGAATCCAAATCTCCTTTGACTGAGGAAGAAGGGCTTGATCCCAAAACAATGCTACAGATTAATGCGGATATTGGATCATCAAAAGTTGAAGTGAAAGCTGTAGCTACTCAAACAGGGACTGTTGAAGGTAACATCGTGGGACTGAAACATGAAGGCCAAATAGCAACCTCTGAATACAAAGCAGCATCTTCAAGATTAAATAAAGAACCTTGGCGTGAGAGAGCTTCTGCAAAGAGTGAACAGGAAGAGATCCTTCGGCGTACAAGGAAAATGAACAAAGTGAGTTTGTATTAAGGTGCTAAAACTGCATTTTAGAGTATGAAAGAGTTCTCTCCACAACCAATAGGGTTGTGTTGTTTTGGGGGGTGGACTTACCTAAAGACTAGGGCAGGAGTTGGCAAGGTTTACCTTGCTTGGGCAGGTTCACTCCCGCAGAGATCGCTCCGTGGGCCAGATCGTGCATGCGCAGATGTAATTTCCGGCATCTGCACAGACACGATTTCCGGCGTCTGCGCAGACACGATTTCCGATGCTGCAGAAGTGAGTCCCTGCTCCGCACTGTGCCAGTTTAGCGCAGTGCGTGGGGTCTTGCCAAGCGGGTGGCTCAGTTCAGGGGCGGCTTGTGGGCCATTTAAACAACCCCCATGGGCTGCTTGTGGCCCATGGGCCGCAGGTTGCCGACCCCTGGACTAGGGTGTCAAAATATACTTAAGATACTTATGCATATTGTATACATCAGCCAGTTTTTAAAAGCAGAGTTATATCTGGCACCCAAACTCAGGATTTGCATGTTTGCTGCTGAGCTCCTTTTTCTCAAGCTGCAGCATCTGCATTGGAGTTCTCTTAAAAATCTTTTGCATTAAACGCCTTGTGGTGCACCTTAGTTACTTTTTAAAATTATTAAAATATTTATAAAATTCTGCCATCTCAAAAATGGTGTGGTGTATGAAATATGTATGAAAGAAGACATAAAACAAAGAGTACAAAATCATTGTTAAAAAGACTGACTACTCAAGAAAGTTTTAAACTGTTACGTAGATGTGATGGCACAGAAAGGTCTTTAAGAGCTGTCTTAAATGTGTACAGGAGGGGGAGGGGGGCTAGGCATTACTAGGTAACAGGTTGACATTTCTAGATTTGGGCTTGCTCTTGCATATCACTGAAATGTTGGTCACAGTCAGTCACAGCAAGCACAAACCTAGTAGAGCTGAGGTGAGGCCTTTTGGCAGGATTTAGGCTTAATAGAACCAGGTGGCAAAGCTGTGATGTTGCTTCAGAAGTAGTAGCAGCACCCTAATTGTTAGCTCTGCCCGCACTGGGAGGTGCCTATTCAGTTAAAAGGGGACAGCCTGCTCTGGTAGTATTCTGCTCCAGTGGAGCAGAAGAGACTCTGCTCTCCTTGGGGCTACCACAATGGAACCCAACATTGTACGAATAACATTGTCAAATGGCAGCATCAGTGAAGCTGGTGAGGTGTTCTGTGAGGAACTGTTGAAAGAGCTGGGTAGGTTTAGTATGGAAGATAAATTGTTATGTTATCAGTGTCTTCAAATATCTGAACGTCACTCAAAGGTTGGAGCAGACTCCAAAAGGCAGGACTTGAACCATTGGGTGGACATAGTAGGGCAGTGGGTTTTGCTAAACATTTGGAGAAACTTCTACATGGTAAGAGCTGTTTGGCAGAGGAAGTCTTAGGAGGTGATGGACTCTCCTTTGCCAAATGTATTTAAACAGAGGCTGGCCAATCTTTGTCAGACATATGGTACTTCATTTGCATCCTGCACTGCAGATCCTGCTTTGAGCAGTGTGTTTGACTAGAAAATAACATTGACTAGAAAATAACCTTGCAGGTCACTTTCAGCTCAATGATTCCATGAGGGTGTTCTAGGTAGCTCCCAAGAGAGCAGATAGAGCCTCTGTATATGGCTTTCCCACATGCATATGACATTTCTCTGGCCGCTGGTGGGAACAGAATGTTATACTGGATGAATCTTAGTTTGACCCAGTCTTGGAATTCTTGTTGCAGCCTCCATTATTTTACCTTGGAATACAGAACATCTGTTATTTACCAGTATGGTTATTAAGTTGTTGATAGACTATATTCCATGAATATATTTAATTAAAAAATAATATTGAAACATAATGTTTGGTGACAATGAATTTCATAAGCTAATGATGTGTTGTGTGAAGGGGTACTCCCTTTTCTTTCTTTTTTAAATGTAAACTCATAAGGTTCCTGGAAGGATAAAATGAGTTTCAATTACTCCTTTATAGAAATCTAATTTGTCAAACCTTTCTATTCAAACCTTGATACAACAATGAAATGGTCTTGTTTGTTTGCTTGTTTGCTTGCTTGCTTGCTTGTTTACGTACCACTCTTCGTCAGAAGATCTCAGGATGGTTCACAAGATAAAAATACAAGATAAAAACACAAACAAGTACTGTAATTAAAACAAAACAACAAAACAATAGTACTGAAAAACAAAACAATATAACAACCAGAGAACCTCTTTGCTTCCTCAAGTGTGCTTTGAGTTTTCTCATCCACCCTTACATGTTATTACTAATCTCATTGACTCTTTGTCACAAAGCTGAACTGAATTTCATGTCACTTTTCACATGAAGGGGGGGGGCAGCATGCTCCTCTCCAAAAGAAGCACTTTTAACTTTTTTTCTGAGATGTTTCCTTGCGTGATATTCCTGATGTCCCGCTCAGCAGGGTTGTTCTTGCTAGCTACATAATCTAGCCATGTGGACTGTGTGGAACATCATGGCACCATGTAGCCAATCCAATATGACTACATAATAGTATCATCAGACTGAGTCAGAGGGAAGGCAGTGCTTCTTATCTTTATGATTAATGATTATTATTTATTAAACAATAATATCTAATATTATTTAATATCTGTAATCTTAGGGTGGTTCACAACATAAATCTGAATTGTCTGTCTGTCTGTCCTGGTTCACAGGTCACCTACTCTTGAATTGTACTTTGCAACTAGGAGTAGGGTGTTTTTAGGAGTGTGTGTGTTGTATCCCCCTCCCCCGTAAAACACTACCCCCTTTCAGTTAAGGTTTGTTTGCAAAATATTCAAGGTTGGATTTTAGTGCATTGTTTTCTTATACTGATCTTCCCTTCTCAACTTACTCACATTTTTCTATTTGTCATTTAGAGTGATCCTTGCCAGCCATTCAAGAAATCCTGTTTGCCTGTTTTACTGAAATTATCCAAGTCATTAGAAAGCATCTCCTTAAAGGACCCCATCAGGAAGCCAGACATGCAACTTCAACATCGCATCTTTACCTTGGATGAAGATCTGAAGGAAAGAATTATGCAGCCACTTCATGATGAATTGCAGACAAGTGAAGTTGTGAGTGAGAGATCTGCTCAGGAAGGGATATTACTAGGAGGTAAGCAAGCAAGTACAGTTGAGAATAATGCAGAAAGCATGCAGTGGCATTTCGTTCCTCTTGTGGTTGTGTCCAATTTGAATTCCACAGCAATATCCAGGGTTAGCATTGCTTCAGGAATCAATAAGCTACAAGTTTAAATGCTGTGTGCACCAGTTTTACCCACCTTCCTCAACTCAACAAAATGTATATTTTACATGTTACAAGTTGGCACCCCTGGGACTGGTCAGCTCGGCTTTCTTTTACAGTATTTTGTCGGGAAGAAACTGTTGGAGGGTGAGAGGGTGGTTGTCCCTAGCCTGTGTGGTGCAGGACAGATTTTGTAGCACTAGCTATGGAGAATATGACTATCAAGGGCCACTAGTCACAATGGATATGTTCTCCCTCCACTGTTGGAGGTAGCATGCATCTGAATATCAGTTGCTGGGTATTATAGGCCCACCATAAGTAAAAATCAATCCAAATTGATAGAAATCTGAGGTTCTGACTCTCCTATCAAAAGCCTGCCCCCCCCCTCAAAAAAAATCCTGGCTTAATAGAATATGTTTTATTTATAATTGTTATAATTTATGCAAAATACAATTGCATAAAATGATAGCAAGATAATGAAATATCGTTGAAGTAGAAAAACATAGAATCATGGAGCTGGAACAGACTCCAAGGGTCATCTTTCTAGTGCAACCCCCTGCAATGTAGGAAATTCAGCTAAAGCATCCATTACAGATGACCATCCAACCTCTGCTTAGAAACCTCCAAGGAAGGAGAGTCCAGAACCTCCCAAGGAAGATCCATCTTTCATGTATTATAAAAAGTAAACACTTATTTGACCCGTTATTTGATACTACAGATACAGTCCAAAAGACGCACAAGGAGTTCTGTATATGTGGGATAATTTTAAAAAGCAAGTGGTCCTCACTGATATAGTGCAAAAAGCTTGTCATTCAGAGGAGCCCTGGCTGCCTAGATAAAACATTATAGCCCCACACACCCTTACCTGGGAGTAATATGCGACGACACCACGACCCTCTCTCTCCCTGGCACTGCTGTGCCAGCCCTCAGTTTCCCTTTCCCTCAATGGAGAATGAATCACGAGTGACAGTGGGCTTTTCTTTTGGGAAAACAGGTTGCAAACAAACTTTATTATAACGGATGTAAACAAGGAGTTTGTTACAAAAATGCCAGGGGTCGGCAAGGTTTCTTTGCCTGGGCCGGTTCACTCCAGTGGAGGTCCCTCCGTGGGCTGGATTGCCGGTGATTTCTGGCATCTGTTCAGACACGATTTCTGGCGCCGCAGAAGTGAGTCCCCCGTGCCACACCGTGCCAGTTTAGCGCAGCGCGCGGGGACTCACTGAACGGGCGGCTTGTTTCGGGGGCGGCTTGTGGACTGGTTAAACGAACCCCATCCCCATGAGCCGCTTGTGGCCCATGGTCCTTAGGTTGCCTACCGCTGCTGTATGCTGTTCAGGCTTACTTTCTTTTACACATCTTCCATAGATCAAACTTCTCCACACACACTTCAGGAACTTAGGATTTTAACTGGTCTGTTTCCCTTTCAGAACCTGAGAGCATCTCCTGAGAGTTCTCAGCTCTGCCCCATCAGAACGAGCCTCCTGACAGAAGGCCAATCAGGCACTGTCGTTAGTTAATTTTTTGCTGGCAAGGGGGGGGGCACTTGATGACTCAACCTGCTCAGAAAACAAACTTCTCTGTCACAATAAGGCCCACTGAACTCAGTGTGGCTTTCTTCTGAGTAGTACCAGACGACCCGCTCAGCTAGTCACTGGGGTGGATTTCACCCTGTGCCTTGCAGAGCTGGGCCGATGATGCTGACAGGCCCTGCGCCCCTCAGCAACATCCGAAGGCCCTGATCCACTAGGCGCTGGGGTGGATTGCACCCTGCACCTTGCAGAGTCAGGCCCAGGCTGCCACCAGGCCCAGCACTGGCAGCAGCAACAAGCAGCACCGGCTTGCCCAGCCCTACCCATTGCCACCCTACCCCAGTACTTACCTGACCTGGGGGTTCTAGATTGCAGGAAATTTTTATTACAAAATTTGACCCCCCTTCACTTCTTACTTCCCTCTGTGCCCCCTAGCCTCATGCTGTGGCCTCCCATTTTCACATTTTGTAACCTGGGCCCTCCTTGGAATTACCTGGTGGGGCTCCAGGGGCCCATTTGGCCCCTGCTTTAGAAACACTGGTCTACTCTGCCTTTCCAGGCCCTTGGGCATAGAAGGATATTTTCCATCAGCTGCTACTGGTTATGCCTGGGATTGAACATGAATACACTGTAATAATAATAATAATAATAATAATAATAATAATAATAATAATAAATTTTTATTTATACCCCGCCCTCCCCAGTCAAAACCGGGCTCAGGGTGGCTAACACCAATAAAATTACAATAAAACATTAAAAGCAATTAATTAAAATACAGAGTAAAATACAATATTAAAATTTAAAATGCAGTCTCATTTTAAGTAGTCCATAGATCCAAGCCATGAGGGAGGAAAACACAGGGGTCAGACTAAGTCCAGTCCAAAGGCCAGGCGGAACAGCTCTGTCTTGCAGGCCCTGCGGAAAGATGACAAATCCCGAAGGGCCCTGGTCTCCTGTGAAATAGCGTTCCACCAAGTTGGGGCCAATACTGAAAAGGCCCTGGCCCTAGTAGAGGCCAATCTACCTTATGGCTCGGGATCTCCAGAGTATTGTTGTTAGTGGACCTTAAGGTCCTCCGCGAGGCATACCAGGAGAGGCGGTCCCGTAGGTACGAGGGTCTCAAGCCGCATAGGGCTTTAAAGGTCAAAACCAGCACCTTAAACTTGTACCATGAGGCTTCGGACCCTTTCCATGGGTGTCCGTGCTTCCCTGTCTGTTTTCCTGAGGGCCAGGTAGAAGGTTTGGGAGCATTTAGATTGGGGAGAATGACATAGGGGTAAAAATGAAACACCCACCCTCCATTCTCTCTTACTTCCCTTACTATTTCATGAATGTGTGGTATGTGTGTGTCTGTTTCATTGAAGAGAAAATGTTAATGCCCACATCTTATTTATTATGCACATTACCCTAGGTTCCCGAATGTGCTTTCCTTGTGGATCAAGTGGTACATAAGAGAATAAGTATAATAAATAAGATGGTTGCAGAACAGTATTTTTTTTTTTTGAAGACACTTGTTCGCTTGGAGACAGATAAAGTAGATCATTTTAACATTGTGGATGAGGAATAGAATTTAATGTCTCACTCGGCTAGAAGAAATGGAGCCGTTCCTTGCAAAGATGTACTCTGGATTACATTGGAAGGCAGCTGTGTTGCTGTCCCCTCTCCCTTCACCCAGTGGTTTACTGCAGGGATTCCTCATGCCACTGAAGGGTTGGCATCATTTCCCCTCCCTCCCATCTTCTACTACCACCACCACTTTGCTGTGCCTTTAATTCCATTTATAGTTCAATTCCAATAAGGATTACTTGGATTTTTGCTACCAGGCCAACAATAGACAGTAGTTTACATGCCCCCAAACCCATTTCTGTCTTGCACCTACCATCTCCTTGTGACCCCTGACCATTAGATCCAGTCGTGACCGACTCTGGGGTTGCAGCGCTCATCTTGCGTTGTTGGCCGAGGGAGCCAGCGTACAGCTTCCAGGTCATGTGGCCAGCATGACAAAGCTGCTTCTGGTGAAACCAGAGCAGCACACGGAAATGCCGTTTACCTTCCCGCTTGGAGCAGTACCTATTTATCTACTTGCACTTTAAAACAAAATAAAAAAATCCTTCCAATAGCACCTTAGAGACCAATTAAGTTTGTCATAGGTATGAGCTTTCGTGTGCATGCACACTTCTTCAGATACCACTCACACGAAAGCTCATACCTATGACAAACTTAGTTGGTCTCTAAGGTGCTACTGGAAGGATTTTTTTATTTTGTTTTGACTGCATCAGACCAACACGGCTACCTACCTGTAACTAGTACCTCCACTTTGACATGCTTTCGAACTGCTAGGTTGGTAGGAGCTGGGATCGAGCAACGGGAGCTCACCCCGTTGCAGGGATTCGAACCGCCAACCTTCTGATCAGCAAGCCCTAGCCTAGGCTCTGTGGTTTAACCCACAGCGCCGCCTGCGTCCCTTCTCCTTGTGATACTGGAGGTTAAGTTGCACAGATGGATCTTAGAACTTCAATCAGTGAGCAGTTCAACATGCAGCTAAAGGGTTAAAACAGGTATAATGCTGCCAAATTTGATTAGAATGCCCTCTCCTTAACTTTGAAGCAAGGAGTGGTAGTAGGAGCTGAGGGTTAAAAGTGGTAGAGGAGAGCCAGGAGGATTCTGCAGAAATACTTGGATTGTTGTAGTTACTTACATTTCACCCTGGGGTAGCCAACATTGCACACTCCAGATAATGTTTGATTCCAGCTCCCTTCATCAGCTGGAGTCCAACAACGGGTGAAGGGCCACAGGTTCCTCAACTCTACTGGGACCTAGCCACTTATGTTTGACATTCTCTTCTGCAATAATGAATCTGCAGCTTGCTGAGCTCACCAGCAGCCAGTTACAGATTGGTTTTGGTTCATCTGGCACTTGCCTATTGTCATCATCATCAGGCTGTGAATTGCCTCACCTCTTCCTTTGGACTACTTATCCCAACTTGGTTACTCCTGATCTTGCCTTTCTTCCATGAAACATAATGGTGGCATATAGGAGGGGAGTTGAGGATTGACCAGACCTGCAAGGCCATTCCATCATGTCAATTTAGATCACATAGAAGCATGATGGGGGAAACTAGGCCCCACAGCCAAGTTAATTTGGCTGATGAGAATGCTTGTGAGAATAATTTCTCACCTTTTCTTCTCGGTGCTTTTTAGGCACTAGATGCTTGATAATATATTGATTGGGCATCTACTGATAGGGCATGCCAACACTCATCAGAAAATGTGAGGAGATGATGATGAAGAAAAATAAGATGAAGAACATGGGGCAACTGTCTGCTCTCAGACTGTTTTTCCTCTCTTCCTGCATCTGTAGTACCCATAGGGTAGAACAGTGGTTCCCAACAGGTGGTCCGGGGACCCCCAGGGGTCCGCGAGCTATGCCAGAGGGGTCCGCAAGATGCTATTAGAATAAAAAATATATTAAATATATTTCGTATGATATCAGATTTTTTGTTTTGGCCGCTTCCTGCATGAGCAGAGTCTAGCGCAAAACTAGAATTAGATAGAGGCAGTAGTTCTGCTGTATGCTGTTAGATGGCGCTTTACAAACACTACTGTTTTGCAAAGAGGCAGCACGTGCATTCTACTAACGCTCACCTCCCCAAGATGCTTTGCGCGTGTCGGCTTCATTTGTGCGCTACTGCGCAGGTACCCTGTCTTCTCCATTCCCCTCCCTCCTCCCTGGCGCGCGCTGCCTCTTTGCAAAACAGTAGTGTTTGTAAACAAAGCGTTGTTTTTCGCGGAAGCTACAGTTTGCGTAGTTAAAAATGGACCGTTGGTTAAAAAGTGGTTTGTTAAAATGACAAAGGCCTACAGATGAAGAGGAAGAGAATGCATTTGATGTTCAAGCAAGTAAATCAGTGACTCTCGAACCGATCTTGTCAGTGTCCATTGAACCTAAATCGTAACTGTAAAAAACGTATAAATATAAAATATAAAAAGACTCTTAATTTGGCTCTCACTTTTTAATTTTAGGATTAGGAATTAATGGGGGTCCTTGTCACAATAGCGGCTCGATGAGGGGTCCTCGAGAAAATTTTGTTGGGAACCCCTGGGGTAGAAGATCAGCAAATGCTAGGAACCAACACCATGTGGCTTTATTTACTTACTCAAAAGGCTTACAGTGCATTCCTTTCAGCTTCCAAGCCTGCAAGGTGGCTTACAGACAATGAAAATGATTGGTAATAACTTCCAAAAGAACTCTTGAACCATCAAACATGCAAAAAGAGATCTGGACAATAAGATAACAGCTGCTACAAAAAACAATAACTCATTAAATCCTTGGGAACATAAAACTCTTTTAAATTTGGTGTCCATAAAAATAAGAATCCTTACCAAAGAAGTATTTTCAGAGACACTGTTTTATAGGTGAAATGCCAGCATAAAAAAAAATCATGTTCATCACCCACCTAACCTAGGAGCACCCCCAGCATCTGATCTTAAGGAATGGGAAAGTGACATGCAGGAGGTATGGCTTCAGATAGGATGAAACACTGCAAATGTGTACTTTAGATCAGAGGTAGGGATTCTTTTTCATCCCAAGGGCTGCATTCCCTTGCTTGCTCTGAATGACTGTGACCAATGTTTCCATAGTCTGTAAGAACCACCCTTCCAGTGGTGGGCACAGCAGGGGGCACAAGTGGTAGGAGAAATAAATGCAAGTTTTACCTTTGTACAGTTGGCTAGTTTAACACACATACACACACCCCTCTCCATACTCCTATCCCTGCAAGCAAGAGGTATTCTCACAGTCCAAGGACATCCAGGAAAAAACAGTCATGATGCAAAGCTGGACCGGTGAGGTTTCTGTGTGGGGAGATTTCTGAGAGCCAGGCAGAGAGGCTTTGGAAGGTCCTGCACCTGTGAAGATCACTTTGAACTTCTAAATTGCTGAGATGTTTCATTCTTTAAATGTGTCCCTTTTCTCTTACCACTTTTATCTTCATTTCCATGTTTTCTCTAGCTGAGTCATTGATCAGAGTAAATGGCTCTGAAGTGGATGTCACCTTGGTCAGTGGTGAAAGCAAAGGTGAAACAGCCAAGGATTCAAGCAGCAGCCAAGGTATGATATGGATACACAAGTGATTTTGTCGGGATTGGGAGAACAAACCTTTCTTGCAAAACAAGCTGGTCATTTTTGTTAATTGTCCAAATAAATTCCAGCTAACAGCTTGTTTGCTAAAGTTAATTGCTCCTTTTTACCACAGTCTGTAACTTTAAAATATTGTTTGCTTAATTATCCCACAATAGCAGCCCCTGGGAATAGCAGCCACAGTCTTTTAAGTGTGGAAGAGTCCCTGGGATTTATGAGTATGGTTTTTAATAAAATGAATGAAATGTGTGCACAACTCTCTGTGTACTCAGTGCTACAGAATTGTTCTGATCTTGGCTTGTGATTAAAAAAATATTAATGGATTCTGATTTTTTATTTTTATTTTTGCATTCCTGAGGTTTCTAAACACCAGCTTACCCTCTCTCTTTGATTCTCTCAAAATATAAAGGAATTAGTGCAGATTATAAATAGTTTATCAGTCATGTGACTGCTGTGGAAGTACCAATACTGTATACCCTTTTGTCAACACCAGAAAGTCCCCCAAAGTGCATGTTAATTTTTCCCATTGTTAAATGATAATGAATGGAAACTGGAAGAACAGTTATGGGACATGAAGAATGTTGCTTGGTTACTAGCAAACCCCAACAGAATTGGTCTGGGGTTGTTTGCTTAAGGAGTAGGATTCAGGTAGCTTGGGCATTTTAACCTAACTGAATTTTCCAGTGTCACTTAGATTAGAGAAATGATTGATGGTTAGGTCTAATCTGGTATTCATTGGGCTATTTAAATGGAACCCCTATAACCAAAGGAAAAAATATTTCCGAGTACTTTGTGCTGGGGCCACACAAATGGAGTTGACTATCACATTCCTGCCATAGCTACTCTTGGAAACACTGTTGGACTGTATTACTTCAAAGGGATGACTTAGAGCAGGTTTTTGGACTGTCAGAGCAATTAGGTTGTTCATAATAGATTGTGCACTCAGACCTTTTCAGTCAAATTGTTTATAGTTGACATAGAGGAGAAAGTTTATGAGTTGAGTTTTGGAATAGTAAAATGACTGGTCAAAGCAGAGGCCACTTGTGTAAATGGAGCTGTCAGTATTAGAGTATTAGATGCAGATGGCTATGAGAGTTGGACTCCAACAACAGCTGAAGGACCGCCAGTTGTCCACCCCTCCTATAATAGCAGGAATGGGGAACCTGTGGCCTGGACTGCAATTCCTATGATCCCTAACAAATGGCCATGCAGGGCCATAAATTTCCCAGTCATGCAGATAATGCTGAGCAGTGGGAGACCCAGAAGCCTCATTGGTTGCAGAAATAAAGGAATGTTTTAGACTGAATAATAACCTTTAACCTTTAAGTAAAACACATTATTTTATTTCCAGAAACAGAAATTACCACACCTGAGTCAAAGCTTGCTATGAAAGAGCTAAATCAAGAGTTTGCTTTCTCAGAGAAGGAAGATGTTGATGCAACTACCACATACTCAGATTCTAGGAGCCTGCTTTCACTCAGCTTCAGAATTAAAAGCCTAGATGCATTTGACTATGAAGCTACTGATGACGTTGAAGAATTGAGACAAAGAATTAAGATTCTGAAGGCTGAACTGGCAAAGTACAGGATGCTGATGATCTCCTTTGAGCCTGCCAAGCAACTCCCTGCTGGTGATATTTTAAGTACAACTCAGAATGATGGAGAGCTGCCCACAGACCACCCTTTTCTTCCCATAATAGATGCCAGTAGACCAGAATTGCAGACATTCTTTGATGAGCATCTGCAAGATGAGCCTCAAATCCGCATCAAGGATCTCACATCTCATGACTTGGAGCAACAAAATGAAAAAAAACTTCAAAAGCTGAAGGAGCTGCTGTCAGAGAATGAGATGGAGTTGGAAAAAGAGCAGATTGCAAACATACATCTTCTGGATGAGGTGTGCCGTCTGCAAAATAAACTTAAAGGAGTTTCACTGGCCAGGTGAGCTTATGATAAAGCAGCTTTGGGGAAGAGTTTGGAGTGGGCAGGATGGTTAAGTAAATACGTGAATGGTTCTTGAATGTAATACTCCATAGGACTCTGAGCAGCCTTGGAGGCCGTACAGTACTGATGTCATCTCCACATGTGTGTCATCATGAGACAGATTATGCTAGGACAGGGATGGGGAAGCTCAGGCTTGGAGGCCAGATATGTAGCCCTCCAAGCCTCTCTATCTGGCCCTCATAACTCACCCAAGAACACATTCCTCACTGCCTTGCTAAGTACCCAAAGTGTTTTGCAGGGCTTAGGGAAACATCAGAAGGCAACTTAGAGCAAGGATGGGGAATCTCGGGCCAAATGTGACCCTCCAGATCTCTCTATCTGGCCCTCGGAACGATCTCATGGCCACATCTCTCTTCTCAGACCACACACTACTCACCAGCCCTGCTTCATAACTCCCTTGTGTGATTTTGCCTGGCTTGAAGTGTCTCATGCTTGTTTGGATGGAGAACAGAGAAATTAGCCTGCTGTATAAAGGTGGTCTCCCCCCCCCCAATAGTGCATCATTATTTTATGGAGCTTGCTGTTACTAGATGTGGTGATGGCCACTAGCTTGGGTGGGTTTAATAGATGATTAAAGCAATCTCTATTTTGAGGAACAATTTCTGGGATCAACAATGGGACAGGGCTCTTTTCTTCATGTCCTGCCCGTAGGCTTTCTGTTGCAGCATCTGGTTGGCTCACTGGGGAAGCAGAATGCAGGACTAGATGGGTCTTTGTTGTGATCCAGCAAGGCTGCTCTTACGTTGAGGTAAATTATTAAAGGACTGGGTACTACCTCCAGTATCGGAGGCAGTATGATGAGGACTTATGAAATGGAGGCCAGAAATCGGATAACTTTAAAAGAGGATTAGACAGTTTTCATGGAGAATAAGGCTATTGGTGGTAACCTGCCATGATGTCTATATTATGCCCCCATAGCTGGAGACAGCATGCCTCTGAATACTAGTTGCTGGGGTCTGCAGGTGGGGAGAGTGCTGCTGCATTTAGGTACTGCTTAAGGGCTTCTCAGAGGTACCTGTTTGGCCACTGTGAGACTAGGATGCTTCACTGGATGGGCCTTCAGACTTTTCTTGTGTGTCAACAGGAAAACTCAGCTAGAGGTTCTAGGATGATTGCGGTGGGGGGTTTCATTTTGTTTATCTTTATCTACCAAACAGCTACTTCTCTGTGTATTCATTTTGTTCTTCAGTAGTGTTTTATATGTCACATCTGCTTTTGGGGAAATTAGATTTTTATTAGTACATGCCAGGTTCACAGTACACAAGATGAGGGGAAAACAACAACTGCAGCCACCTTTCCCACAAATGACAAAAGAAATGTACAAAAAGGTAAAGCAGTGAAAATTTATTTCACAAAACACAATGCAAAACCTTGTGCTATTTATTTCTCTGTTAAAACAAGAAAGAAGAGTACAAACAGACTTGATTGGGTTCACTTCAGGGTATTTGCTCTGGAGAATTAAATTGTTTCTAAATCCCACTATATCATTTCAATAACAGTTGCCTTGCTCCTGAATTTCTGCATTTCTGAATTATCAAGGTAGTAAGAAAAATGTTTCAAATGGTCACTATCATTATCAGTTGTTGATTGTACCCTGTTTAAAAGAAATTGGTAATGCTGGATGATATCCACTAAGTCCTATCCAGTGTAGACACATTGAAAACCATGAACTTGCATTTTTTCATTGATTTCTGTGGATCTACTTGTGAGTATGACATAGTTGAATAGCACCCTCTGTGTCCACCATGAACTGCAAATATCTCACTGCTCATATAATATTTTGTTGATTTAAACTGCTTATTTAAAAATTACAAATATTTTGGTAAGTTTTATAGTTAGAGGAAAGCTTTACGCTTTGATCAATTTCACTTTCTGAAATGTGGGTCCAGAGGGCACCAGGTGATTCTGCAGAGGAGCTTTCTTCAAGGGGGGACTGCAGAAGGGAGGTGAAATAGGTACCCTCACATGTGGTCCTTCACAAATATAAGGCCTTGTGAAAAATTCTAGTCTAGAAATTGTGTTTTGAGTCAACTTTGAAAAGCTAGATGCATCTTCTTTCTAAAGTCAGCTTCTGGTTCCCCCCTACCTTTTTTTTTTAAAGGCATGATTCCCCAGTCCACTCTCCAGTACATGAGCAGTCTTACCAGCGTCAGAAAATTCAAGAGATCCACAGCATCTGTGCAACTTACCGCCAGCACCTGTCCAATTTGATCAGAGCTTTTGAGGAGCTCTTGCAGGCCAGCGAAGTGGATTATTGTGTTGCAGAGGGCTTTCGCGAACAGCTGAATCAAAGCGCCCAGCTGTTTGAGAGGCTGGAACAGCAGTGTCTGTATGGTGTGTGGCTGTGTTTGTTGCTTATCTTTAGTTATATATCTCAGACACACATTCCTATCTGTTTTCTGAGCTCCTATCTGTGTGCCAATGTTTTCTCTTTCCCCATCTTCTCCTTATCGCATGGTGATTGTCGAAGACTGGGCCCCTCATTTATCATTTAAGATAGGAATATAGATATACTACGGGATCTTCAACAAATGTTGCAGAGTTGAGTGCTTCTGTTCAGTTTTAAAAAGGTATATTTTAAACTCTGGACAGAAATTCCAGGCAATCCCATTGGGTAGCAGTACCAACCAAGTGTGCTACCAAGTGCATGCCCCATTAGGTGTGCAGAAGTGTAACTTTATGGGCACAGCATGGGGTTGCAAATATTTATGGGTTTGATGTTACTTTGTTTTCCGATACCAAGAGACTTTAATTTGAGAAACAGTATTGTAGTTTACATGTCCTAGCTGTATTCTCAAAAGACTTGAGTGTATTCAATTATCATATATCAAATTCTTCACATTGGAAATAAGTTTCTCCAGCGAATAAACATTAAAATGCCTTTCTGTTCAAATCAGCAGATGGTATCATATATACTAATGAAATTGCTGACAACTGAGACAATTCAATAGATCTTTGCACAATAGGGTTGCACTGAATCACAAGTAAAGACGAGGGCTGGAGCAGAATATTCAAGCAGGCTGAAAGTTAGAGTAGCAGTCACATACTGTTTTGTGGAAGGGCTGTGGTTTGGGGGTGCAAATTTGATTTTTTAAAAATTCTTTTTAGTTAAGGCAGTTATACGTTGCCCTGTAGCCAAAAAGGCTCCCAGAGAGACTTTAAAATCAGCAATAAGAAGGTCCCTGCCTTCAAACTCAGAATATAAAAAGACATGGCTCTCCATATGATGTCTATGCATCAGCCTGTCATAATAAAGCCGCTTCCGCGCCTGCGACGGAAGCGGCGTTGTGGGCCGACCGACTGCACCACCGCGTAGGGGCTGCGAGTTCAGCCCCTACGCGATGGTGGCTTCCCGCCTGCGTCATCCCCGACCAGCCAATGAGAATGGTCGGGGCGGAGCCGGCAGTTTTAAAGCTCCCCGCAGGCGGGAAGCCGACCTCTTTTCTCCCTTGTTCGCCGGAGCGAACAGTTCACCCGCCCACCCACCCCTTAAAAAGAGGTAAGGGGACGCTGCTATGGACGGGAGTCGGTTGCCTGGTTAGTCAGCGGGCCAGGTAGGACTTTTCCCATACTGGGCTAGCCATGATGGGTTTTTCGCCTACCCCGTAGCATGTCGTCACAACTTAGGTTAGGCGGTTAGGCGTTGGAAATTTGCATAACAATAGAAGGAGGAGGGGCAGATTACGTCAACGGCTGCCCAAATTGGGAGAAGTAATTCCGTTAAAGGATTCCGGGGGCGTCGCTTGGTCCTGAGCCTGGAGTTGCCTGGGCCGTAGGGCACGCCCCTTCGGTGGCCACAGGAGGAGCTCTAGTAGATCTACATCGCGGGGCTCCTTTCTGGTGGTTAACTTCTCAAGGACTCCAACACACGGGTTGGAGTCGGATATAGTCTGTTAGGTTCCAACGCCTAAGCCAATTCCGCTCAACATGCTTATCAATAAAGTTGTGGCCTTAACCACCCAATTAAATCTTAATCTCTGTGTCATGAGTCTTGATTATGTGGGAAGGAGGGACATAGCCACACAATAAACTTTAAACAAAATTCGCCTTCCTAAACAAGGGGTGGATAGGTTCCCCCAGCCCAGTGTATCTATATGTTTTGGTGTCATCATTCCCTCACTGCCTCATCGGTCCTTTGGCATGTGTAGAGAGCACTTGGGGGAAGGAAGGGTTATTTCTTTCCTCTGGGCTTTTGCAGACGCAAGACCATGGGAGAAACTTGTGCTGCTTCTTGGGGTGTTTAGCACAATATGAGAGCAGGCTTCTCCCCACCCCATTTCCTCCCAAGTCTTCTGGCATATGGAGGGGACTCAGGAATTGAGTTGAGAGGTCCCTGTCTTTCTGGAGACCCTGTTTAAAAAACTGGCCAGATTGGGTTTAGCTGTGGTGCTGCCTGGTGGTCAATAGGCAACATTGCAAGCTTGAAAAATTAATTAATTAATTAATTTAAAAAAGGA